>NC_050578.1:246412838-246735338 GCF_011100635.1 Trichosurus vulpecula
AGAGTCCCACTGACCCAGGTTCGAATATTACCTGGGAAGTCTATTATTGCCAGGGAAGTGGGGGGTGGTGAGGCAAGTCACTTAGCCTCTGTTTTCTCATCTATAAAAAAGGAGACCAAACTAGGTGGCTTCTGAGGGTCTTTCAAGAACTAAAACTAGGCTCCTGTAACCAGCCCAGCTAATGTCAGAGAGGCTCATCACCAAGTTAGCTTCTGGGTAATGCATTTTTTTTAGGTACACAACTCTGAAGGACCATCTTGGGTTGGGACAATGGAGGAATTAGCCATATCAATGAAATAAGCAGTTTGGAAAAGTATTGAAGAATATCTTCTTAGCTCATTGGCTTCTGAAATGTAGCCTGGAAATTTAAAATTATTCTAAGTGCCGCTTAGAAGCAGCCTCTCACTAATTTCCTCAAAGAACAGAATAATTGGCCTCTGATTAATTAGCCAAAGGAAATAAGGGAGACATTGTAGTACAGGAGAAGGAACAGCGTGCCTCAATAGTCAGAGGACCTGGATTCAAATCATGACTCTGCATAGTAATACCTGGGTGACTTTGGACAAATCACTCAAACTCATTCCCTTAATTATTTATTTCCTTAATTATAAATTTCCCTTAATTATAAAATGGGAGGTTCAGGAATAGCTGGTTCCACCCCAAAGAGAAGAATCATTCCCTGCTCTTCTGTCTAATATTGGTATCCTCTTGGGAAAAGTAAAAAAGATCAAGGTCATAGTTATGTCTCCCAGATTACCTTTGGCTGAATATGACTCTAGGTGACTCATTACTTGAGTTCATGTGAAATGGTGTGGTGGGAAGTTTTGGGAAATGAACCATCTACCTAAAGAAGTATTCAGCACTTCTGGGATTTTTAGTGGTTTTCCTGAGATGGAGGAGTTGGGTGACCTGAAATAGCCTCAGCACCTGGGGTACTGTGGGATGTGTCTAGCTCATAGAAAACATGGAGTTGGTCTGGTCTCTGTTCCTCTCCTTCCCCCAAGATGCTAAGGGTCCTGGGGAACTTGATTACTAAATCTTTATTTTAATGGATCTGTGATCTCCTTGACAAAGATACCTCCAACAGTACAGATTACAATTCATTCTGGCCTTTCCAAGCTATGTGACTCTTGTCCATATCCTTCTACAAGTCTTCTGTTAAACACCAAATCAATCCATTCCTTCCTTCCTTCCTTCCTTCCTTCCTCCTTCCCTTCCTCCATCCCTTTTTCCCTGACTCCCTCCCTCCTTTCCTACCTTCTTTCTTTCTTTCCTTCCTCCTTTCCTCCCTCCCTCCATTTAATCTTCCTTTCTTTCCTCCTTTCCTCCCTCCCTCTCTTTCTTCCTCTCTCCCTTCCTTATTTCCTTTTGCATTTATTAAGTTCTTGCTTATATGATAGGTACTATCCTAGGCACTGGGACCCCTAAGACAGTCATGAAATAGTATTTCCCCTCTAGAGCTTTACTGTCCATTCTATTAAAGAGAAATAACATGTACCCAGAACAGTGGTCCTTTTCCTCCAAACCCTCTCTTCTACTTAACTTCCCTATTTCTATGGATGGCACCATCATCCTTCTGACCAGGCAGGTTCTCAACCTGTGAGTCCTACTTGACTATTCCTTCTCTTTTAATCACTCAGCTAATCTGTTGAGTAGTCTTGTCCATTCTTCTCCATGCATCTCTCTCCTTCATTCCCTTCTCATGGCCACATCCCTTGTTCAGACCCCCATCTCTTCTTCCCAGGACCATGGAAATTTAAATGTATACAAAGCCAACGGTACATAATTTTCATGGAGGAAAGAACCCCAGCACCTGTGAGACCAATAGAGACCTTGGGTAGAAGGGGGCAGGGCTTAAGCTGAGGATCCTGAGAGGTCAGGGTGGGAAGATTATACTTGACAAAGACCAGAGGTGGGAGATGGCATGTTGTGGAATACAGAGAGAAGAGCAAAGGAGCCACTTGGGTTGGACTATATTGCATTCTAATGGTCTGGAAAGTAACATTTACTAACTGGACAGATAAACTGGGGTCAGGTTGTAAATGCCAAACAGAGGAGTTGGTATTTTTTCCTAGAAGCAAAGGTAACAGGGATCCACTAGAGCTTTTTGAATAGGGGAGTGAAATGATTAACTTGGCATCTATGTGAGGGTTATATTGGAGAGGGAAGAGACTGGAAGCAGTGAAGCCACTTAACAGTCTATTGAAATAATCCACCTGAGAAATGTTAAGGAGGATAACTAGGAAAGTGCCTGTGTGAATGGATAAAAGGGGAGAGATGCCATGGAAGTATAATGGACAAGACTTGGTAACTAATTGGATAGGGGAGTAGTTGGATATGGAGGCTGACAAGGAAGAGAGAAACATCTAGGATGACTTAGATAGTTGTAAACCTATGACAGGAAAGATGGTGGTGGCCCCAACAGAAGAGGAAAGTTCAGAAGAGGGAAGAGTTTTGGAAGAAAGATAATCATTTCTGTTTGGGACTTGTTGAGTCTAAGATGCCTATGGGCATTCAGTTGGAAATGTCCATGCATGGTGATGTGATCGCAGGAGAGAGACTAATGCTGCCTATAAAGACCCAAGAATCATCTGTATAGAGATCATCTTTGATCCATGAGAGCTGAGGAGGCAGCCAAGGCCCTGAGAGTTTTCTTCCAAACTATTTTATTCCTGGGGTACCAGCATATCACTTCTGTTCTCCCTGTTCATCTGTTGTGCCATATTTTTGCTGTGATCAACCCACTTCCCTTTCAATTCATACATTGCCTGGGCAATGTTTTTCTCTTTAAGCTTCCACTTACGTAAATCCTCTGCAAACTCGACTCTTTGGAGCCTGGAGTGTTCCATAACTGGCAGTCACATAGCATTTCAGGGAGAATATTGATGCTGACAAGAGAAAAAGGAATTTTCACATCAGGAGGCATCTCAGCATCATGGAAAACATGACCCTTTCCCAAATGTTCTTTGCCACATTCTCTTTCTCCTCTTCTATGCTGGCTCTTTGTCCATCTGTAGTGCCTGACCAAAATGTACATGGGCACTGACTAGTTCTTCAACTGAGGAGCACAGTCTGCATGACAGGTGCTCTTCATCTACCACTTTTTTCCCATGTGGATTGTTAGGCTGAGCTCTGCTGAGTGCTTATGGGTCTAATTGAGAAGTCTCTGAAGTCCTTTAGAGCTCAAGGTCATTCAAAGACCAAAAGGAACACCCATTCAATCTACTATTGGACAGTGGTCACAAAACAATTTCCCATCTTATTTTATATTATGACCCATTCAATCACTCTTCATGCCAGTCAAGCTTTGTACATGACACGACATCCCCTGCCTCTGTCCCTCTGCCATGGGAGTCGCTGCTTCCTGCCTCTATCTCCTAGAATTCTTAGTTTCCTCCAAAGGGCTGCTCATCAGCTGCTTCTTGCAGGAAGTTCTTCCCAATCCCCTCAGTCGTTAATACCTTCTCTTGAAATTTCTTTTTGTAACTCAGGGTGTATGTTTTCATGCCTATATGTGGCTATATTGTATTTCTCTGTGGATCATCAACTTCATCAGGTTAGGGACTATTTTACTTTTGTCCTTTATTGGATAGAGAGCGGTTTTGGGAGCCAGCAACCCCCGGGTTCAGATCCTTCAGATGACATATCCAGGCTGTCTTCATGACCCCAGGCACGTTACGGAACCTCTCTAGGCTCCAGGCGGGTCACAGTCTCTTAAATTACAGAAAAGGGCAACTCCCCATAATAGTGGAATAACTGGTCTAGACCCTAGCACTTCATCAACATTTGTTGAATTGGATTGAATTAGGGGGAATCGCCAAGTTCATTCTCACACTGGGAATTTCCGTGGGGGTTTCTGGGCAGAGCTCAAGACTTTGAAAGGCACGTAGGGTCCTGGACTATCAGGAAGACCTCAGTTCAAATCCCATCTCAGACCTTTATCAGATCTCTGCGTCTCAGCTTCCTCCTCATCGAAATGAGTTGCCTGGACTCAGTGGCTTCTAAAGGCCCTTCCAGCTGTGAATCTCTGACCCTATGAGCTTTCTACATGGACCCAGCGGAGAGACTCGAATTAGTAACTGTCCTACTTTAACAACCAACAGACTCAGCCTGGTACAATGGACTGGGTCCTGGCTCCAAGTCACGTGACTTCTTGGTGACCCAGGCAGCTAGCTCTCGGAGAGTGTACGTTACCTAAGAGATGCTGATGTGCATCTATCTGGGAGGGAACTCCCTGCGCCGATGAGATCACAGATCCAGACAAAGAAAAAGTGGCCCAATTAAAGCGAAATCATTCAAGGTTTTTTCCTAGTGAAAATTTTATTATTTCATCTGTACTTCCTGGCCCGGTCCCCCCTCTCCAATTTGACCTTTGCCCTTGGTGGTGCTTGATCAAAGCTCGACACTCATTCCTCTAGGCTTGGCATCATTCATTCCTCTTTTAATTCGGTCCTGTTTTCTTGGCCCTTTTGGTGTGATTTGATGGGTGAAAAATCTGGAGCTTAGATTCACAAGCTGTGTGACTCACTCAAGACCTAATTATAACTTGTTTGGGCTTCTTCTACACCTCAGAAAATGGACATTCACCCCCATATTTTCCCTAGGGAAAATTAGATCACCAAGTGCAGACTGGTGTGCATGTGTGTGCGCGTGTGTGCGTGTGCATGTGTGTGTGTGTGTGTGTGTGTGTGTGTGTGTGTGTGTGTGTAATTCCCAGGCCTGGAATGCTCTTTCTTCTCCTGCCTTTGTCTTAGAATTCATGACTCCCTTTAAGGCTCACTACCTACCCCCTGCATGAGGCTCTTCCTGAATTGGTATCCACATAGGGCTTCACGATTATTAAAAGAAAGTCAGTCAGCCAACAAGCACTTTGTGTAATTTAGCATATAGTTTATGATTATTATCTATGTATAGAGAAATAAAGAGACAACTGGCCTCAGAGCCAGGAAGACAAAACCCTGCCCCTGACACATACGGTGTCACCCTGGTAAGTTATCTGGCCTCTCTGGGGTTGGCAACTGTCTAACAAATCAGACGTTCCTTTAAAAACATTGTTTCTTTCCCTTATTGCCTCCACTATGTAACAATTTAAAAAAAAACAAATGCCCAAACTCTCAGAATAACTACAAAATAGTACAGAAAAGCTACATCTATCTGTCCGTCTATTATTGATATACCCGTCTATCATCTAGCCATCTACCATCTATCTATCAGTCTGTGTCTGTCTGTCTGTCTGTCTGTCTGACTCTATCTATCTATCTGTGTGTCTGTCCAACTATCCATCATCTATCCATCTATCATCTATCAGTCTATCTATCTATCTATCTATCTATCTATCTATCTATCCATCATCTATCTATCTATGCCATGTTCTAATCTGCTTATCTCCTGGATTCCAACTCTATCACCTCTCTGGCAGAGGTGGGTGGCATCAGCATCTTTAATCCTCTAGAATCATGTAGTCCAAGGGTTCTTAATCTGGGGTCAAGTCGGAGAGCAGATGTCTGTCTGCTTTGGTGGAGGAAGTTTCATCATTCAGAAATTCCATATAATGATGAAATCTTTCTTTCAGTCCATATCTCTTTCCCCTCTCAGTGTACAAGTTGATTCAGTAAAATGTGAGCCAAGGCTTGACTGTCAGACAATGACACTTGTCAGGAAATTGCCACATGCTCAGCTCTTCCCTCACCAGGACCAAAGACCTTCTTGAGTCTTGGAGGAGAGAATCTGTTCAGTGAACTCTGTGACAGAGCTGGCCTACCCAAAGACTGCCAATCTCTTCCTTGACCATCAGGAACACCAGGAAGTACCCAGCCACCACTTCAACTGTACCCCCTTCTACCCCAAGTTTTCCACCCCTTGCTTAGGAATTGATATTCAAATCAACATTGCCATTGCTGCTGGAAAGGGCATGACTGTCTACTGCCCCATGGGTGGGTAGGGCTCCATTCAAAATCCCTGAGACTCAGAGTCTCCATTCTGCTCTGCTGGACACCACTGTCTTGCTCTCTCCTACCCTTCCTTGCCAGCCCCCTCCCTCCCATATTCCTAACCTACTCTACCCTATGCTTCCACTATGCCTTCTGGAAACTGTTCTATTGGTTACAAATTGGGCCTTCTTTCCAGAGATTATTTTGTATACATTTCATTCTTAATTTTCTAAGAATATATGGCTCTCTTCCCTTAAAATGTAAGCCCTTTGAAATCAAGGACTATTTATTCTTTGTCTTTCTATTCCCAGTGCCTAGTAGAGAGCCTGATATAAGACAACAAATGCTTATTGAATTAAATTGAATTAAACCAGGGGTGCAGGGTGAGAGTTTTGTTTAAAATCCATCTATCTATCTATCTATCTATCTATCTATCTATCTATCTATCTATCATCTATCTATCTATCTATCTATCTATCCATTTATCATTTAGAGTTTTTGCCCACTTCAGGCAGCTAAATGAACCAGAATAGTCTTGTCCCATTCTATGGAGAGATGAGGCAGCCCCATAGCTCCAAATTCTAGTGATATCCTTTTATTTCCCACATTACCACAGATCTCCTGGTCTTGGCATACTTCTTCAGGATTTCTAATAATTTTTTTTTTAAAAAGCCTTAGGGGCAAAGAGAATTTGTGACAGCTTTGACTAAGGCTTTGGGAGACAAATATCCATTTTGATTCTTTCCTTGTGTGTTGAACACAAGATATACATCTGTGTGTATATGTGTGTATGTATATACACATATACATATATTATATGGGATGCCCCAAAAGTCTTAATAATGTCTTAAGCTATAAACTTAAAATTGTACTAAGACTTTTAGGATACCATATATGCGTATATGCATATATATGTACACACATATCCATACATATACCCATACAAATTTATACATATTCACACCTACAATGCACACACATACACACACAATATGCATAAATGTATACATACACATAGACATATTCTATAGCCTAAAGTCTTGACCGGTCCCATAGAAAACCATAGAACTTCACGGTTGGAAGGAACCTTTAGTGAATACAGAGTCCTCCACATTGTTTTACAAATGAGGAATCTGAACCCTGAGAAATGAACTGCTCAGGGTGAAATTGGTGCTATGTAACAGAGCCAAGATTTGAACCCAGGTCCTCCATTCCAAATGCCATGTTCTTTTATCCACATCAGTCATCAGCCAGGCTTCCCCAGGGTCTCTGTGTTGGTAACCAAAAATGGGCTCCTTAGCACTTAGTCAACAAGTGCCCTTGAATAGTTTGGCTTTTTCCCCTGAACTAACTGAATGCTGTTTGTATGTTGGATTGGAGTAAGCTTGTGGGCCCCTTCACCTTGCTTCCCTTGCTTAAGCAGATCGAAAGAACCTGTGCTTTCCCTGGCGTACCTTACAACCCCGCAGAAGCCGGACAGTTAAAAACAGCTTCTGTTGGAGCCAGAGGCTGCTACAGCTACAGTTACAGCCGAAGCTGAAGCAGGAGCTGCCAGTAGCAGAGCTGACCTACGTGTGGATCGAGGAGTGATGAACAAGGACTTGAGGCCAGTGGGTAATCTTTTTACCATAGAAGGGAAGCATGTATGTGATTTTGCTTTACACCATCATGCTTCTCTGTGGCCTCCTGGTTACTCTTGTGAGGCAGACTTATTGGGCCTGGAAGCTTTTGATCAAAATATCAAAATGGGGATGCTGGTTTATGGGTTGGTTACTGTGGAGCCTAAATATATGCTTTGATTCTTCTGCCTCCTACTTTGAGAATATCTTATATCCGGCGGTTCCGAACCTTTCAGACATATATATGATTCTTTTTGAAATTATAAATTCTGCCCTCATACTACAGTCTCCCAGCTGGGTTCAACTGTCAGAGCAAGAATTTAACACAGTCTTCTAGTCCCTCTCTGTGGATTTCCCCCACTAAGCCTTGCAGTTCCGAATAAGCACCCAGCATTTGCTTACCAGATTTTAGCAATGATATCATTATTTGACTATTTTTAAAAGGCTCTCATCATTTTGAGGGAAGTCAATGATCTCAAGCCCACATGCTAAATAAAAATAATGAGAATGAGAATGAGAATAGCAGCAATATACAACCCTTTAAGTTTTACAAAGCCCAAGTAGAACCAAGTTTAGGTCTCCAGTTCGGCAGAGACCAGCTTCGAGACTCTGGACGAGCCACCACTGCTCAGAGAGCCCTGCCTCTTTCACCTGAAAGGAGATAATGCTTATGCTCTCTGTCTCACAGGGTGATGGTGAGGGAGGGGCTCCATCAACCTTAAAGGGTGTTAGAAATGAGAGGTGCCCCACACCGGATGTGACATCTCCTCCCTCACCTCACATTGCTTGTATATGGTCATAGAATAGAGAGCCAGAGGAGATTTTAATGGTCATCTAGTATAGCGGAAGTAGCAGCAGCAGCAGCAGTAGTAGTAGTGGTGGTGGTGGTGGTGGTGGTGGTGGTAGCAGTACTAGTGGTAGTAGTAGTGGTGGTGGAGGTAGTAGTAGAAGTAGTAGTGGCCGTAGCAGCAGCAGCAGCAGCAAACATTCCTGCAGCACTTTCAGATTTATCCGCGTCCTCTCATTTGACCTAGCCTCCTCCTCCCTTTTGCCTATGATTGTCTCTAGGTTACACACATGCACACACACAACATGGGATGTATATGTGTGTATATGTATTACATACAATACACACAGTGTTCCAAAAGTCTTCATTCAGCTTCGTAGTTAAAACGTAAAGCTGAAAACGTCACTGAGGCTTTTGAGACGCCATGTATAACACCAGGTTGGACACTTCAACACTCCAATGGTTCTGTGATCCCTTCAATAAATATACATTATCAATCACTCAATCAATAAACATTTTAAAAGCAGCTACTATGGACTAAACGCTGGAGATACAAAAAGAGGCAAAAGACAGCCCCTGTCCTCAAGGAACTTACAATCTCTCTCACAGAACATTTTTTAATCCAACTATACCATGAGATCAGATTTAAAAAAAATATCTTTTGGATCCTTCACAGATGTGATGCAGTGGAAAGACTGGCGAATCTGGAGTCAAATGACCTGGGTTAAAATCCTGGCTCTGCTCTTTGCTGTCTGCTTGATGTTGTAAGGTCTTGTTTTCCTCATTGATGAGGCGGTTGGACCAAATGAATTGGAAAATTCCCTCTGGCGCTGACTCTCTGATTGTCTGTGGATGGTTCCTTGTTGGGTGACCCTCCAAGACAACGTCACCAAAGCAGAGACTTTCAGGAAGGCCCTAACATGATGGAGAAATCTTGATGAGCAGTCGAGGGCCAGACGGTGTGTGTTTTCTGCCCAGCTGAGTTCTGAAAGGCTGATGGCCATGGAGGGTGATCTCAGCGATGTGGGGATTCCCTCAGGCAATGCAGACGGATCCAGCCCTGCCTGTCCATCATGTGCCAGCCTTGTCCAGTCCTCCTACAAATTCATCACAGGCCCCACCCTCCCTTTTTTTGGATAGTGGAGGATCCTAGTGGAGGACACAATCTGTCAGTGTCCAATGTATCGTAGCTGCATTACGAGGCAGGCAGGGGGTGCCGCAGTGCACAGAGAGGAAGACCCTAGTTCAAATCCAGTGTCAGACACTTCCTACCTGTGTGACCTGGGCAAGTCACCTCAGTTTCCTTACCTGTAAAATGGGGATACACACATATACAGAATTTATACACAAATGTACATGTACACACAGGTTTATATGTACCCACATATGACTATATACATAGATAGTTGGATGGTTTCAATAGCTTACCCTGTATATCTTTTGGTTGTTCCACTATTTCACTAGCGTCCTTCTCTGATGGTTCTCGGAGGGATGGGGATCCTCTAAGGCCTTAACAGGGAAGCATGAGAGGCAGGCACTCCTGTCAAGCTGGAAAGGCTTGAAGGAAGAGCCTAGACCCTGTGTCTGTCTGTCTGTTGTCTCAGGACCAGCCCAGCCAAGTTCAAGTTCAGAGTGTCTCTTTGTCAGGTTGGCCCCAGGGAGATGGGGGTGGCAGCTAAGGCCTGTAGAGGTTACCCTCTGTGTTGGTGGAGGGAGTGCTCACTCCCCAGGAACCACAGGGCCTTCCAGTGGCAAAGCATCAGAGCTATTTAAAAAGGCAGCTGACCAAAGTGTCTGTGCCATTAAATTCAGGCTGGCTTCAAAAATGGCCCCTGCTCGAATTCACCTGGTGCCTCTTCATTGTTCTTTCCCTGGGGATCTTTTTATCATGTGCTTTTGAAAATCCTAGAGGTTCCCTAAATTCACTCTAGAGCAGGGATTTTAACCTTTCTTTGTGTCATGGTCTTCTTGGCTATGCATTAAAGCCTATATTGTGCTTTTTTTTTCAGAAAAATGTTTGTAAATACAGAAAATAAAGTATAATGGATTACAAAGAGAATAATCGTATCCAAATAGTTATCAAATATTAAAAGTTCCAGGTTCACCTATCCCCTGAAATATATCCAGGGACCCCTTGAAGGCAAGATCTATGGACCCTAGGTTAAGAACCTCTGATCTAAAGGATATTTTGTGATCTCTCTGTAAAAGGAAGATTTTGCAAAGCAGAGGCCCGGGCAGGCCAGGGACCAACTCTTGCAGCTGTCCCCCAGACTCAGTTCCAAGCCCAGCCCTAGCTCCAGTCCCTACTTGAAGTATTCCTTATTTTCTTTCTAAGGTAGACCAGGCTAGTTCTGTGCAGATAAAATAACAAGGGTGTGGCTGAATAATCAGAAGAGCATTCCAGATAACACGTTCCTAGTCTTATCTTAGCACCCAAGTCACTGATGAGACTGATCCATCTGATGAAGTAAAGGAGAAAGTTAATCATAACTTGGCCTTGAACTGGAGATAAGCCACCATATTGCCTCGTTATCCCTGGTTACTAGCTACTGGGTGTTCTCTAACACATTTTTTTCCACTTTGCGGTATGATCTTTGAGGGAGGTTCCCCGTTATCAAGTCTGTTTGGGCCAATACTTGGGGCTTGAGGAACGACTTGCCGCTTTTAGCAGCAACTATTTTTAGGGAATGCTTCTGTCCAGGAATGTGTTTACAGATGAACTCTGCTCTGTAACCTTTTTTGAGAGTTTATTCACAGAACTTTACTCTGGAGGTGGGGAATTGGGTAGAGAAGATGTCAGCTATGGCTTGGCAGATGCCTTTTTCTCTACTGGTTGATGGTAAATGAAACAGACTTTGATTCGAATCCTAGCCCCGTTATTCACTATATGACCATCAGTGAGTAACTTGACCTCTTTGGGCCTCAGGATTCTCACCTGCAAAGAGCAGTTTAGACCAGATAGCCTCAGAGTTAGCTTCCAACTCTACATCTCTGCTCACATGATCCCATGAGTAGTTGGCTTCCAAGGACCCATCTAGTGGGCCAGAAAAGGTATGCCCACTCGTCTGGCTGAAACCTAATGACCTCAGAAAGTTCTAAAATTTAAAAAAAATTCTTAGAGAGGGCATCTAGTCTAACTTCCCATCTACAGCAAGAATTATAGGCTGACAGGAAAAGTGACCTTGAGGCCATTTAGTCCATGGTCTCATTGGGCAGCTAGGTGGCACAGTGGATAGAGTACCAGGCCTGAAGTCAAGAAGACATCTTTCTGAGTTACAATCTGGCCTTAGACACTTCCTAGCTGTATGACCCTGGGCAAGTCATTTATTCCTATTTGCTTCAGTTTCTTCATCTGTAAAATGAGCTGGGAAAGGATGTGGCAAACCACTCCAGCATCTTTGCCAAGACCCTCGATGCGGTCATGGAGAGTTGGACACAAATGAAATGACTGGACAACAACATTTTAAAGGTGAGGAAACTGGGGCTCAAAGAGGTGAAATGCTTTGCCCGTGGTCACATAGGTAATTGATTACTGTCCCCTGACCTCTGACAAATTCATACTACTTAACCCTCCCTTACCTGCCTAGGTTTCCGATCTGCTGCTTGCTCTGATCTCTGACAATAGCATCCTCACCCGTGCCTTCACCACTTCCATATCACTCCCTGGTTGTCTTGCTCCTGGCACCAGCCTCTATCGTTTCTTTTTAAATTTTAATGCCTCTGTTCTCTGTCCGTGATCTCCAGAATGACTCCAGAGTGCTCAATTTCCAGGCTCCCAATTAGGCAACAAGCTTTTGTTAAGCGCCTGCTGTATGCCACTGTCTCTAGCACCATGTGAGGCACATGGTGGATCCTTACTAAGGGCCTGTTGATTGGTTGTTCCAGGCACTAGAACACAAAGACAAAAATGAAAGCTAAGCCTTACTTTCTTGGTTACAGCCAAGGAACGACAGTCCCTGCAGAGTATGAGGACGTTGCTCAAGGTGATAGTGTCCTTGCTCACCCAGGATTCACCTACAGTAGCAGAATATTGTTAAGTGGTAAAGCTTCTATGCAGATGCAGCCACTGGTTCTTGACATGGATATAAGAGGAGACACAGGGCTAATGGTCATCGAGTCCTGAGCAAAAGCAGCACAATCATTACTAGAGCTACACAGCCACAAATGCTCAGAAAACCATCTGTGGGACGGGGGCGGAGGGCAGTTTTCTCATACCCTGAGTTTCTTGGGTAATTGTGGCCAGGTTGAACTTGGCCTGTCTATGCAGCAAGGTGGAGCAGTGGTTACAACTTTGGGCTTGTATTCAGGAAGACTTGAGTTCAGATTTGTGAACCTGGACAAGTAATTCCACCTTTGTCTGTCTCAGTTTCATCATCTATAAAATGGAGAAAATTATAGCACTTACCTCCCAGGGTTGTTTTGAGGATCTAGGGGATGATATTTGTAAAGCACTATGCAAACTTTAAAGCATTATATAAATTGGCTGGAAGTGCAATAGCTATTTATGGGTCTGACCCTTCTTTGCTCTTACTCCTATTAATGAATGGAGCTGTAGGAAGTCCACTCCAAACTCATGTTAGTTAATCTCAATTGGGCTTTTACTGATACCCAACAATCGTTTAGTTTGCTTATTTATTTATTTGTTTATTTGTCTGTCTATCTATCTATCTATCTATCTATCTGTCTGTCTAGCTATCTATCTAATCTACTCATCTCTCTCTCTCTCTCTCTCTGGAGGCTGAGTCTCCTTATCTTGTTCAGGTCACAGCAGCCACTTACCTACCCTCCCCAGGGGCTGATCAGGGCTTTGACCTGCTCTGTTTCTAACCTGGGCTGGTTCATCCCTCCTTAGGAGGCCTGTTGGCTCCCTGCTCCCAAAGGTTCACCAAATTGGTGCCAGATTTGGTACAGATTTAGCCCAAGCTCAAGTGATGCATCAGCCTGAGCCTCCTGAGTGGCAGGCATCCTATGGCCATGTATCACCATGTCCGGAGGCCTAGATAATGTTGTAAGGCCCCTTTCAGCTTGGACATTCTATGTTTTATATTTTAACTTTCCCACAAATCATGTGATCTCTTGAGCCCTCAACATTCTCACCTGTAAAATAAAGGACCTGGACTAGATGACTTCCAGGACTCTCCTAACTTGAAGGCCATGACTCTCTATTTCCAGTTCTAATGGTCTGTCTTCTGGGGTCTCCTCCAGCTCTAATGTTCTTTCTTTAAAGGTTCCTCCCAATTCTGCATTCTAAGGCCCTCCCTGTTCTGCTATTCTGCTATCCTACAGACTACACTCTAAGGTCCCTGTAAGAGCTAACTCTCTACGTTCTATGTTCTCATGTCCAATTCTAACACTGTATTCTAAGGAGTAGAACCTCAACATGCTATAGTCTGTGTCCTTAGTTCAGTTTCAGGGAAAACTGACAAATACTTGTTGACTATGGTCCCTTTCAGGTCTAATATTCCTTGTTTTGAGTCCCTTCTCAGACCTAAAATTCTATGTTCTATGTTGTAGGGTTCCTTCCAGCTCTAACACCCTAGGTTCTTCTCACATCTAGAATTCTATGTTCTATGTTCTAGGGTCCCTTCCAGCTCTAATATTCTGCATTCTATATTCTAGGGTGTCACCATGTCTAAAGTTCTATGTTGTAGGGTACTTTCCAGCTCTTCTAGTCTATGATTCTGTGATTTCTTTCCATTCATGAGCTCATAGCTTCATGAGGTTCATGTTTCAGGGAATATCTGTTTTCTGAGAATTTCATCATTTAGCTGACTCTCCTCCTTGGCATTTATTAATGCTCTAGGCAGCATTTGTCCTAAAACATGAGCACAAGCATGAAGAAGTCCTGTAGAAGAGGAACGCATTTTCTCATCTGTAGAATGAGAGCATCAGAGTCAATGGTCCCCAAGGTGCCTTCCCTCTCACACATTCCGTGAGCTCATTCACTAAAGCTGGAGCTGAGCTATCCATCTGTATGGGATTGTTCTTAGTTCCACATTCTCCAGTAAAGGAAGATGGATTTGAATCTGGGGGTAGGGGTGGGAAAGTTCTCCATGGCCTTCAGTGAGTCCAGAGAAGAAGGTTCATTTTTAATAGGGACGTGTGAGAATTTGGACAACAACCAAGCCTGGTTTCCATATAGGATCATCCTGGGATCGGATAGATTTAGAGCCAGAAGGGAATTTAGAGGCCACTGAGTCCAACCTGCTCATTCATCACATAAGAAATGTGAGGCAAATAGTGGTGAAGTGACTTGCCTGGTGTCACACAACTAGTAAATACCTGAGGTAGGAATTGGCATGCTGGATGGCAGCAAGGGCCCAGAAGGAGGACTGCCTATCCTCGCGTGGTCCATGGTGCCTGCTCCAGGAGCAAGAATTCTTAGTTATGACTCTGATGAGGAAAGTGCTAAGGGACCACCTAACTTGTCTCCATTCACATTCATCTTCTCTGTATATAGACAAGGGTGAAGTAAGACTGTGTTTTGGAAACAGTGGTAGAAAAGAGGCAATGATTCAGGGATCGTTGACCCTAAATGAAGATATTGCTCCTGGGTGAGCCTTCTCGGCAATGCCTGTACAAGCATGGGGGTGGGGTGGGCTGGGACAGGCGGATCTGGCCTAGTTAGAGGAAGAAAGGAATCAAGGAAGAGAGAGAGACAGAGACAGAGAGAGACAGAAATTGTTGTTTGTCCTCTGTTCTTGAAGAGGACCGTGACATGGAAATGAATTAGATTTAAGTAAGTAAGGGCTGTGCAAAGTCACCAGCTTCACTTCTCCTCCAGAGCCTTCTAGAGGTCCAGTGGCCAGATGTATAGATCAGGATGATTGCAGATGGCCCTGAATAGACAGAGATAGAGACAGAGGCAGAGAGAGACACAGAGAGATGGAAAGAGAGAAAGCGGAAAGAGACCGAGGTCAACGGGGACAGAGACACAAAAAGGCAGAGAGAGACGCAGAAAGAAGAGAGAGAGTATGTGAATGAGAGAGAGATGGGGAAACACAGAGAGGAAGAACCGAGAGCCTGGTTCATATGGGGATTGAAATGTCATAAGAGAAGCAGAACTCTGGAGTTGTTTAGATAACGGAGGGAAATTTGCAGCTTGGGTGGGAAACCCACGGAAGTGCATTTCATGCTCTTAAAAAAAAGACGCTTCCAATTTTGGTTTTCTAACTCCAAACGTGAAATAGTTGTGGTTTTGAGCAATACAGTCTGGGTATTTTTAGAGTTAACTTAATGTCCAGGTTGAGTAATTAACTGAATATAGCCTACCTGGAAGTGGCACTTTATCTACCGACAAATTACAAGCAGAGAGAAAGACGGGACCGCAACAAATCCAGCAGTTATTCTCACTATCCCTTAGAGTTCATTCCAAAGTCGGTGCTTCCTCTCCTTCCCCTTGATTCTCCCTGCTGCTCCTGCTTCACTGCCCTCATTGTTAACTCATTCTATCATCCATCCTAGGATACTTAGATCTGGAAGGGACCAGAGAAGCACCCATCCTTCCAGTCCATTGAGGGGAAACCTACTATATCAGAAGGAAGTCCGTCCCACTTTGGAATAGCTCTAATTATTAGGGAATTTCCCCTTATTCCAAGTCTAAACCTGCCTTTCTTGTAGTTTCCATCTGTCATTCCTCCTTCTGTTCTCAGAAGTCCAAAAGAATGAGCCTGATTCCCCCTTGCACACCATGGTTTTTCATGTCTTGAAGACATCTGTCATTCCCCACCCTCTGTTTTCTAGGTTAAATATTCCTGATTCTTTCAACAAATCCTCACGTGTGACGTGCCCAAGACCCTTCACCATTCCTGTTGCCTTCTGGTTAATCTCCTGCTTATCTATGCTACTCTAAAGTATGGGACCCAGAAATAAATTGAACACAGTCCTCCTGATGAGTTCTGACAAGGGCCAAAATAGTGGGATGATGACCTTCCCATTCCTGTAAGCTAGGCCTCTTAATGCAATCTAGGAGCACCCCCAGCCCCAGTCTGGTCCTTCTGCAGTTGGTCTCTCAGAAATCTAAGATGACTCATATAGAGTTGTCTTCTAGGCAGAGCACCTGGGGATGAGGGCTTTCAGCCAGGGCACTCATGTGGGGTAGAAGTGAAGTTGGAGAAAGAGCACACTCTCTTCTTGCTTCCTAGTCTTTTGTTGACCTCCCCTCTCTGCCCCCTGCCCCAGTCCCTTGTCTGACCAGGGCTTCTACCCCCTGAATGTCCCATGACTGATATGCTCTACTCCCAGGGCCCACATTCCCCTACTCTCCCACTGGCACATCTCCTGCTGCTGGGCCTGGCAGCCTCTAATGCCATGAAGGATCAGCAGGGATGGCACCATGCCTTGGCCTCCCTAGCAGCTGCCTTTGGGTCTCTGCCACGTCCCAACACCTGCTCTGCTGAATCTGCCCAGATGCAGGAATTCCTAACTCTTAGGCTGGGCTTCATGTTGTCCCAGCAGCTGTTATCCCTGAATGCTACTGGTGATAGCAAGTGACTTAAGCCATCAAATGCTATGAAGACCGTTTGCTGAAGTGGGATCTCATCATTTCTGGGGGCACTTATCTCCCCTTTGCATTCTAACCAAACTGGATTACTTACCATTCAGACTATGAGGCTTTACCTTCTGCTATACTACTGTGTCCTAAGGACCACCGGACCTTTCCATTCATCCTATGACTACACCCTCCTATTTGACTTTCCTTAGGAGAATCTGAACTCCTTGAAAGCAGGAACTGTTTTTCCTTTCTATTTATATCCCCAACATTTAGCACAGTACTTTGTATATAGTAAGTGCTTAATAAACGTATTTTCCATTCATCCATTCATTCTCTAGGCCTCTCCATCTGGACCTGCATTTTTTTTAATGTGCAAAAAAAACCTTTATTAGCATTTGTCTCAGCTGTTATTGAACCTGGTAATCTCAAAACTTAATATTAAGACAGAGCTAATAAGTACAGAATGATGCTATCATTGGCAATTTATGCTTTTGTAATAGAGTCAACAATTAATATCCACCCTAAGACACAGGATTTCTAGGCAACTCTGGGTTCTCAAAGGCTTGAGCATAAATTCTGAAAGTTTCTACCAAGTTGGAAAGGCTTTGGGTAGGGCAGTGGAATTAGATCGTCTCTGGAATTAGATTCCCTGGGTCAAATCCCTCCCATGATGTTACCTGATACATTGTAGACATTTTATATATGCTTACTGATTGGATGGATGAATGAATAAGTAAATGGATGGGTGGATGGATGGATGGATGGGTGGATGGATTATCTTCTCAACTACCACCACTCTAACTTGTTGAATTTCTATCCATCTTTTAAAGCCAAGTCAAATGTTACCCCCTCCATGAAGCCTTTGATTTATTAGGAAGGTAATGTAATTGGCCAGGTAGAGGGCAATGAGAATCCAAATTGAAGTGGTGGCCATGGAGGGAGAAGGGGACAGACTCCTAAGATTCTGTGGAAGGAGAGTGGACAGGCTCAGTAACTGATTGGATCTATAAAGTGAGGGAAAGGAATAGTCAAAGAACAGATCTTTGAAGTGACAAAGTGCCAAAGGCATGAGTTGGAAGGAGGATCAATGTCCTGGGAAAGATAGATAGTAAGCCCCATCTGGGACTGATTGTGGTGAAGGGGCTAGTGGGATATCCAGGTAAAGATGTCCTGCAGGCACTTGGAGATGAGGATTCAGGATCTCAGCAGAGAGGTCAGGACAAGAAACTTTGTTTTCAGAGTCCCCTGTATGGATGGGGTGGTTGAAATTTTGTAGATAAATCAGATCACCAGAAGAAGGAGAGTAGAAAGAGCAAGAGGCCAGGAACCTTAAAGAGATAAGATGAAGAAACTTTTAAAACTTGAATTCATTTATTTTTTGTTCTTTCCAGCAATATCCCCTTCCCCTCCTAGTTATCTGAAAAAACATTAATTGTTGTGGTTTCCCTTTTCCAGGAATCAGGTGTTAGGTTGGACTTCCTCCTTTTAGCTTAATACCACATTCTTCCTTTGAAAGCTGTTATTTATTTTATTTTATTTTTAGGAACTGGGATAGGGATTGGATCTGTGATCTCACTGGTACAGGAGTGGTACAGGAAACTACCACTGAGGAATGTCACTCTATCAATGCAAATCACCACTGAATATTTGAATATTGAATCATTGAATGTTTTGGGAATATTGCCTTGTTTTGCAAGGTTCCTGGTAGGATGGTCCCATTCTCAGAGGGCTCTGATTTACCTTCTCATCACTGAGCAGTTTTTCTTAATACAGCTTGCCAAGGTGCGATGAACTGTTGGCATATGCCTGGTACATAGCTATGGACCAGCCAGGTCTCCCCCAGGAACAATAGCAGACCTCTTATTTAGATTTACAATCAGCAATGAGGGAGGAGAGTCTGGCTTGACTCCAAACTCTTCGCCATGCATAGTAGCATCACTTCAGCCTTGGCCAATTCTATTCTATTAACATACAATTATCTCCTTAATTGTGCTTACTTAAAGACATCCTGTTCTCTAAGACATTTCATGCTATTTGTAGACAGGAGACAAGAAATTAGTTTGCAGTGATTCTGGGAAAAGAAGACATCAAATACCATTTGAAATATGGAAGCTGCTTGGTGGAACTGGAAGAGCTGATGGCTGTGGAGTCAGAGGAAGTGGGTTTGAACACCTGTTCTACCCCTTACTCCCTGTGGGACATTGAGCCAAACATTTCATTCCTCTGGGCCTCAGTTTCACTATTTGTTAAAATGGGGGGGCCAGACTAGATGATTTCTAAGATTCATTTTCAGCCCTAAGAGGATGAGCCTCAGATCTGTGACTTCAACCTTTATTCATGTCCCTTCTGTCCTTCCCACCTCCATTTTTATTGTGAATTTAAAAACAACGAACACAAACATTTCAGCATAAATAGGATCACTGATTTAAAGCTGGAAGGGACCCCAGAGTCATCTAGTGAAACTGAGGCCCGGGGAGATTGTGACTTGCCCACAGTCACACATATGTGTTAGAGGAAGGATTTGAACCCAGATCTTCTGACTCCAGAACCTATATCCTTTCCACCATAACCCCCTGTGAGGGTATGGAGTTAGACAGTGTATGAACAGGGTAGGCTAGTGCATGACACTATGAACTTCTGCCATGTACATTTTTTTGTTTTTCTAAGTGAGTATTAAATATAAGAAGATAGTAACAACATAGCTCTGTTTGTGTCCCCTTCTGAATTTATTTTTGCTTCTTCCTGTGCATATTTAATGGATGCTATTTCTTTGCCTTTTTATTTCTACTTACTAACTCATCCCTCTCCTAACGCCCCAAAATAGAAGTCTTTCCTGTCTTGGAACAAATAAGTATAGTTAACCAAAACAAATCAAGCCACTGGCCACGTCTGGAAACGCATCCTTCTGCCCTGCTGATCGGTCACCTCTCTGGGCAAAAGGGGGCGCAATGCTGCATCATAAGCCTGCTCAAGTCCCTTGGAAGGTCACTACTCTGGTTGGAGAAACCTTTAAAAATGGTCATCCTTGGCCTCTTACCTTCAGCTAGGCATCATTTGGGGATTTTGTCCAAGGGTGGAGACATGTCAATGCAATAAAACAAGTGTGTGCTGAGCATCTACTAGGGACCGTGGGGGTACAAAGAGGAAAACAAATACAATTCTTCGCCCTCAAGGGATTTGCATTCTACTTACACTCATAATCTTAGTGATGTCAATATTCTTCAGCCTAACCCTGGCAGCAGGTACAGATGACCCAAGTTCAAATTCTGCCTCTGACGTTTATTAGCTGTTTGACTCCGGGTGAGTCTGCCTTAATTTCCTTACCTATAAAATAGGGATGACAATAACACATACCTCCCAGGGTTGTTACGGGGAACAAATGAGATGACATTTGTAGAGTGCTTCTCAAACTTTAAAACTCTCCCAATATATTACCTGTGATGATGAAGATGAGGATGAGGAGGATGAGTGAAGTTATCAGAGGTCCCAGTTTCAGAGCAAAAATCAGGGGACTCCATGGTTCTTTGACTTGAAGGGTCTCCAACCATGCATGGCATTGGATTCACATTGGGAATCAGGCTGTTATTTCCCACAGCGCCCTACTGGTTCATCTGACCAGCCTTTCAGAATAAAGACTTGATAAAGGGACCACCGGAGCTGAAGGCATCCATCCTGGGAAAGACAATATGTTGGCCTGCGTCCACTCGTTTTCTTCATCTAAGAATGCACTCTCTAGTGGGTGGTGACAATCCCTTTCAAGACTTACAGGATTTAGCAAGCAAGACCAAGCACACTCATAAACAAAATGCCTGTGTGGCATTACTTCTCAGAGTCACAGAACTTGAGTGGGGGAGACCTAGGTTCAAATCCTGCCTCTGACACTCCTTGGAAAAACAAAAATGGTGGCCTGGAACTTATTGATAGAGTTTGGGTGCCATGGTTCCCACTGTATCCTTTGGTAACTGTTTGTAGAGACATCACAGATGTATAATTAGAGCAAGAGGATACAATTTGCTTCTATTTTAATTGACTTGTGGGTTCTTTGATTTTTTTTCTGGGCTACCACCCATGTCACCCTTACCTGTCAGTGGGGAAATATCTCTCTGCAACTGGAAGGTGCGTTGGTGTTTTTCACTTGGGCTTTTATCCAGTTCCTTTAAGCTACCTTCGTACGTGGGGATGGGCCTGGCATTGTCTAAACTTATACTCCGTAGTCCTCCAGTTTGTCTTTGGGGGTAGAAATGGATGCCAACGTCTGCCTTTTTGTTCCTGATGCTTGTGGTGGTCAAGGAGACAGAAAAACTAATTGGCTACTAGGCCCAAGAGAGGACAGCTCCTAGAACAATATGGTGCAGGGAAATGGGTTCTTACTGGACCAGGGGTCAGAAGATCTGGGTTGAAAGTGCAGCTCCATCATTTCTTTCCTATGTAACTTTGGATAAGTCACTTAATGTTTCTGGGCCTCAGTTTTCCCATCTGTAAAATGCTGAAATTGGACTACAATGTCCTTTCTAGCTTTAAATCTAGAATCCAATGAAATTTGATAAAAAATAATAAAGTCCTTTACAACTTGGAAAAAAAAGAAATTTTAAGGGGCTTTCTGACTTACCATGGGATTTCCTAATAATATTTGGAATACATTTCTACAGTCATAAACATTTTCAAAGCATGCTCCTCACAACAATCCTATGAAACAGGAAATGAAAGTGTTACCTTTCTTATTTTAGTTATTTATTTATGTTGTTTTATATCTTTCAGAGGAGAGGTTTTTTAAAATTTATTTATTTATTTTTAGTTTGTGCCATTCAGTTCCACATCTTTCTTATTTTATAGATGGCAAACTGAGGCTCTGATACTGCCCAAGATCATTGAACTTGTAACTAATAGAGTAGAATTTGTACTCAGCTCTTCTGACTTTATGTCCAGGCCACATTCCATCACACTTTTCTGCACCCATGTTAGCAGATGTTCTACATTCCCACCCCAAAGTGCCTAGTACAGTGTCAAATACACGGCCAGATTTTCTGCAGGTGCTCAGTAAGGGTGTATTGAATCTTTCCTGGCAGGAGGAAGCTATTCACAAGATTGATTTGATGGCGCCGTTTCCTGTCTTCATCTCAGAGCATAAGAACAAGGCCAAGTGCATTTGATAAAAAATTAATAAAGCCACAAGACTGGTATTTCATTGAAAACATTTTTTAAAAGCACTTCCCTTAATATATACTTCTACTGAGGAAGGCTGGCTCTTGAGGCTACATCATTGGCTCTTATATTTTATTATATGATAAAAGTCCCTTTCTTCTTGCAGTTTTCTGAAAAAGAGCCATTTTTTTAAGGTTCCTCCTCCCCACAAAAAATACATCTGCCCCTAAAGGCAAATGACTGAAATTCTACCACTAGTGCTGCATTGTTATGTTTTAAGATTTTAGTCCTTGTTAAAAATGGCACTCTGCACTGAGAAACAGAGGCTTTTCAGACATTTCTACATGAACCCAAGTGAATTTCAAAACCTTTTCTAAAAGCCCGGGTGAAATTTGGTGGGATTGATGTGGTTGTTGGGAGAGAAGACAGTCTCTGGGAAGACTGGGAAGACTTCTTCCCAGTCTTGTAGAGGACCAGGCATAGCTGAGGGGCAGTTCAGGAACCCAGCACCACATGACACACTGGTGTTTTCTTCCTGTTGGAAACAATATTCTGTTGAGGCAGAGCGGCGGCCTCCATAGTCAGCATAGTGAACACTCGGATTCCAGTCTTCCTTCTGATGTTCACTAGCATTTAATTTCATTGAACTTCAGTATCCTTCTCTACAAAATGAAGTGGGTGCCTTAAAGAATTGCTGTGAGGCTGCAGTAAACATCGGACACAAAGAACTTTGCCAACTTTAAAGCATTATGTTTGTTGCTGTTCAGTAGTCGCAGTCATGTCTGACTCTTCACGACCCCATTTGGCACTTTCTTGGCAAAGATGCTGGAGTGGTTTGCCATTTTCTTCTCCGGCTCATTTTACAGATGAGGAAACTGAGGCAAACAGGGTTAAGTGACTTGCCCAGGGTCACACAGTTAGTAAGTGTCTGAGGCTAGATTTGAACTCAGGTCTTCCTGACCCCAAGACCAGTGCTCTGTCTACTAAACCACAGCCATCTCTGTGTATATGGAGAAATGGTTGCTGAACATTTACCAGCACACCCATGGATGGATGCAAAAAAATTTTGTGGGTGTAGAATCTTGGCAACTGATCATATTTTGGTGGGGTGAGGGAGAAGGAAGCATGAAGGATAACACAAATGTTGTGAACCTGGGTGACCCGGGAAAGATGGTGGTGCTATCTATTGAAGCAGCGAAGTTTGGAGGAGGGGTGGGCTCGGGGTGGGGGGACAACTTTGGAGGTCCATTTGGATGCGTTGAGTTTGACAGAAGGGTAGCACATCCAGATGGAGATGTCTGGAAGGCACTCGGAGGTGTGGAACCAGAGATTTTTTTTATATTCATTACCATACTTATGCATCCTGGCTATTGACATTGTGGTCCCAATAGAAACCAAACCAAATAGGATTTTAAAATTTAAGAACCATTACACTATTTTAAAAAGCAATGCCCAAACCTACTTGAATATACTAGATTTTAAAAATTTGCCTTTTCCGAAATTCCCCCTCTTTCCTCCCCACCTCAAGCTCCTTATTAAGCTTACTGATAAGTAGCTAAATTGGTTGAAAGACAGAGAAAAACACTAATTACCTTGCCTTCCTTACTCATGGAGAAGTTAATGAGCAGGGAAATTGTGGCAAAAGAATTAGGAGGAGGAAGTGAAAACATTCAGAGTGATCTCTACATCATCCAGTGTATAGACACTGTCAGTGAGGTAGCTGCCAGGAAAGTGGGCAGAGTGCCAGGCTTGGAGTCAGGAAGACCCAAGTTCAAATCCTGCCTCTGATGCTTATTAGCTGTGTGACCCTGGATGAGTCACTGAAACTCTCTAAGCCTCAGTTTCTTCATCTCTAAAGTGGGGATAATAATAGTATCTATCTAAGGGTTGTTGAAAGGATCAGCTGAGAGAACCTTGAAGTGCTATAGAAATGCTAGTTTTAGGGTATAGATAATACTTTGATTCCTCTCTTATTCTTTTTTAAATTGGACCTGTGTGGTCCTCAGTATAGAGAATTTCCAGAGAGGAAACTCCTGGTACCCATACTTCTTTGCATCTGTACTTTCTCTGGGACTGATAGCTTTATAGAGTTATATAGAGCTTTATAGCTTTTTTATATATTTTCAAAGCCGAATGACTAGTCTGGGAAGGATCACGCAGGTAGACTTTTTGTTTGATTCGTTGATCAACAGTTGTTTATAGGATAAGATCATAGAAACTTGGAGTCAACAAGATACAATAGAAAGAGCCTTTGGAGGTAGAGGGTCTGGGTTCAAATCCTGTCTTGGATACTTGTGACCTGTATGACCCTAGATGAGTCCCTTGTTCTCCTTGGGTCTCAGGTGCCCTTTCTATAAGATTAGGGGGTTGGATTACAGGGCCTCTCAGGTCCTTCCCAACTCTAGTTCTTGGACCCTGTGAAGTTGGAAGGTGTAATGACGACCAAAGAGTTGGTGGTGGGTGTGTCTGGGCACTTCAAGAATCAGCTTAGGTCCAAGAACAGAGTCTGACCGTGTTCTCTGTGAGGCCAAGAGGGCTGTTTATCTCCTCCCTTCCTGGCCAACCTTTGATTGGTGGGAGATATGGCTCTGTCCTAAGACATGATGATTGATGAGCCGGGAACTGAGATGGGAGTGGGGAGGAGGAAAATGAGAATATTGATGATGAACTATAGCTGTTACCAAGAGATAAAGAGAAACAGAGTCTAGATAGGGCAAAGAGCCTTCACAAGTGGAGAGCTAATGAAATAGGACAAATAGCAATAGAGACAGAACCTCCTGGACAGATGATTCAGTAACATCCAGAAAGGAACAACTCCTCCATGGCACTGTAGAAGAGGAATGATAACTTGGGGTAAGGCCATGAGAGCCTTAATAAATGGCAGCAGAAGGAGTAAGGCCAGGAGGGCATAGCAAACCCATTCCCCCCAGCTTCCTGCCCATGTTTTGTGGCGTGTGTGCCTATAATTTCTATGTGACTGTATCTTGATGGGATGAGGTTGAGAGGGAACCCATAGAGGGTACCAATCTTAGAGCTAACAGAAGAGACTTTGGAAGACACAGAGTCCAACCCATTCCAGAGCAAGGATCCTCTTTCTGTCCCTCTATCATTTCTAACAAGTGGTTCTCCAACCTCCAGCTCTGTTTGACCATCTACGAGAACAAGAGCTATGAGAACCAAGCTCCAACTAGCCAACACTCAATGGTATCTACCTCTGACACTGCTCTGGACTTTGAAGGTATTAAAGATAAAGAGAGGAAATGTGTGACAGCCCTGTGCCTTATCCTCAAACCACTGTGCAAAGGGCATGAGTTCTTCATCTTTTCTGTGTTACGGATCCCTTTGGCAGTCTGATGAACTCCGCAAGCTCCTTTTCAGGAATTTTAAAACTCATAATTGAAAGAAATGTATTTCAGTTAAAGTCAGTAAAAATAATTTTTTCTTCCTTATCCAAGTTTACAGACCTGAAACTTTTCCGTGGACTGCTTGGGGGTCCATAGACTCAAGGTTAAGAACCCATGCTTTAAAGGAAAGAAGCTTGGACTTGGATAATCCTGGCTGGGCATCACTTTGTGAGTCTTTGGTCTATTTCTTTTTCTTGCCAAGTCTTCTTATAAACTGTTTCCTCATTTATAAAGTGAATAATACTTGTCCTAGTTATGATGTGTCTCAGGGTTCTGGTTTCCTCATTTATACAATGACAGGGTAGGACTAAATGACTTTTAAAGCCCTTTCCTGTTATAATTCCCATAATCCCACCATGCAGAGCATGGTATCTGAGTGCGTTAACAAGGTAATTACAGGAAATGAGGCAGCTCAGTGGATAGAGCTCTAGATTTGGAGTCAGGAAGATGTTAAGTTCAAATTTTGTCTCTTACACTGGCTAGCCAAATGGCTTTAGCTTGCCTCAGTTTTCCCATCTGTCAAATGGGGATCAAATTAGCACCTACTCCACAGGGTTGTTGGTGAGGATTAAATTAAATGAGATAATGTGCACAAACCTTAAAGTTCTGTGTTAATGCCAGCTATCTTTATTATTATGAAATCCTGCATGGTCAGAAATACTCACTGGTCTGCCAGGTACAGGCTCCTGTCATTCTGTTTTTCTCTTCTTCCACACCCCAGCCCTAGACCCCACCCAGAGAAGATCTTAAAAAAAGAAGGCTTCTCAATGTCTCTCACTGACCACAGGCATCACTTTCTCCTGTAAGCTGATACAGATTTGGGGGTGGAATGTCTGCTCAGTTTTGGAAGCCTGCTTCCTTTTTTTGTCTGATAAACTAGTACTTTAGCATTTCCATTTTCCAAATCCACAAATGACAAGGGTGCTTGTGGTGTACTAAGGTGGCAGCCAGGAAGTGCCAGGGGACATGTATTTTTAATTTGGCTTTTGTGAAGGCCAGACTGGGTTGCTGAGGGACTCAGCAGCCTGGGCCTCCAGAATTCAGCTTCAAAAGGGAGAATGCAATTGATCCTCCTGGGGAGAAAGAAAGGGGTGAGGGGAGGGTAGAAACTAAGCCCTTTGTGTCACTTCTGTGCCCCCTGGCAAAGCAGAAAAGCGAGCCAACTTCACCCTTCTCTTGGACTGGTGCATGGGGGCCAGTCTCTGCTCCTCCCACCCCATCTCTGTTCTCTCCCTCACCCCCACCATTGAATGTTACCAGGAACCCAGCTGAAAAACAGAAAAATGTTGACTTCATTTGGATAGACCTGAGTCAAAACAGCCTTTAGAATGGGGTTATAGCAAAAATCCTGATACTAAGGGTAAGGTGAATCACACTGGGACTCTGAGTCTAAGCCTGGCTGTGGAGGAGCCCAACTTTTAAGTAGGATCATCGGCCTAGAGCTGCAAGGAACCTTAAGATTTGAACTTAACATCTTCCTGACTCCAAATCTAGAACTCTATCCACTGGGCCACCTCATGTCCTGTAGCTATGTTCAGCTAAGTCAACTCTTTCATTAACCCAGTCCCAGAGAGGAAAAGTGAGCTACCTAAGGCCACACAGGGATTAAAGATAATGTTGAGTTTCCAAAAATAGCAGCAAGATAAAAATGAAAGGCATTCATAAATACATATGTACATATACATGTCTTTATATGTATATATTTATGTATCTTTATATGTGCATATATTTTCTTTATATGATATTTTTCTATATATTTATATGTGTACATAAACATATATGTGTATGTATATGTAGATAAAAATAAAAATAAATATATATATATGTATATGAAGAAAATGTTTCCTGAGAGGTTGGCCCTGGCATTCCATATCAGTCAGTACTTAGTGCAGTGCTTGGTATATAGTAAGTGCTCAATAAATGCTCTTTTATTTCTTCTTTTAAAACTGAGAATTATGGGGATAAGAGCTGAAGACTCAGAGTCATCGGCTCCTTTTTCTGATCTCTTGAGTGACGAGGAAAGCCTGCCCAGGCACTTTGGATTAACCCTGTCTTTATTCTATATTTACTTTAGGGTTTCTTAATCTGAGGTCTACGCACCTAGAGATTTCAGGGGGTCCCTAAACTAGGGTGGGAAAAATACATCTTGATTTTCACTAGCCTTTATTTTTCTTTGTTGTCCTATGTATCTTATTTTATGCACTTAAAAACTTTATTCTGAGAAGGGGTCCAGTGGTTTCACCAGATGGCCAGAGGGTTAAGAACCCCTGACTTAGGACCTAAGGAATGGGCATGGGCTTTCACTGGCATGGGGAACGTCCCTGGTGAATAAACTCCCTCTAAGTCAAGAATGTTGGTACCTTCTCAACATAAAGTCTCAGTCTTCTATGACTTAGAGTCTCAGAGAGTTGCCTAGAGCAACTAAATGACTTGCCAGCAGGGTCCGTCACTAGCAGAGGTCAGGTTCAGGCCTTAACCTTGGGTCTTCTGGCTCCTAGGTGTTTCTATCCTTTCCTGCATGTTGCCTCTCACTTTTTACTGCATTTACTAATATGAGTACATTTATTTTCCCTCTGATAGAATATAAGCCCCTTGAGGGTAGCAACTGTTTTGCTTCTGTTTCTGTATTTCTAGTGCCCTGAACATAGTAGGTACTTCATAAATGCACACTGGTGATCATTCCGTTGAAACTCAAAGAGTTCTCTGAGGAAGTGAATGAAGGAAGAGCGGAACAGAGTGCCAGGAAGTGGGTGCTGGGGAAAATCCTCAGTTTGGGGGTGGGAGGGTCAATGGTGGCAAATACAGTGGAGAGACCAAGGAGAATGAGGATTAAAAAACTGGGAGGAAAAAAAGTTCATAATTAGTTCACTAACTATGTGACCTTGAGTCTAACACTTAACCTCTTTGAGACTGGCTTTTATTCCCTCTAAAATGAAGGGGTTGGCCCAGCTCTAAAGTTCTTTCCATCTTCCGATACAAACTATGATGTCTTCTATAGTGTAGTAGATAGGTGCAGGGATTATAGTGAGGAAGACCTGAATTCAAATCCCACCTCTGCCATTTTACTACTTTTGTGACCATCAGAAAATTGGATCATGGATTAAGAGCTTCAGGAGATCTTCGAGGTCATCTTGTCCAAACCTCTGGTTTTACATATTGGGAAACTGAGGTCCACAGAGGTTAAATGACTTGCCCAAAGTCACACAGCTAATAAGTAAGTGATCCAGGTTATGAACCCAGTTTTTCTAACTCTAAATCAAGTACCCTTTCTAATGCATTAGATTGCCAAACTCCTTCTTTGAGAGGTTTTGTGACTTGGATGTAGTGCCTGTAGTACCTACATCCCAAAGCCCTTATGAGGCTCACTTGAGATAATAATGCATGTGAAAGCACTACGCAGACTTTCAAGCTGTCTATAAATACCCACTATTATGATGATGATCCTATAATTGGTTTCAGAGGGAGAAAAAGTGCCAAGTTAGGGAAAAAAGCAAATTCCCTTTAAATGAAACTTTCAACTTCATCACCCTTTCTTTTGTTACCACCCAATTTTGTTACCATTTTAATTTCAATCAATATCTTTTGGTTTTGCATGAGTTTTATTTTTAAATGTATCCCTCTCCCCACATGCTCAGGGAGCCATCCCTTATATAATAAAAAATGTAAAACAGAAAAAGTTCAGAAAACGAAATGACGTATTACCCAAGTCAAGTCAACAAGCATTAAGTGCCTTCTATGAGCCAAGCATTGTGTTAAGTGCTAGGGCTACAAAGAAAGGCAAAAGACAGTCCCTGCTCTCAAGGAGCTCACAGTCTAATGGAAGAAGCAACATGCAAACAACTATGTGAGGCAAGACACATCTGGGATAAACAGGAGGTCATCGCAGAGGGAAGGCACTAAGATTAAGGCTTCTTACAGAAGGTGGGAGTTTAACTGAGAATTAAAGGAAGCTAGGGAAATCAGGAGGTGAGATGAGGGAGAGAATTCCTGGCATGGGAGGCTACTAGTGAAAATGCTTAGAGCAGGATGGAGAGAGTCTTGTTCATCAGTCAGGAGCCCAGTGTCTTTGAACTGAAGAGTATGTGTTTGGGGGCTGGGGGAATAGAGGTCAGGTGTATGAAGACTGGAAGGATAGGAGGGGCCTAGGAGGAGAGGAGAGAGGAGAGAGAGAGAGAGAGAGAGAGAGAGAGAGAGAGAGAGAGAGAGAGAGAGAGAGAGAGACACAGAGAGAGAGACAGAGAGAGACAGAGAGAGAGAGAGAGAGAGAGAGAGAGAGAGACTGTCAGATCTATGCTTTAGGAAGATCAACAGCTAAATGGAGAATGGATTGACATGAGGCAGAAAGACCTATTAGATAGATATTGCAATAGTCCAAGCTTGAGGTGATAAGGGCCTGCTTGCACCAGGTAGACGAGAGAGGAGATGTTATAGAAAGTAAAATGAATAGGCCTTTGTAATAGATTGTATACAGCGGTTGAGTCACAAGATGATATTTAGATTGGGAGCCTGGGTGATGAGGAGAATGATGATACTCCCACTGTAATAGAAAAAGTAGAAAGAGGGGAGGGCTTAGAGGGAAAGGTAAGTTAAGTTTTTGAACGTGTTGAGTTTAAACTATCTATAGGACATTCGGTTAAAAATGTTCAACAGAAGTTGGAGATTCGACACTGGAGGTCAAGAGAGAAGTTAGGTTTGAGAATGAGCTGCATAGAGATGCCAATGGAATCCATTGGATTTGATGAGATCACCAAGTGTATAGAGGGAGAAGAGAAGAGGACCAAGGATAGAGCACTGGGAGACACATGCCATTAGTGGGCATTCTGGATGAATCTCCATCAAAGGTGACTGAGAAGTAGACAGAGAGGTAGAAGGAGAACCAAAGAAGACAGTGATTGACAGTGTCATGGTCTGCCGGGGGGTCAAGAAGGATGAGGACTGAGAAAAAGCCATCAGATTTGGTCATGAAGGGATTGCAGCTTCCATTGAGTCTGACAGTGTATGCAGTTTTCCACACCCAGAGCCTCTCACTTCTGCAAAGAAGGGCTCTTTTCTCATCTCTTCTCTGGGGTGAAGCTTATTCATCATAACTACATAATGTATTAGCTACATTTATTAAATCAAGTGTCCAAGGAAGATGCCAACCTGCTCATGTTAGAGCATGAGGCCAGCACTAGAGAAATGCCCTTCCAAGGACTGACCCTCTCCTAGATTCATTTGACCAGGTGAGCTTTTGGATTCTCTCTACATGGCATGCAGTCCACATGGCTAAAGAATTACTTGTCCAAGGATGGAAAAAGCACTAGACTTACTCTTTTTCTAAGCCCTCAGCTGAGATCAGCAACCTAGCTCATGGAGAAAATTGAATAAATCTGCCTTATTCTAGCTTTCCGCTCCTCCAAACATAGGTGGAGTTTGAACCTATGACTCAGACTTTCAGTTTTCTGAATCCCATGACCAGTTCCTTCTGGTCACCCACAGCCTTCTCCCCTCCCCTTTGATGGAAAGAGGCCTAAGTTTGGAGACAGAAGACCTGGGTTCAAAACCTGGTTTTGCTACTTAACACATGGATAATATTTGGCAGGTAACATTCTGGGCTTCAGTTCCTCATCTATAAGATGAATGGAGTTAGTCTAGATGACATCTGAGGTCCCTTACAGTTCTTACCTTTTGATCTTTTTTCAGAGAAGCGGATTCAATCTCTGTCATCTATTAGCTGTGTGACCAGAGACCAATCAGTCATCAAACATTTAAGTGCCTACTACCTGCCAGGGGCTGTGCCAAGCTCTGAGGGCACAAAGAAGGCAAAAGGCAATCCCTCAAATTAACCTCTCTGAACCTCAGTTTCTTCATCTGTAAAATGAGGGGGTTGGATTTGACGACTTCTAAGTTCTTTCCAGCTATGATTTTATGAATTTTCTCCATCTGCATCTCTTCTTCTAGCCCTAGATCTCTCTTTCTCTATCTGTCTTCATCTCTGTCTCTCTCTTTTTCTCTTCCCCCCTCTCTTCCTCTTCTCTCTGTCTCTTTCTCTGTCTCTGTCTCTGTCTCTCTGTCTCTCCTTCTCTCTCTGTCTCTTTCTGTCTCTCTGTCCCTCCCTCCCCCCTCTCTCCCTCTCTCTCTCTGTCTCTTTCTCTTTCTCTGTCTCCCTCAGTCTCTCTGTCTGTTGCTCTCTTTCAGCAGAGCCTTTTGCCAGATTGTGGCAACTGGCAGCTCTCAGATACCAGCCCAGTTGATGCCTTGTTTGTTTCCCAGCAAAGCTTTCTGGAGAAGGGGGTGTCAAGTTTAAAAAAGCAGGAGTGGGGGGCATGGCCCCCAGGGCTCACCCACTTTCCCACATGTTTTGCCCATTAGCTGAAAACTGTTCATAACATTTTCCATTGCTCCTTTAACAAGTCTCTGCACTGAGCTGGGGCCTGGTTGGAAAACCCTTTTAATGAAAACCAGAAAGAATTTTACAGCTTGAGAAAGAGAAAAAAAGGGATCTCAATGGGGAGGCTGGAGCCTGCTGAAGGCCCACAGCCAGAGCCACTCACCCCTGGTTATTTTGATCTTTAAAAATCAGACCAAAAAAAGGGGAAGGCAGAATGAAAGAAAAACCCCCAAACCTTGGAAACCTCTCCCAGCTGCTCTGGGCTCTCCCCTTCTCTGCCAATGTTCATTTGGAATCTTGTGAGGTTATTCCAAGACAGAAATGCACAGTGGGATGAGGAGAAAGGCCAAAGAGAACCAGTAGCTGGGAGAACTGAGTGTTTATGGCCCTTAATGCTCTCAATGCTCCTTGTGAACACTTAGAGGGTCTGTCTATCTCCCCACTGCTCTGCCTCCCACCCCGGAGGTGGTATCCACTTTCATTTTCTTACATCCTTTCGGTTCCCTCCTGTTTTTCCTCCCTTCTCCTTTCCACAGACTCCCAGAATTGGGAGAAACTACAGTGGGCACCTGAGCAAAACCCATGCCTGAACAGGATGTCTTCCCTTGACAAGTGAGTGGTCCTCCAGCCTCCTCTTGGGGACCTCCAGAAAAACGGCACTCACTACATTTTGAGGCAGCTGATTCTACTCTGAGACTCTTCTAATGGGAAGGATGGTTCCCCACACTTCAAGCCAAAATATCCCTCATTGAAGCTTATACCCACTGTTCCTTGTTCTACAGAGCAAACACGATCCTTCCAGCACATGCCTTTCTAATATAAAAACAGCTGTCTTGACCCCCTGAATTCTTCCCTTTCAAATAGGCAAGATATTCCTAACTTCATCGATTGAGCCTTGAATAATATGGTTTCCAGTTCCTTACGGCATTCTGCTCGCCCTTCTCTGGACGTGGTCCAACCTGACAATTTCCTTCCTAAAATGTGGATCCCAGAACTGCACAGCGTATTCCAGATGTGGTCTGATCGGGCACACTATGCCTCTATTAATTCAGATGAAGATTTTGTTCTCAGGACCAAGTTGGTAACATGGTGGTGAGTATTTTTTAGCCACAAATACTCTCAATTTCCATCTCCCAAGCCACAGAAAGGTCACAGTCCTCACACGAGGAGGGAGTGACCGCACTGATAGATTCACGGAGCCTTGTAGATTACATTGTCACTCAATAACCCAATATTTGATAAACCGTAAGACACAGTATTGAGGAAAGGACTTCTTATAAAAATTACTGGGAAAACTGGCAAACAGTCTGTCAAGCTTAGACTGAAATTCGTTGTTGTTGTTGAGTCATGTCGGTTGTGTCCGACTCTTCATGACCCCATTTAGGGTTGTCTTGGTAGAGATACTGGAGTGGTTTGTCTCTTCCTTCTCCAGCTCATTTTACAGATAAGGAAACCGAAGCAAACAGAATTAAGTGACTTGTCTAGGGTCACACAACTAATAAGTATCTAAGGCTGGATTTGAACTCAAGTCCTTCTGACTCCAAGGCCAACGTTCTATCCACTGTGCCACATAGACCAATATAATGTGCCATATTTTGTAATAAATTCAAAGTAGAGACATGACCTATTAAAGGTTATACCGTAGAAAATTAGAAGAGAAACAGACCATGTACCTATCGGCATGCCTGAAACAGATCTGTGACCACAAAAAACCATTTGGCCTCACCATTCACATGAGAAAGATCAAATAGATAATGATCTTTGATTACCTAGATTATGATGTGAATTTGACAGACTGTCTCTAGAGCTCACACGTCAGTGTGTACAGACAGGACGGGTAGTACAGATAAACAGTGAATTGCTCCTGGAACTGATGGGGTGAGGAGAGGAAGTTGTATTGCCTTTGGGAAGTTGTAAACCTTTTTTTAATAACTCCAAGCTTTCTTTTAATGAATCCAAGCTTCTCACAGAAAGAGAAGTCTATCTTTTTTATTACCAGTACTCTACTGGTGTTGTCATGTTGCAGTGGAACATGTAATACAACCATCTCCAAAGAATTAAAAGTGAGCATCACACAGAGGGTAATGGGGAGGCATATGGTGGATGGGAAGTGGTTGCAACATACAGCCAATGAGGAACTCCAAAGCAGAATGAAAGTAAGACAACATCCATTAAACGAGTGATAGGAAAAGAAGATGGACTGACCATGTGGCAGAGACAGGTGGACAGTCATAGGGTCCTACTGGTGCCCCCAGGAGACATTGGGAGAAAGAAAGGCCTCTGGCAGGTGGGGTTCATGTCTGGGGAACTTATGGAAAGACAAGAATAAGAATGGGCAGGCATGGTTGGGTTGCAATCTGCCTCAATAGAGGGAATTTCCAAGTGAGTGAGACCACAGGTCTACTGGATCCTCCTACATCATTTCCCCCTTTCTCTTTCATTCTAGCTATCCTCACTTTTATTCTCTCGTGTCCTTCTTTCCCTTTCACTCTTCCTTCCTATCAGATCCTTCCCATTTCCCTTCCTCTTAGTGCTTGGGCCCAATGGATCCCCAAGACTACTCCAGTCTACACATTCCACTCCCCCTTCTCCTTCTCCCAACTTTGAGATGAACATGTGCCCAGCCCCAAGTCTCATAATTCACATCTGCACTAGCACTCAAACAAAGTCTTATTTTTCCACTAAATTGGTGGAAGGAACCAACTACCCAAAGGGCTTGGGGGATGTGTTTTTGCAGCTGAGGACCACCCACCTCAGGAGGGGTGGGGTTGGGAATCCCGCTTTGGAGACCTTGGCCATGAGCAGTAAAAGTGTGATGAAATTCAGGAGTTTGAAGGCCACATGAGGAATGCAAGGACAAAGGACCTCTTTCTCCCCATCTCCTCCCAGACCCCCAAAGCAGCAAAATAAAATGCTATCTACCTTTGGCTTCTTGTAGCTGGTGAGACAGTGACTACAATAGCCAAACACTGATGGAAGTCTGGCTGAATGTGTCCTTTCTTTGCATTTCCCTTAAAGAAAAGATGCCCATTAGGGCCTGGAGGAATGGAGGAATTACTCATGATGAAATACCCAAATAAAAGCAAATAGCCATGACAGCCCTAGGCAGGGAGAGGCAGGGCCTTCTGGTCAACAGCTCCTGAATTGTGGAGAACTGTAGTTCAGCTTTCTCAGTTACAGCTGTCATGAGATCTGGGTCTCAAGGGTAGGATTTGGCAGACTGTAGAGGTGCCCATATGTGAGGGACTTTTGGTTGGAGGTGAGCCTTGAAAACAGAATTTTATTCTGTTATTTTGTTCACATTTATTTCTTCTTTCTTTTTTTTTAATCAAGAAGCAAAAACAATAGAATCTTGTATACTCTGCCCTACGCAGCCTAGTGACTAAGAAATTCACCTGTTTCCTTCTCATATATCAATGAAGACCATCTTTGATTGTGTATATAGATCATTCTTGTAAAGATTTTATAAAAATAAAGGAATAGGCACGTGGTTGGTAGTTACTGATTTCCTCTCCATTGCCTTTTTTTTGTGAGTGGAGAATGAATTTTTAAATTTTCTCTCCGAATAGGAAGATGTGTTAAATGTAAGCTTCTTGTAAGTAGGATATTATGTCAGTCTTGTTACTTGTATCCCCAGCACCTGGCACACAGTAGGCACATAATAACTACTTGTCAATTGATTAATTGATCCCCTGTGGAGAATGTATTGGAACTACAGGTGCACAGTGACTGACACACAGTAGTTTTTTTTAAAATAAATTCTTGTTCATTGATTCCTCTGAGCAGTTTTTGTAGGAACTACAGCTGCAACAGCTTAGCACATAATAGGTGCTTAATAAATCATGTTGACTGATTGAAAGTTTACGTGAACCACAGTCACACAGGAAGGGAATGAAATCAACACCATTGTTGTAGAGCATTCTCCCCTAGATAAAATCACAAATCCAGAAGAACAATTAGGTGATATCTTCTTTCTATTCTTCTGGTATCTTCTCCTCTCTGAGATGTCTTGTAAATCAATCCCTTAAAACTGGGATTCTTAATCTTTTTTTATATCATGGTCCTCTTTAGCAGTCTGGTGAAAACTGTAGGTCCCTACATATTGTTGCTGGTATTCATAATTGAAAGCAATGCTAAATTTCAGTTAGGGGTTAGTGAAAATAAAGATGTAATCCTGCCCCCCCCCCATTTTAGGTCATGATCTCCCTGAAATCTCTCCATGAATGGGAAACTTGGTAGTGTTGAATGTTGCCCCTAGGTTAAGAACTCTTCCTGCTTTAAAACAGTCTTTGAGATGCCTCTTCTCCATCACAGATATCCTCAGTGTCCTTTCCAACTTCATCTCAGTTATGGACAGGAAATAGACCTGTGATTTCATTGGTAGATGAAACTCATAGAAGAGGAAAAATGCTCTCCCAAAGAAGGTTGGCTCCTTGCCTGTACCTTCGAGTTTCAGATAGCTGCCCAGAGCAGATGTCCTGCAGCCCTAACTAGATTAAAATGTAGTTGGCAAGTATTTAACAAAATAAACAAAAGTACAATACAGCACAGATAATGTTCATTTGTGGTTTTCTGAATCAATATGCAGCCTGTAGGGATCCATTTCTGGAGTGTGACTGGCTTATAGCCTGAGGCTAAATGTCTTGGCTAGGGACAGGAGATAGTAGGTATCAGAAGCTGGACCTAAATGCAAGCCTTCGTGATGATTAAAAAGTTTGAGAGACATAATTTCTGAGTAATTTAATCATTCTATTCACAAGGCCAGAATGTTTATTAATAAAACGATGGTCATTTGATTGTCTCTCTTAGACCAAAGACCACTCATGGTGATGGGCTCAGTTTATATGTCCTTGGAAGAGTATGTGTTCCTGAGGGTGGCAATAAACCCTGACTGGTGAACAATTAATTAGAGAATGAATATTATAATGACAGAGTGGGCTATATTACAATGAGAGTCTTTGGGGTATGTGACTTGGATCACCCAAATTTTGGTTACAGAGACTTCTCAATTTCCATAACACTTATCTGATGGAAGGGAGGATCCACATTTTCCCAGACCTATCTGAGCAAACACAATGAATAGGAATGTACCCATTAACCTAATTTCTTTTATTGTCTTTGATTAGATCTTGGCCTGGCTACATCTTTGAGAGAGATTTCCCACACTGGTTGGTTTCTGGATGAGGAAGTAGAAAAGAGGAAAATCATTGGTTCTAATACAATAATTAGTTGTTAATACCAGAAAGAAATAATAATTCCTCACATATTCTTGACTTTTATCTTCTCAAGTGCCCTTTCTAATTCCTTATAGAGCACCCTGGAGACTGAGGGGTTAAGGGTCCAAGTGCAGTGGTTTCACTATCTTTAATATAGAATAGTTTTGGAAATGATAACAAATTGGTTTTATTTTCTAATTTTTGTTGTCCCAGACTATGTGGCTTAGTTAGATCCCACATCAAACTTTGGGATGACCCCCCATTTTTTTTTAACCTTTCTAGCAGACAGGACTATATTTGGGAAATTGCATGGTGATTTTAACAATCCCAAGCTGCTCCCTGGCACAAAGAACAAGTGTTCTTCTGGTAATGACATATGGTTGTAGGTCATCAAATACTCTAAAATCCAAACAATCAAGATTGTGGGCAACTCAAAAGTCAATGGAGATAGAATGGCCTGTTCAGGGTCTTCAGAACATCATAGGATCATAGATTAAGAGCTATAAGGGCCATTAAATGAAAGGTTTATATGAACCACAGTAGCACAGGGTGAGGAGGTATGGGATGGATTGAAATCTTCATCATTGGAGGGCGTTTATCCATTGAGAAGAACACAGATCCAGCACGGCATCCAATAAGGTAACATCTCCTCTCTATCCTTTCTATTCTAGTCCAACTGCTTTATTTTACAGATGAAGAAACAAAGGCCCAGAAGGGTTAAGTATATTCTATACCTCAACACTAGACCCTTTGTTATGATGACAGGCATCTTATTTAACTTATTCTTCATGAATCAGCCTGCTATAAATTCTGCATCTTCCTGCAGAGCTGGTTGAACAATCTGGAACTTTCCAGATTATTTATTTTCTCTTAAAGAGAAATGAGGTGGGTGTGGTAGAGAATAAAAAGGAAGGAAAGAAGTAATGGAGTCCCTTTGTCCACCGTGTCTGCATCAAATCAGTTTCCTGGAGTTGGGTAGTGCTGTCTGAGATCATTTTTCAGTTCCTTCTAGTAAGAATCTTGTTCCTAAATCCTCTCCGGTGGTGACACAGCTGCATGTGGTCATTTTCCATTTCTTTGTAACCTAGGAGTAAGTTTTAGGGCTGACAAGAGAGAGGTAGTATAACCAAATTGCCATTCAAGGCTCTCCAATGTCTTCCAGTTTCTCTCTCCCTTTCTCCCTACTTTCCTCCATCTCTTCTCCCTCTTCTCTCTGTCTCTGTCTCTGTTTTTCTCTCTCTTTTCATATCTTCTCCTCCCTCTTCTATCCAATTAGCCATCTCATACAAGAAAGAATAAATACAACAAAAAGATGCATGTGTGTGTGTGAAGCAGTTCAGACAAAATAACCAAGCTGTTACTAACTGAATCTCACATTAACAATGTTCCATACCCATAGTTCCCCACCTTGGCAAAGGATGGAGAGAGGTATATTTTATCACCTGTTTTCTAAAGGCCAGTCTTGGTCACTGCAATCACATAGTATTCCACTTATTTTTTTGCTGTTGTTGTTGGTTCCATTTATATTGTGATTATCTTATCAATTGGTTCTATTTACTTCACTTTGATTCAATTCATAAATCTTTCTATACTTCTTTGAATTATTCATATTCTCAATTTCTCATAGTGAAGTAATATTTCCATAGCACAATTACATCCATACAGAACAATTTGCTCATGTGTTCCCCAATCCATGGGCATTTGCTTTGTTTCTAGTTCTTTGTTGCTACAAAAGCTGTGGCTATGGATCTCATGATGTATATGGGACCTTTATTTCTGTCTTTTTAATCTTCTCTTACATGCCTCTTACATGAATTCTAGGTTTTTTTTTCTCCTTGTACTATGACACTTAGCTTTATTTATTTTTTTATTAATTTTTTTTTATTTTTAGTTTACAACACACTGTTCTACATAATTTTGAGATCCAGATTTTCTCCCCTCCCTCCCCCTCCTCCCCAAGACAGCATGGAATCTCATATAACTACCATGTATAACTTCGCATTGAATTAATTTATACACTAGTCAAGTTGTGGAGAAGAATTATGACCAATGGAGTGAATCATGAGAAAGAAGAGATAGAACCAAAAAAAAACCCAAAAACAAAAACAAAAGAGAAGAAAAAAGGCGAGCATGAAGTGTGCCTCAATCTGCATTCAAACTTCACAGTTCTTTCTCTGGATGAAGATAGCATTCTCCATCGTGAGTCCCCTGGAGTTGTCCTTGCACCTTACGTTGCTGAGAAGAGCGAAGTATGTCAGGGTTGGTCCTCACAGAATCCATATATCTGTGGTTGTGTACAATGTTCTCTTGGCTCTGCTCCGCTCACTCAGCATTATATCATGTAGGTTTTTCCAGATTGTTACGAAGTCCGTATCATCCCCATTTCTTATGGCACAATAGTATTCCATTACTTTCATATACCTGAATTCTAGGTTTTATCTAAGTTGGACTATTCTTTGCCTGTAAAAGATGTCCTGTGGTCCCCTGCCTCTTCCTCTTTGTTCACACTATTTCCTAGGCTTCAAATGTCAACCTTTCCTATTTTTCTGCCTCTTGGAGTCCTACAAGGATCATAGATTTAGACACACAAAGGACCTTAGACGTCTCCTAGTCCAACCTCCTTTTCAGATGAGTAAATTAAGGCCCAGAGAGTGATTATATTAGTTAATATGTTTAAAATGCTTTGCAACTTGAAAGTATTATACGAATGCTAGCTAGCTAATTACTACTGCTGCTGCTGCTGCTACTAGTATCCGCATTGGTGGAGGGAGTTTCCCAATAATGAAATCATAGCTTACGACAAATACATATTTAACTGTTATGCAATATAGTGCAGTATAGTTGTCATGCATGACTTTTCCTTTCACTAGTCTATAGGTTCCTCAGGGTCAAGTTTGATTGTGTCTTTCTTAAACATTTTATTGCTCTCAGCTCCCACTGTAATGCAACCCTCCACAGACAGTAGGCATATACTGCTTATAAAAGGATAGAATAATGAATGAATACTGAAAACCCATGGACATCCCCTGGAGGTAGTTTTCCCAATGCCTACCATCATGCCTCAGCCCTAACTCCCAATCCTTGTTAGCTTCTGGGGGTGGGCCTCATGTGATCAGATACCCTAAAGGGTCAGTCTTCTGACAACATGACGCCTCTGACCTAAAACCATGATTAGACTCAGCCCCCCCCCCCCCCATTATAAACTCCACAGAGGCAACTGAGCTAATTCTATGGTGAGCAAAGGAAAAGAAAATATTGCTCCAGACTAAACTCTTCCCCTATTTCTGGGAAATGAACTCTGAGCAGGAATTGTTGGTTAGCTGATTTCTAATATGATGGTTATTGTACTTATTCTAGAATATTCTATGAATCTATTATATCTTGCAAGTTCTGCAACCAGAAGACTATTCAGTGCATTGCAGTAATTACCATATTAAAAGGTCAGAATATCAAAATATTCAAATTAGAGAAAATCATAAAAGGATCATGGAAGTTGCCTAGTGTGACCCTCTTGTTCTAAAGGTAAGAAAACTAAGGCCCAGAATGGTAAAGGTGTCTGCCAAGGTCACATAGCATGGTAGTGGTTAAGCCAGAGTTAGAACTCAGGTCTTCTGACTGTTCCAATGTCATTCTTTTTTTTTATTTTTAAGGTTTTTTTCCACTTACAGTATTTTATTCTTTCCAATTACATGTAAAGATAGTTTTATACAATTTTGAGTTCCAAATTTTCCCCCAATGCTCATTCTACTGAACCCCACTGTCCTTCAGTCAGAAGATCAAGCCTATAATTTGACTTATGTAGTTTAAGCTGTTACCATGACTCACCCTCTAGTCTAGTTGTAGCGTAGGGCTTGGATGGTCTCATCTAAATCCTTCAAGGAGGACAACCATACAAGATGGTTGCTTTCTTTGTAGCTTTTAAGGACAATTTCCCAGGATGAAGAGCCTACCGGCTTTCCTGACAGTCCATTTCTGGGTTCAATTGATCTTATAGTTAAGCAGGCTTTCTTAAGACATTCTTCATCAAAGAGGTATAAGAGAAGTATCTGTTGATGTGATCGAGAACCTCTCTCATCATTTAATTCATCCTTTGTGAACAAATTAAAGAATGAAAAAACACTTATTAAACTATGTGTCAATTACCAAGCTAGGTATTGGGTCTACAAAATACTGAAATGTGATAGTCTCGGATCTCAAGAAACTAGTGTTCTAGTAGGGAAAGACAACAGAAGTCTGTGAGTGGTGGCCAGGGGAGGCTGTTTTGGGCTGTGGGATCATAGATATGGTAAGTTAGGGAAGCTGATTGCCGTGTCCTTCCTAGAATTTGCAAGTATTGATTTTATTGCTGTTCCTAGAGCAAGAGGTAGAAAGGCACGCATGGCAGGAGGGATGGAAGAGATACACGCATAGTGGAAGAGGAGATGATAAGATGTCCAAGATAGATAGGAGGTGCCGCTTGGTCTGGGGCCAGCTAGATAGCAGGTTTGCTAAGTCTCAATCATTTGTCAGGACAGCTCAGCTCCAGGATGGAATTCTAGTGCTGCCTGAATGAACTTCCCTAGGAGAGGAGGGAAAGGGCTTTGGAGGTCTGGTCTAAAGGTGAATGAGAGAAGAGGACAACAGCAGGGCAAATGTCCAGAGGTTCAGGGTGATGGCTAGATGGGAGGTGAAGCACGGTCTTGGGCCAGCTCAGTGGAAGGAGGTATATTACTTCCCTGTCCATTATATTCCAATGAAACTGGATTGCTTGCTTGCCACCTTCGCAATCACAGTCTACTTCATGGACCCATTCCTTTGTCCAGGCTGCCCCCAAGTCTGAAATGCTCTCCCTCCTCATCTGGTCCACCTCTTGGAATCCCTGCCTCCCTTGAAGGCTAAGCTCAAACACTGCCTCCTTACTAGTGAGGCCTCTTCTGATTCCCTAGTTATTAGTGCTTTCCTGCCCCACCCCAGCTCCAAAAATTAATTATCAACTTGTTTGTGTACCTATTGCTTTCCCTCAATAGACTATGCATCACCTCCTTGAAGGCAGGGATTGTTGAATTGTGCGGTGCCTGGCACCTAGCTGGGGCTTACTATGTGCTTTTGGAATGGAGCAGGTTAGGTAGAGATAATGATGACATAATTTCTTGACCTTCTCTTCTCCAAATGGAACAATTAAACTTTTTTTTCCATCTGTTCCAGAAATTACTTTTCAAAGGGCCAAGATAGGTGACCCTGCCCCATGGAGAGTGAACAGGGAGTTTGGACACTTCTTAATTGGTGCCTTTCAATTTCTCCACATCTTCACTCAGATCCAGAGACCTAATCTGTTTACAACCCATAGTAATGTTAAGGAATTATGAGGCAGTCAGGGAGCAGGTGCTGCCTGAGAGGGCACTAGCCTCTCTCTCTCCTCCTCTGTGGCTGTCTGTGAACAACAAAGTAAAACAGGAAAAGAGAGAGAGGATCCTTCCTGGATATATATCGATATATCCCTTCCAAAGCCCTTGCTTTGGAAGAAGAGAAAGCGAGGGATCCAGCTGGGAGCTCACCTGTGCTAGAGAGGAGCAGCTTTGGGGATCTGGTCCCCTGGGTGCTTTCTAGTTGTCTGGGTGTCCTGAGGAAAGTCTCCTTCACTGAACTATGCTATAAGCTGCTTAGGCATAGAACACTTACTCAGAGGGTTATACAGCAATGCATCTGAGTCACTCAGTTCCTCAACCCTCACTTGACAACTCCAGATTCCTTCCTTCCTCTTTTGGGCATCCTTGTGTCAAAGGACACCAGACCCTCATCGGCAGTGGTCCTAAGACCCTTGTCTTTAGCACCATGGACCACATGGCTTCCCTCTGGCCTCTGGCTGCAGACATAGGCTCTGACTTTGGGATGGGTATTAATCCCCCAGGATAAGGATTAGAGAAATGAGATCTGGCTTTGCTCTGCTTTCAGGTGCTCAGGGAGTCAGGACTAGGTCATCGAGGGGGCGGTTTAGGATATAGACAGCCTTTCACTTCTAACTTATTGACTTTACAACCCTTCAGGTTAGGTGCCTGGAAGAAGTTGAGGAGAGGGGAAGAGGAAGAAAGAGATGAGGAAAAAGAGGAAGAAAGATAAAGAGATAGAGGCAGAGACAGACAAGGACAGACAGAGGAGGGAGGGAAGGAGAGAGAAAGAGAGAGAGACAGAGACAGAGACAGAGAGACAGACACAGAGAGAGAGAGAGAGAGAGAGAGAGAGAGAAAGAGAGAGAGGGAGAGAGAGAGAGGGAGAGAGAGGCAGGGTTGGGGGGGGGAGAGTTTTACTGCTTTTCTTGTTCTTCCTGGTGATCATGCTTAATGAAAAACAAATGAGCCAGCACCACTGAGACAAAGTAAGTGCCCAGAATGAAAAGCACACTTACCTTACTTCTTCATCAGCTGTAAGATAATGGACTAGTCTACTTACATGGGATATTTTCAGTGATGACACATCTGAAACTTTTATTTCCAGAGTGCTCTCTCATTTTTAAAGAACCATCTTTATATTCTGTATGAGGCTGCCAGAGATAAGGGGTTTGGGGAAATCACAGGGACCACTGAGATACAGCTAGGCTCAATTGCTACATGTCATATCCCAACAAAGGGTGACATTTCCCCTTCTTGGGCATCCTCTAGCAGCTTGTAAGGATGAAGATGGTTGTCTTTTTATTTGAGTAGTGAAGTCTCAGTGGGAGTCTCAGTATTACTATGTTTCTATTTTATATCCATCTCTGTGTTTATTCATTCATTAATTCTTTGTTTTACAGTATGTGTGTCTAATCTAGAATATGAGTGAATTTTCCTTTTGGACCACATGTAGCTAGTCTGGAGATAAAAGTGTTAATAGTAAAATGGCCCATTAGTTACATTGGAAATTTACCTAGAATTTAATCTGATGTGGGGGAATGGGGGTCTGTGTTAATTCTGTGACAGATTTATGATGTATTATGTGCAGCTTGGAAGGCTCTGGCCTTGCCGTTCTAATAAACAGTCAGGGCAAACTCCCTACTTCCCCTAGTTACTTACAGTGATGGGATTAAATCCCTCTTGTCTTGAGAGTCCCCTTTTGTTGCCACAGGAGGATGTGATTGTCATCATCTATGCAAATCTACTTACAAAAACAGGTGTGGTCCTTGGTTCCCAAAGCCATTTTTAGACCTTCTTTCAGCCACTATCATGATTGTGTTGGGTATTTGTTACCAGACTCAACAGAGTAGCAGAAAATTGAGATTCCTGTTCAGATATCATAGTACAGTTTCTAGTTAGAATACATATTCTCATGTGTGCGTATGTATATGTATACATACATACATACATACATACATACATATATATATATATGCATGTGTATGTACTGGCTGTCCTAAAAGTCTAGTGTAGTTTAATTGAAGTTTAAACGTGCCAAGCCTTTTGGGACACTCTTTATACACGCACACATACATGTACATACACACATATCAATACTTATGAAGGTTATCAATGGTAAATAGTCCAAATGTGTAAATCTCAAGTCAGCTAGGTGATGCAGTAGATAGAGCACTGGGTCTGTAGTAAGGAAGACCTGAGTTCAAATCTGGCTTCAGACACTTACTAGCTGTGTGACCCTGGGTTAGTCACTTGACCCTGTTTGCCTCAGTTTCCTCAACTGTAAAATGAGCTGGAGAAGGAAATGGCAAAACATTCCAGAATGCCAAGTGGGGTCTGCCAAGAAAATGCCAAGTGGGGTCACGAAGAGTCAGACAGGCTGAACAACAAGAACAACATAAATCTCAAGAAACCAGACCTTTCTATATTGCTAGTGGGTTTATAAAGCAACAGTTTCCCATTCAAATAGTTTGTTTTCTCAGTTTAAAAAAATTCCTCGTTGTAAGTTGGAGGCAGAACATAGCAGTTTCCTGGCGATTATCCAGGGCAGAGATCCTCTCCTTAAGCCATTCTTCCTGTCCGCTCCAGATCCCGGTTTCTGTCATCTCTGAATCTCCACTTCCTCCCTAATAAGTTCTGTCCCTGGTTCACAGCCTTCTTCACCCCCGTCCATGCTCCTTTGGCCTTCTATCTCCTCAACTTCCCCAGTTCCCAAGATTTTTATTTCCAATGCATCCCCACAAGGCAGGGTGGACTATTTCTACTCTTAGCCCCATCTCCCATTGGCTTTGCCCCAAGCAACAAAATTCCCAATTATGACCCTTGGATCAACAAAGCATCATGTAGAGAAAGTGGCAGCTGAACTGAGCCTTCTCGGGAGTGAGGGATTCTAGGAGGTGGAGGTGAGGAGGGTGGAATGTTCCAAGTAGAAAGGACAAGCAGTGTAATAATACAGAAATGGACAAAGGAATGCTAGGTAATCAGAACAGTGAGTAGTGGGCCAACTTGGCTGGAATATAGAGTGAGGGAGGGACCGTATTGTGAATTAGCCTGGAAAGATGGTTTTAATTCAGGTTGGGTGGAGTTGCATTTATTTATTTTAAATTAAATTGTACTTCTTCAACTAACAACATTTGTTTATTTATTCAACTAATTATCTGTCTACCTACTTATTTATTGCTCTCACTTTCTTTCTCTTCATCCTACCCCACTGGAAAAAAAAGGAAAAAAAAAAAAACCAAAACCCTTGTACCAGATAAGCACAGTCAAGCCAAACAAACTTCCTCATTGGCCATGTCCAAAAACCATGTCTCATGGTATATCTTGAGTTGGTAGAGTGCTTCATTATCAGTTCTTGAGAGTTCTTGTCTTTCAGACGTCTTTACAATGTTATTGTATACATTGTTCTCTTGGTTCTGCTTTCTTCACTCTTCATCTGTTCATACAGATCTTCTCAGGTCTCTCTGAAACCACCCCTTTTATCATTTCTTAAAGCACAATTGTGCTTCATTACATTCATATACCATGGTTGGTTCCACCATTTTGAGTGGACTTTTAAATGGCAAATGGAGTGGTTTCTATTTCATCCTAGAGGCAATACATGGAAGTTCATTGGGCTGGGGAATGACATGGACAGATCTATGCTTTTGTATTATCTATTGTGCAGGTGTGTGGTGGATGGATCAAAGTAGGGGGAAAGACCTATCAGGATGCTATTGCAGTATTCCAGGTGAGAGGTGATAAGGGCCTAAAGCAAGGTGGTGGATATTTGGATAGAGAGAAAGGAATAGATTTGAGAGATATGGTAGAGACAGAATTGACAAGACTTGACAAGTGATTAGAGTCAAGGATGACTCCAAGTTCTCAGACTGATACCTGAACTCCACCTCAGATCTGGATGACTCAAACCTGGCTGTGCTTTTAATGAATAGGAGTTCAGAGAGGAGGGGTGGGTTTCATGGAAAAGCTCTGTTTTGGACATGTCAGATTTGAGGTTACTGTGGTGGAATAGTACAATAGGGATTTTTGTGATGTAGGAGTGGAAATGAGGAAAGAGAAGATGGCTATATATATATATATATATATATATATATATATATATATATATATATATATATATATAGATTTGGGCATCTTTTGCACAAAGATGATTACTGAACCTGTGGGAGATGATGAGATGAGAGAGAGAGAGAGAGAGAGAGAGAGAGAGAGAGAGAGAGGAGAGTAGGAGGGGAAAGAAGAGAGGGAGGAAGGGGAAGAGAGAGGGAGAAGGAGAGGGAGAGGGAGAGAGAGAGAGGGAGAGAGAGAGAGGGAGAGAGAGAGAGAGAGAGAGACAGAGAGAGACAGAGAGAGAGACAGAGAGAGACAGAGACAGAGAGAGACAGAGAGAGATGAGGAGAGGAGAGGAGAGGAAAGAAGAGAGGGAGGAAGGGGAAGACAGAGAGAGAGGGAGAGGGAGGGGGAGGGGGGAGAAAGAGAGAGAGAGACAGAGACAGAGACAGAGACAGAGAGAGAAGAAATGAGAGACTGTTAGGAAGCATGAGGTCGTGAGGTTTCGATGGGCTCTGGTTCATGGTCCGAAGTGTGTAAATTCCTGATGGGGCTAGGAGGTTCACCTACTCTCTGTTCCTTATCTCTTTCCTTCTCTCCCTTCTCTCTTCCCTGCTCCCTTCCATCTTTTCTCAAGCATTGCATACTTATCACATGTGTCATTAATTCCCAGAAACTGAAGGTGATTTTAACAGTCAATTAAAAGAATGAAGAGAAGGTCAGAAGACCAAGAGGGGAAAGAAGAGGATAATTGTGAAGTGACTCACCGGAAAGCCACTGAAGGAGGCCTCTAGTAAAATGTAATGACTGCCTGTGAGTCACCGGGAGTCTGGCTGGGTTCTCCCACTCTGAAGCCGGGTTCTCTGTTTATCTCTGTGACCGTTAGCTAACTGCAGATCCAGCTGGCTGATTGGAATCTCTGAGGAGGCAATGGAGTGTGTAATGATCCAAATGGACTTTGTAGCTGACACAGCCCTGGGTGTCTGCTAAAAGTTCCAGTCTTCCCTAGTTCAGGGAAGTTTCAACAAAGATGTCTGTTTTTGAGGTGGGCAGAAAGTCTCTAGAGATTAAAAAAAAAGAGAAAAAGAAAAGTACAAGATTCACCCCTTGACCCCATCTCTAGTGTGGTTTACAAGCATCATTTTAAATCTCCAGGGGAGTTCTGAGAGGCAGTGTGGTATATGACCTGAGAACCAAGAAAACCTAGGTTTTTACTCTGTTTTCTACTCATAACATATACAAGCTGTGGGTCCATGGACAAGAAACTCAATCTTTTAGTTCGCCTCTCTAAGACTATAATAGATAAGTGGCTAATTTACATCAGTGGAGGGATTTTAAGCAATGGGAGTGCCCTATGTTTATGAAATCCCAAAGGGTTCTGAAAAAGGGTCTAATATATGACCAAATCATCATCTACTCTAGGGTCACAGCAGAGAAATTGTAGGGCAAAGAGTACTGGATTTAGATCCACAATACCTGGATTCCAAGCCAAAATCTATTTATTACCTGGTTCTAGGCCACTAAATTTTCTTGTTTAGGTTTTCAGGCAGGCAGCATGGCAGTATAGAGGGCTTTTACTGGTGTTGAGAAGGCCTGAGTTCCAATCCTGTCTCTGATTCATACCAGCTGTATGACTTTGGGAAAGTCACTTAAACTTTTGTCCTCATCTATAAAATTGGAGGTAGGAGGGAACCAGAGGGCCTCTGAGGCCTCTTCTGAGTCTGAGTCTGTGATCCATCCAATGAGCAGTCAATGGAGGGGCTGAGACCAGGTGATCTCAAAGGATCTTAGATTTAGAGCTAGAATAAATCTCAGGTCTTATCTAGTCCAACTCTTTTCAGATGAAGAAATTGAGTGCGTTGCAATGACTCGCCCAGGATAGCAGATTTAAAGATTTAATTTAATTTAAATTTTATTTAATTTAAAATTTAATTTTGAATTGAATTTAGGATTTAAGCTTAGATGTGCTCTCTTTCTTTTTCTCTCTTACTCTTTTTCTTTCTTCTCTCTCTTTCTCTCTTCTCTCTCTCCTCCTTCTCTCTCCTTTCCTCTTTCTCTCTTACTCTTTTTCTTTCTTCTCTTTCTTTCTCTCTCTTCCCTCCCCTTTCTCTCTCTCTCTCTCTCTCTCCCTCTCTCTCTCTCTCTCTCCCTCTCTCTCTCTCTCTCTCTGAGTCATTTCTATCTTCTCATCTGAGGTTTAGGGGGAAACCAGGGCAAAAATCCTGCTCATCCATCCCTTTTGGCCTTTGAGGCCTTCTGTGAACATATTCCCCATGCAGGAAGGGAGATCACTCCATGAGGTAAAAGGAAGGCAAAGCCCAGGTGTTTCAGCTGTGGGGAGGCATCTTCCAGCAGGAGCTGGCTTCACACTGGCTTTTGCTGATATCCAGAAGCACAGCAGTTCTTGAAAGGATTGAGTGACGCATTACTGCAGAAGCAGAAGTGGGAAATCGCCACTCAGATTGTGGGAGCTGGGACACCCTTGGAAAGGAATGGTCAGGTTGCTAAGCATTGCCAAACTCTATTAATGGGATACATGGTTTGAGGCAAGTCACCCAAGTTTCCATGTGTGTAATGGAAGGAAGTCAAGGGCAGGTGACTTTGGAGGACAGCTAAGAGGAAGAGCAGAAAAAACAGAACAGAGAAGCTTAGATTTCACTGAACAGCCTTCCCCTCTCAGGACCTCATAGCTCATGGTCAGTCATGGGTGATAAATGAATGAATAAGTGACAAAGCATTCAGTAAGTACCTACTTGTGGCAGGCACTGTATTAAAGGCTGGGAATACAAACATAAGAGAGCAAGATAGTCCCTGCCCTCAAGGAGCTTACCTTCTAATGGGAGAAAAGAACATATAAAGGGAAACTGGAGAGGGGAGGCACATGGAAGCCTTACTTTGGGCAAAAAGGGCAAAAGCTCACCTATCAGATCCCAGGATGGTTCCAAGGGCAGAGTCCAAGATTCCACTGGGACAGGAGTGATAAGAAGAGACCAATGACTTGGTTTGAAAACAGTGGGAAAGAAAGCCAGACTTTGAGTCAAAAGAAAACTGGGTTCTCATCATGGCTTTGATTCTTAGTGTTTGTGAGACCCTCGGCAAATCTACAGTCTTAATGTAGTATTTTAATACTTAATAAAAACCAGCGTAGTATAAAAATAATGAGGCAGTGAGGCGGTGCAGTCGATAGAGCGCCAGGCCTGGATTCAGGAACACCTGAGTTCCAGCCTCAGACACTGACTAGCTGTCACCCTGGGCAAGTCACTTCGCCCTGTTTACCTCAGTTTCTTCATCTAGAAAATGAGCTGAAGAAGGAAAGGCAAACCACTTTAGTATCTTTGCCAAGAAAACCCCCAAAGGGATTACAAAGAGTTGAACATGACTGAAAACAACTGAACAGCAACAACCGTAACATTTAAATAGCTCTTTGAGGCTTGTAAAGCACTTTACAAATATTATCTCATTTGATCCTCATAACAATCTTGTGATGTCAGCTATTATCATTCCTACTCTACAGATAAGGAGGCAGTCTGAGAGAAGCTGAGTCATCTGATCTGGATTACACAGTAATAATGAAAAAAAAAACAACACTGGATTTAGAATTAGGAGACCCAGATTCTAATCTCAGCCCTGCCTTTGGCTGTGGGACTGTGGAGAGATCACTGTCATTCTCTGTGCTTCCTTCTTCCCAACATTAAAGTATTTACATTTACATTTCATGTTCTCCAATGTCCCTTTGAGTTTTAATATTCTCTAACTCCATGGGAAGTGGCGTGATGCAGTGGGAAGAGTACGGACCTTGGAGCTGGAGGACTCAGCTTCGCACTCTGCCTCTGATGCTTCCTACCTGTGTGATCTTGGGCATGCCACTTAACTTCTTTGGGACTTGGTTTCCATATTTGTAAAGTGAAGGGGCTGGATTAGAAAGCCTGAGGTTTTTTTTCTTCTAGATCTAAATCCATAATCCTGACTTATAGCACCAAACCAAAGCAGTGACAATCCCATTTGAAAAGAGAGCAATGTCTACTTTAGCTCCATTAAAGTCTGGGTAGTCGATTGGCTTTCGGTTCCATTCAAATCAGTTCATCAAGGATTTGTTGGGTTCTGTTTTTTTTCAACAATTGATGAAAATGATATTAAGGCTTGAAATTGATCCCTTACCCAGTTTTCACCTTAGCTTTCAAAATGTATTACTGTAGTTGACAATTTCAAAGGATATTTTGTACTATCTTTCCTTGGCTCTTCCCGTATCTTTTGGACATCATTATCTAACAATCAATATATCAGTCAACGAACACTTATTAAGAATGGACTGTGTGCAGGGCACCATGCTAGGTAGATGCCAGGGATGCCAAGACAATCAAACATTTCTTGCCTTCAAGGTGCTTACGTTCAAACCATTTTGTTTTTGAACAAGAGTTTTCAAAGAATTAAGGAACAAAGCCTTGAATTTTCTCTGCCATCAAGGAGCTCCCCTTTTTCCTTTCCTTTGGCAATCTCTTGCTAAGCTGATTCAGAGCCATAATTAGGAATTTTTGAGCCCAGGGCGAATGCTACAAGTAGCAGCTAGGGCAAACAACCTAAAGTGGACCTTCAGGCCTTGAAACAAGGGAGGTTGGGTCGGGGTGAATATTGATTCCTATTGCCCTCTGTTACTGAGGAGATGGCCATGTGGGGGCGAAGAAGAGGTGAGCAGATTAGGGCAGGGCAGGAACTCACTCCAATCTGTAATATGACAGTTTCCTATTATAACTAATCATTCTTTCTAACTGGGTGCTAAGCTCCATCATTTCCACACGGCTTATGTGCTATAAATGTTGTCGGCACTCCTTGTATTTTGTGTCATTTAAATTCACGGCCCTGGTAGAATGCCCAGTTGCCTCACCTTAGTTGTGGTTCTGGTTAGTTCCCTCTAGGGTGAGTGCTACACCCTGATGGAATGGGACATCTGTGGGAATCAGATGAACTCAACATTTCCAACATCATTTATTCCTCATTTGATAAAGAAATATGTAGTTAGGATGGAATTTGAAGACACCATGACATCATATGGGCTGATAAATTAAAGATAAAAACCTAAAACTCTATCAACAACGATCTAACAGTTAAATGCTTGCTGTGTATGCGGCACTGGATTAGACGCTGGGGAAGATGGAACGTTTGGACGTGGAATCAGAAAGGTTGGGTTCAAATTTCACTCAATCGCTGATTTTGGACAATATCCTTTCCCTCACTGGGTGTCTCTTCCACATCTGAGGAAGGAGGGGAGCCATGCCTGCTTCCCATTGGTATTGTGAGCCATAGAAATGAGAGTCACTGTCAGAACTGAGCAAGTAGATGAGGTAGAATACTGAGCCCACAATGCATCTTCTAGACGACTTTAGGTAAGTCCTTCAGGCTCCTTTCTGGGCACACTCAACCCTGCTTGTTCAGTTTGGCTGCCTTCTCCGGGAAGCATCATGTCCTTGTACCCTGCACCGGTGTGTTGTGTTGCCAAGGTGATGTAAAGAAAGCGTGGGTGGTAGGAGACAATCAGTCAGTGAGGCCAACACCCTAATCCTCTGCTCCACCCCAGCCTTCCCCTCTCATCCCAAATGGAAACCGCAGCATGAGTGGGAAGCGGAGCCTCCCCACCTCTAGCACAACTTTGGGCTTCTCTTTAGGAATGATTCTTTGACCCTGGTGGCTCAGGGTCTTCTCTTGGCTTTGAGGGGATGCTCACTGCATAGCTGTGGGGTTACAGAGCCAGATGTGGGTTCTCGGTAGAGTCTGGGTTCCTGGGGACATGATCCCAACAAGAAGAGACCTGGGCCAGCAGGGTTTCTCAGGCTGACACTTTGACTTCCTTTCCTCTGGTGCAAGGAAGAATGTCTTGTTTCTGAGGCTCCAAATAGTGCTCTCTGAAACTCAATGTGCACTCTAACCACCGACTTCTACTTAGCAATCTCATGCTGCTTCGACAAAATGATGTACAATAAAGCCATAATTTGAAGACCTTTTGAAAAAACATTGTTTTTACAAAGCATTGTAGCTGAGTTTCTTTATCAATATACCACAGCACAGAATAGCTTTCAAACTGGAACGACTTTTGAGATCATGCAGTTCACCCCATCCCTCATTTCACAGTAAATTAAGCTAAAGCCCAGAGAGGCAGCTGTCTTGCCCAGAGGAGCGAGGAGCAGAACCAAGATGCCAACTATCATGAAGCCTGGTTGCTAGACCATTTGCACACAGAAAGGCAGTGTGGTGGCAGAAAGAGCTCTGCATTTGGGCTCAGAGCTCTTAGACTCAACTGGGCTCATGCGTATTAAGCTCCAACTATGGGCTAAGGCGCTCTTTGGGGTGCTGGGTTACAAAGACAAAGATGTCTCTTCCCTGAAGGACCTTACTGGGGGAAAGTAACACCCACACACCTGCGATCATGCTCGAGTGTGTGCACGAGCATGCACACATACATACACACACAGACACATACACATGCACAAGCACACACACACACACACACACACACACACACACAAAGATAAGCAAGTACAAAAAACATGAAATAAATGTAAAGAAAGTAGTCTCCAGGAAGGAACACTAATAACTGAGGGAGGAGAAGGGGAGAAAAATCAAGAAAGGCCTTGTATAGGTGGTGACACCTGACCTGAGCAGCTAGGTGTGACAGTGGGATTGGAGTCAGGAAGACCTGAGTTCAAATCCAGCCTCAGACTCATACTAGACATGAGATCCTATTTAAGTCATTTCATCTGTGTCTGCCTCAGTTTCCTCAACTGGAAAATGGGGATAATAATAGCACCTATCTCCCAGGGTTGTTTGCTTCTCACAGTGAATTAAGCACACAGTAGGTACTTAGTAAATACTTAATGCCTTTTGTTGGAGGGAGCTAAAGATTCCTAGAGGCAGAGATGAGGAGGGAAAGCATTTCAGCCTGTGCAGAGACCCAGAGATGGAAGACAAGTCCCTGTGTGACCATGAGTAAGTCTCCTGTCCTCTCTTGGGCCCCAGGTTTCTCTTCTCTAAGATGAGGGGATTTGAATAGATGGGCTGTAGAGGGAGTGTCTTCTGGCTCTCAATCTGTCCCCCTGTGGTCCTTGTGATGGGTTTTAGATCACCTCTTGGAGCCACAGAGGGAAGAAGACTGTATTGCATTAAATGATTCCAGGGTGTTCAACATATGCATTGTGTTTATGTGTGTTCCCTGCCTAGTATCCATGGCAATGGGCAGAGAGCAAAAATGCTCTTATGGCTTTTTGTAATGAGATAGGATGCCAGTCCTTGCTTCCCCTAGTCTGCCAGGCTTGATTGCCATCCCTTGGCTTGGGGTTTGACAGAGCAGCTGTCCAGCATGGGGTCTTGTGCATCCACAGAACGGGCATTCAGGGCTACAGGAGGTGGGAAAGTCCCATATCCTAAGTCTCTCCTCATTCTGTTCTTCCTCCTAGCTAGAGTTATTTGGAGAGACAAGCTGGGAGGGATTAAAGTTATTAAGTATTCCCATTAGTAACTCTCTGAGTGATGGTGGTTTCTTGCTGCACATATCCAAGGCAGATGCAGTCTTTGACCAGGATATTGAAGGCGTTTCCATTTCCCCAAATGCTTCCAAGTGTTTGGCTTCACTGATGGCTCCCTGAAGAATCTAAATTGTCTTTACAATGAGTATCTTTGAACCGGTGATGTCAGTTTATATTTTAGTCAGCAAGCAATCTTTCTGCAATATATAGTCTGTTCTCCCAAGAGTACCCTCGCTGATACATCTTGGGAGGAAGCCTCCTTTCATATTGGACCACCCCCGAAACAAAACAAAACACCACTACAGAACTGCTTGGGTAGTAGTTAAGAGTCTGGATTAACCTGGTTTTGAGAGGCAGCTGCAGTGTAGTGAATGCCAGGATTCTTAACATTTTTCATGTCATCGACCCCTTTTGGTAGTCTAGTGAAACCTATGGATGCCTTTTCAGAATATTGGGTTTTTTAGATTTAAAAACAAATCCATAATTGAAGGAAACGCTAAATTTCAGCTAGAGGTGAGTGAAAATAAGGACTTTTTTTTTCCTTTCAAGTTCAAAGAAGCCCTGAAATCTATCCACATACTCCTTCCATTGGTCTTAAGTTAAGAACTCAGGTATAGTGGCCTGTCTTCTTTTGATATGTATATGACCTGTTTTTTAAAAAGTGCCCATGAATATCTACACCCTCTTGCCTGATCCTATCATATCTTAAATACCCGGGAAAAATTGAATAACTTAGGGATAAGTTTAGTCTACAGCCAAAGACCAGCATCTCTGTTTCACATTCTTTGTACAAATCTTTAAGGTCTTTGCTTATAACCCGGGGACAGATTGTGAATTCTAGCAGATCTGTTGACAAGAACAGATGACTTTTTTCCTTCTAAGGCTACAAAGAGATCCAAACATTGCTTTGTACCCAATTACATATTGAGTGATGTGGGTCAGTCTGTCTGTCCCATTCTCTGATGCAGCTGCCAAATTAATGTTGATCAAACCATGCACTTGGCCATACCATCACCCTTACTAAAAAAACAGAACCCCAAACCCCAAATCTTCAATGTCTTCCTGTTTTCTCACAGACAAAATATAAACTCTTCCTCTTGGTATTTAAAACCTTTTACATTCTGCTCCCTCCAACCCTTCTAGGCTGTTTTTATTGGCACTCCCATTTCAGGCAAATCAGCTTGCTAGCTGTTCCCTATACATGACATTCTATCTTTTGCCTCCATGGCTTTCCACAAATGGTGACTTCTGTCTGAAACATAGTCTACTTTCCTCCACCAACGGAATCCCACAGTTTCCTTCAAAGTATAACTTAGCCACCACCTTGTGCCTTTCCTTGGCCTCAGGGTTGGGAGCACCCTCTGCCTATCAAAATTACCTTGTATAGATGTGTCTTAATTTACTTTGGTGTATATTGTGTCATCTCAGTAGAATGTAAGCTTCCTGTGGGCAAAGACTGTTTCATCATTCTTTTTTCCCCTCTCCCTTAATTTTTAGCAAAATTCCTGGCACATTATAGGTGGAGACCAAATAATGATAGATTGAGAAATGGCAGAGACTAGAGATTATTCAGTCCGACCCCATCTTTCACAAATGAGGAAATTGAGACTCATATCTTTCTTATCAAATATATTATCTCAAACTTATCCTCCAAGTAATTTTGTATCCAGAATTGAATAACTGCCAAATCTGATGATTAGAATGAAGGCAGTTTCTTGGTTTCTTCTAGCTACCCACAGATAATCAGGGTCACACCACATGAATTTGAGCTCTCTAGAAAAAAATGCAGAGATAAGGACACCCGGGACCCAGACATGAATGAACAGGTTCTATGGTAGGTACACTGAGTCACATGTATTTGGAGTAGATGAAGGGCTTTCAGTAAACAGGTGCTGACACTCCACGTTTCTATGATCCTTCCTTTGGTGGTGGTACCCATCCCATTCCTCAATCATGACATACGCACGTGATGGGCCACGAGCAGCTCCGTGTGGTTAACTGCCCTGAACTTAGCCCTAGGGGATCTTTATAGGCTCCTGACTTGGCAGAGGAGGGGGATTGCTGGCTGGCAAGACCACCTTTCAGCTGTGGGCTGCCATGAATTCTCTCTCCCTCCTCCACCACCCGTATGTTATCTGTGTTCCAGCATGTATTGACAGCTACTCTTGGGAGTGCCATGGTGTAGAGGAGGGGTGACGTTTGCTGAGTACCCACTGACTGTTAACCACTCAAGCCCATACAAAGGCTGGGGAGTGGGAGAGGGGGCGAATCATATCACAAATGCCAAGCTGACATCACTTTGGGATAGGCAAAGCAAGCACCCATTGCCAACATCAAGGCGGTTTGTATATAGCCCAATGCAAAGTTGAATTGGCCACCATGGGGACTTGCTATCACCAGGCCAGCATTTGGTGAGAGACCTGTTTCTTCAGCCCAATGTATTTTCATTTTCTACAACAGAATTTACTGACACCAAAGGGCTCTTTTCTTTGGTAATATAAAGATCCTCATGAGAAGCAGATGGGTGTAGTGGATAGAGTATTAGTCTTGAAGTTAGGAAGACCTGGGTTTGAATCCTGACTCACTCAGACTTTTACCAGCTGTGTGACTCTGGGAAAGTCACATAACCACATTGAATATCAGTTATTCATCTATAAATGAAAGGCAGCTAGGTGGCACAGTCTATAGAGCGCCAGGCTTGGAATCAGGAAGACTGAGTTCAAATCTGGCCTCAGACACTTATTAGCTGTGTGACCCTGGGTAAGTCACTTAACCCTGTTTGCCTCAGTTCCTTATCTGTAAAATGAGCTGGAGAAGGACATGGCAAACCACTCCAGTATCTATGCCAAGAAAACCCTAAAAGGGATCTCGGAGAGTCAGATGTGATTGAATAACATTAGCAAAATAAGAGAGCTGGGACTACATGACACCCAAAGTCCCTTCCTGATATCCATCAATGCTCCTATGACCTTATGAATCCAAGGGCCCTCTTTGATTTCTGGAAGAGACACATCCCACCATCCTGATGGGATTCTGTTGGCAATTCAGTCCATTTAGCAGGCATTTATGGAGAGTCTACCACATCATAGGCACTGGAGAGATAAAGACAGAATCTCATACTTCCTGTTCTTACGGAGTTTGCATTCTGTGTAATGTCCCAAGCAAAGCCATATGTTGTGGTGACATGAAGGCCACCTGGCTGCTGTCCTGTCAAACAGGCCCATCCTAGACGTTCTTTCTCATTCCTGCAGAATTCTAGGTTTCCTCATCCCATTGTAGACTGAGAAATGAAAGCATGACTTTTCTGTTGACTTTTGTACCACAAAGAACAAAACTAAAACAGCTAAGAAAGAATAGAAATCCAAAATTTAAGGGGGAGATAGAAAGGGCTGCCCTTAACTGATTTAAGTCACAAGGTCCAGATCAAGATCCAGATCCATCCCAGGATTCTGAAAACCTGACAGGTGTGAAAATCGCTGTGGTCACTGAACTGTGAAAGATTATGGAGAGTGGGAGAGGAGTCACCAAACTGGAAAGTCTCAAATAGGCCAGTTTTCAAAAGAGTAGAATCTGTAATTCGTGGCAAAATTCTAGAATGTATAATTAAAAGGATGGATAATGAACATTTAGAAAAGGAAATCATCATTTTAAAAAGCCGTCATGGCTTCTCCAAGAGGAACTCATGCCAGATTAGACTCATTTCCTTTTGGATAGGGATTCTAATAGTCTAGTAGATCAGAGAAATGTCGTAGATAGGATTTGCTGAGATTTTAGCAAAGCATGAAAGTCTTTCTTGGAGCAGCTAGGTGATGAGGTAGATAGAATGCTGGGCCTAGATTCAGGAAGACTCTTCATGAGTTCAAATCCAGCCTCAGACAGCTGCTGGTTATGTGACCCATGGCAATTCACTTCACCGTGTTTGCCTCAGTTTCCTCATCTGTAAAATGAGTTGGAGAAAAAAATGGCAAACCACTCCAGTATCTTTGCCAAGAAAACCCCAAATGGGATCTTGAAGAATAGAACATGATTGAATGACTGGACTGAAAGTCATTAATACTGTTCTTGTGGACTATATAATATTATAATTAGGTGGATTTTGGGCTAGACCCAAATAGTAGTCATTAATGGGTCAATTTAAATGGACATATCTGGGGGAAGTGATCCAATTGTTGCCTTTGAGCACGCAGGGATCACCTTCCTTCCTGAAGAGAAGCATGACATCAACAGAAGACTTTAAAACCTAGAAGTATATAAATATGTTTTATATTTCCAAATGGAGATAAATATGAGGGAGATTGTATCAGAAAATCTCCCGAACTCTTCAAGAGAAATGGAGCAAAGGTTCATACCACCCCCTTACCCTCACCCTTGATTGAGTAAACTATAGAGGGGCCTGGAAAGATGACAAAATGAATGGAATTGGAAGATTGAATATTTTTCAATGAAGGAGAGTTCAAGGACAATATGTATAGTGGAACAGGGATATGTACATTCCCAGAGGAAGCAAAATAAACTGGAGGTTTCACAGAAAACAGTGGAAGGTGAGGGAGAATACAGTGACATTTGTGGATTGGAATGGAATGGTAACATTCATTACACATTGGCACCAAGGAAGAAACTACAGCAACAGATGGAGAAGGTCTCTAAACTGGAGTAATAAGGTTCAAGTGGATGTTATTCATAAGTAATTATGGCCAAGTGTTTCCATTAAAAAGTTTCATCTACTACTTACTGTACAGTGAGTTATCCAATAAAGCCATCCATCCACTTCTCCCTTTTGGAACTTTATTTTCTGAATTTTAGAGATAGTTTAAAGTAAGTTCTGAAAGGGTTCCCATCATTTAGGGAATGGCTGAACAAATTGTGGCAAAAAAAATAAGGGAATGTTGCACTATAAAAAAACATGACAGACATGAGCCATTCAGAGAACTCTGGGAAAATTTGTATGAATTAATGAAGAGTAGAGAGAATAGAAACAAAAGAACAACATATATATTGGGCACATTAATATAAATGAAAACAAGCCAAATGCTGCTAAACCTGGATGAAAAGTGGCCAATCTTGGACCCTGAGAATAGTCTGACACAGTTGCTTTGCCACTTGGGTTCTGCTCTAGTTTTACTTTGTTGCAAGCAAGGACCGAATGGAGCCTCTAGTGGGAAATGATCCGGATGTATATTTTAAACAGCATGAATAAACAAAAACTGTTAACTGGAGGAAACGTTTTTAAAAGTTGCGAAAAGCCCGGCTTGAAGCAGCCCATTCTAATAAACCAAACACATCACGTGTAAGGGAGAGCTGTTCCTCAAAATTTCTGTGTGATCTTGGTGAAGTCGATTATTGGCTCAGGGCTTTTGTTTTCTGCCCTGTAAAGAGGAGAGCACATGAATCCTTGACATACAGTGTAACCACAGAGAAATTCTGAAGATTAAGGAAAGTTCTTTTATGCCTCAACATTGTGTTTATATAGATGTATGCATGTTTATGTAAAATAACAGAATTTTTAAATGAATGCAACTCACACTATCAGGCTAAGTTCCCAGGACAGGGCTGCTACGTCTCCCCTCAGGATTCTGAGGTTAGCCCTGAAGAGTTTTAGCATAGATTTATCACAGTGCCTGGCACATAGTAGGTGCTTAATAAATGCTTGTTGACTAAGAAGTGGGGAGAGGTGATTGATGAGCTCAAACAACCTTCATCCTTATATTTAACTAGAACAGAAAAATACCATATTACTAAATTATACTTACTCTTCAATGCTTAAGAGAATTTGTGATATCATTTTTGTCCAACAGTACAAATAATAGCCTGTGTGAACATTCTTGTGTGATTCTTATCCTTGTCTTTCTTTAAATCTTCCATATACACCAGGAAGAATTTGACAAGCCAGACAGCTTTGGAGGTTACATGTTTAATTTATGCGTTTAAAAAGAAAAGCAAGTTGTAAATAATAAAGATTTGTAGTTTGTGTATAATCTGCTTTTTCTGTTCTATGTATACACAAATATTCATTTTGATTGGTTTGTAGAATTCATCATAAAAATAAAATGCTAAAAACAATAAATAGTTCTCCTTATATCATCTCCCTAAAAAAGAAGGTATCTAATGCATATTTCCTATTACTTAGGAATATCTTTCTTTATTTTTATTGATTTTTATCAATGGCTTAGATAAAGGCATAAATGACGTACTTATCACCTTTGCAGATGACATAGATAGCCATTTAACGTGTCTGATGACAGAATCAGGGCCAAAACATTCTCAAGTCCAGAATGTTGTACTTAATCTTGTAAGATGAAATTGAATTGGGATAAATGTAAAATTTTAACATTACAACTAAACATAGGAGAGGAATGGTTATGTCAGGTGAAGTCAACAGGCATTTATTAAGTATTTTTATGTACCTGACGCTGTGTTAAGGACTGAGAATGTAAACACAAGCAAAAAGAAAGATAGTGCCTTTCCTAGAGGAAGTACTCACATAGACATAGTGAAAAAGTAAGCCCAGAGAGTAGAGAAGCCGTGAACATGGCCAGTCTGAGTACTTTTGCCCAAAATGGTGGCTCTAGGAGGAACTGACCAGTGGGAGGAAGGAGTCACAGGAGAGGACAGATCTCCCAGGATGACAAGGTTTGGGGGATGGGGGCAGTGAGGAGTGATCTTTCAGGATTGAAAAGACCGTAGTGCATATTGAAGAACGAAGTTCAGAGAGTTAGAAGAGAAGCCTTGGTAATATAATATCCATATAAGCCTTCTTTCAGAAGGAATATTACAAGTTCCTCTCCCCATGGCTAGAAGTCGACTTTGATAACCTCTTAAAGTTCCTAAGATTTCCTATCAGAGCTGGTGGCAGTATACTAGGAGCAGCAGGGGGAATAGTATTTCCCTTTATTCTTTAGCCAAGACAGACAGAGGGAGGGGTTGTGTGGAGTAGAAGGTGTAGGGGAAACTAGGTACATTGAGTAAAGACAGGATGAGAGACCATGGCCTCTTCAGGGCAGGGAGAAATTCAATTATGGACTCTACATAAATAGAGCTCGGACCTTTAGAGCCCAGGCAAACTTCATGAAGACTGCAACAATGTAGAAAAAGACTTGCAGTGATTGAGATGGAGGCTTAGTGATGTGCCCAGAGTAAGTGTCGGAGATGGGTATATGATTTATAAAGAACTGTGCAAACGCCTTTAGGACACGATACAATGTGTAAACAAGAAAGTAGAACCAGACTGATGTACTATCTAAACCATGTAAGAGGAAAACGGAATGGAAATGAGATCAGTTAAAAAACAACAAACTAGACACCTGAAGGCTGTGGCCAACCAATTGTGGATATTTTACTAATATTATTCATAATGATTGCAAAGAAAACAAAAAGGAGGTGAAGGGGTAGCTAATTGGGGATGGTTCCATTTAGTTGGCCTCCATGATCACTTACTTACAGACTGACTCTCCCAGTAACTATGACTGAGACTTCAAATCCTGCCCAGGGAGAGGCTGGGGCTGTGGCTCTTCCAGAGAGGGAGGCTTTAATCCTTGGAGTAACTAAGTTTATTCATCTCTAATGGTATTTTCTCCTTCGGAGGACGATGCTGGTGTCAAGGACTCATCTTGGCAAGAGAGGATGGGTGAGAACCAGACTAGACGAGCTCCTCTGGGAGCAGTAAGAGCTCCATGTCCGCTCCCACTCTTCACACCTGCAGGATTAATAGGAACACAGGGCTCTGCCTATGATGAGATATGAACTGGCTCAAAGGCTTCAGGGGGCGTTAGCCAAACAGCGCACTTGCCAAGAAACGTTGAATGAGAGGAAGCCATCTGTGAAAGTCAGGGGATTGAGTGGGGATGGGGAACAAAGCCTGGGGAGGAAGTTAGGTCATGTCAGGGGTCTCAGACCAGGTTGTTAGTCCCTCATTGTTCTCATTACATCTTGTAGAGGGCTTTGGAGGAAAAGCCAGCTGTATGGTCAAAAGGCTCCCTCCCCATTATAGGATCCTAGAGCTGGAAGGTACCATGGAATCCAACCCCCAATGACTTGCTCAAATGCACTCAGATCTTTTGCTTCTCATTCCCACACTTTTTACTCCACATATCCCTCCCACTCCCTGTCTTGGCTAAAGAATGAAAGGACATACTAATCACCAGGAAGATGGCTTCAGTCTGGCCCTCTATCTTTTGTAGACAACTAAAGGAACATAGATTTTTAGAATTGTAAAGTAACTTAATTTTCATCTAGTCCAACCCCTTCGTTTTTAAAGAGGAAGAAAGTGAGACTTTGAGAGAAGAAGTGACATTCTGGAATGTCTACATCCAGAGAGTGTCAGAGCCAAGATGGTATAGAAGCATAGAAGCCAATCCAATCCAATCCAATTGACATTTAATTAGCGCCTACTATGTGTCAGGCACCGTGCTAAGCAATGGGGATACATTGAATAAAAAGAAAGCCAGTGCCTGTCCTCAAGGAGCTTATAATCTAATTAGAGGAAACAGCACACAAGAAGAGATTGTCAGTCATTAAGCAATTATTAAGTGCTTAGTATGTGCGAGGTGCAGAAGCATGACGTTCTCTCTGTATTCATTACTAGTGTAGCCTTGTAGATAAAGAACTCAAGATTTGGGTTCAAATCCCACCACTGACAACTAACTTTGTAACTAACCCTAGGCAAATTATTTAGACCTCGTCTTTAAAATGGGAATGATAACAATGATTGTACTTATCTAGTAGAGTTGTTGTGGGACTGCATTTAAGTGCGTCTTGGACCTTAAAGCTCTCGATAAATGCCAGTGGTTATTATCATCATCATTGTCATCATCATCACTGACCCTTGGGACTCACCCAGGAGGTTTCTATTCCTAGGGTTAGGAGGGGCATCTAAGATTCATCATCTTTTAGCCTCAAATGCCAGCTCCTTTCAGGGGTGTGGTTACCCATTATCCAGCCTTGGGAGTAGGGATGGAAATTTTGCCAGCCCACACTCCCCCAGGGCTGAGTGGGTAGCGAGCGAATAAACAAAATCCAATCCATCGGGTTTGTCCTATTTGTCCAGCATGAGCTGTTCTTGGCGCTTGACGAATGGGTCCTTATGGGGTTGAGATAACTAGTGGTTTGTGCCCTGAGTCTGCAACAGCACCCCCCCAAAACCCACTCCCTGAACCTTGTCTTGGGCCAACAGATTCTTAGAATTAAAATATTAATTCAATCAGTGGTTCGCTGGGCATTGTACTCGGAACTGGGGGTGTGACCCCAAAGAAAGAGAAGACCGGGTCCTGCCTTGTCCTGGGTTAGTTGTTTATTTCATTGCTTATGTCTTTTGACCTCATTGCTCACGTCTCTTGACCTCACTGAAATCAGACGTCTAGGATTTGCTGTAAAGTCTTAACAGCATTACAGATAGAACGTAGGAGAGGCATGGTTATGGTCACCATTGCCCAATTCTCACCCCTCTGAGTCTTCCCCTGTCTAGTCGTACATAATCTTGCTTCTTCAGGAGGTGATTGTTCATGTAGCAGTCCTTGTGTGCTGGGCCAATTTGGACCCCCACGTCCTGCTCCTGGCTTGGTGCTGTTAATAAAGACTGTCTCCCAGATATGTATAGATAATACCTGTTCTATATGTGGTTCTGGGTGGGTTTTTTTCTTCTGATTGCTCAGGTGCCATTTGTTACTGGTGGGTATAAATAAACCCCCGGTCTGTCTGAGGCCGGTGGTTAGGCTCCCTCAGCCCTGCCCATTGTAACTAGGGATAATGAGAGGGCTAGGCAGAGAATGGGGAAAGGGAGCAGGCAGAGCCAAATCCAACAGAGACCTCAAAGCCGGAAGGATTCAGGCAAAGGATTGTTTACACTTCAGCTGTCGAAAGCACCTGGTGTCCAGTGGTTTTGGATTTCAACACACAAGGGCACAAGAGCAGCAACACTACCTTGTGGATTCTCCCTGCCCTCATCAAAACAAAGCCATGGATGGCAGCCTCTGGCTCTGTCCCAGGACTTGGCACTGAGGGTCAACAGAGGATTGGTGCTGGCTCCCTACCCCGCCCCACCACACAGACCACTTAGGTTTATGGAGAGGCAGTATGGCGTAACCATGATGGTGGTGGTGGTGGCTGAAGGTGTTTACATAGCACTTTAAGGCTTACAAAGCAGTGCACACATGATGTCATTTGATCCTCCCTACATCAACAAGGTGGGTTCTGTTATTATCAGCCCCTTTTTAGGATGAGGAAACTGAGGCTGAGAGGGTGAACCCAGGTCTTCTAACTTTAAATCCAGCGCTCTTTCCATAACATAACTCCTAAGATAAATATTGTTGTAGAAACATTAACAAAAATAAACCATTAGTTACCAGTTTTGACCCTTTTCTGGATGGGTAGTTTTGACTCTTCAGGTCTAATGCAGAGGAATGAGCAAGTCTGTAAAGTCCATCTCTGAGCTCCAGCCTGGTTTACCCACTAGATAGGGAGCCTGGACTGGAGTCAGTTCTTCCTGAGTTCAAGTCTGGCCTCAGACACTTACTAGCTGTGTGACCCTGGGTAAGTCACTTAGCCTTGTTTGCCTCAGTTTCCTCATCTGTAAAATGAGCTAGAGAAGGAAATGGCAAACCACTCCAGTATCTCTGCCAAGAAAACCCCTGATGGGGCCATGGGGTGTTGGACAGGACTGAAGAAAATGAACAACTACTTCACGAACTTGGACAAATCACCTTTGTTGAGCCAACCTTCCTGAGGGAACTTCGGTAGTAAAATAGATGTGATAAGATCTTCCCTACCTATCTCACAGACTTGCGAGGTTTTTATATATAAACGTGCACACATACTCTATACATATAGTACATAAAAACTATAGATAGTGTATGTGTGTATATATGTATGGATAGATATAAATATACTTATTCTACATTTAAACTATTTGTAAACTATAGTGCTATACGGATTATCGTCATACTCTGAGACTGAATATTCCTTTTTGTCACCTCTTCCCATCCTTTCTCACTAAGTTAAACCTAATTATGTTGACCAGGAGTTCTTAACCTTCTGTGTATCCTGGACCACTTTGTCAGTCTGGAGAAGCTAATGGATGACTTCTCAGAATAATGTTTTTAAATGTATTAAATAAAACACAGAGGATAACAAAGGAAACCAATTGTATTGAAATTGAATTACTGATTAAAAAATAAAAACCTTGGGTTCATTCAGAATTCCTGCCTTAGACTGAGTCCTCTAAGCAAACCTTGTGCCCAGTTTTGTGTTCCGTGAGGTGCCTGCTTTCTATTTTTATACTGGTTGGAAATCAAAAACTAGCTCTCTAGCATGGAAGTTTGAACTCAGTTCTCTTGCCCTCTTGATTTCCTTTTGCCATTGCCTGATCACTGATGATGAGAAACTCAATGCCATAGATGGGTCATTGAAAGAAAAAGGAAAAAAAGTGGAAGGTTTTATTCCACTGGGGTTTACATTATGATGGGTTAACACCCTTTCTGAAAAACCCAAGATGACATTTTCCTAAAAACATGATCTTGTCATTACTTGGAACCAATTCTTTACTGCAGAAACTCACTCCAGGGAGTGGACACTGAAAACACTTGGCCAGAATGCAAATATGTACACACAGAATGAGAAACATACTTCCCATTGCTCAAAATAGAGCCTTGACAGAGCCCTAAAATGGGAAAGTGCGAATCTGAGAAAGTTTTCTAAAAATAACAGCACCGTTTAGCTCAACAATGGGCCCCATACGGGCCAGCCAGGCCCTCAGGATATGTCCCTAAGCCCCTTGGAGAGGGGATGCCGAAATGTGACCCTAAGGGAGCTTGGCTTCATTTTCCCTTAAGGGACCTCTCTTCTCCGAGATCTTCTTTCTTGTCTGTTTGCCAGGCTTTTAGACCAGGAGTCCCTTGGGTAGCTGGGGTGTTCCTTGTCACTATGTTCCCACAGGTAAGTAAATCACTCTTCCTCCCTCTCACCATCTTGATTGGACAAGGGGTTGCTTTTGGCATGCACCTTGATGCCATTAATACTGTCTGTAAGGCCTCCAAGAATAACCAAGGCTTTGGAAGAGGCTGGAGCTACTTAAGGTGGCGCCGGGCATGATTTCTCCATGGGCAGGGATCCGGGCGCTTGGGTTCTCAGGAAGATCCCAAAGGCCTTCTGAATACGGTGTGCATCTAGACAGGCTGAAAAGCGAGCCGAAGCCGGTCCCCGTGGGCGGGAGCAGATATTAATGTGCTCGGCAAATATAGGCAACTTAACAAACAGCAGCTATAAACCCCACTTGCCCATAGTTGTTGAAACAAGGGATTTGGCTGGCGGCGGAGGCCTTTCGTGCCCTGAAGAGGATGTTATTGCAGAAGAGCAAGGGGCTGGGGAAGGGCGGAGATCTCAGGATCAGGAAGAAGGAGGTGAAGAAAAATCCCCAGGGAATAAAGGGCGTGGTTTCATCCCATCAGTGAGAAAGAGGGCTGGCCCTGCCTGGCTCTCAGCTGTTTCATGGGCATCATTTTCTTCTACTAGCAGAACTCTGGGTTGAGTCGACAATTCTGGATCCGAACATGAGCTTTGGCAATGATTAGTTGTGGGTCTTTGGCTAAACCCCCTATGATCCCAAATCTGGGATTCCCTTACCACCTTGGGAAGGTGAGCACAGACCGTACCTTCCTTTCTTCAGTTCCCTGAATCCAAATCTGGGATTCCCTCCTTGGGAAGGTGAGGACAGGCCATATCTTCCTTTTTCAATTCCCTATTATCCCAAATCTGGGATTCCCTCCTTGGGAAGGTGCGCACAGACCATACCTTCCTTTCTTCAATTCCCTGAATCCCAAATCTGGGATTCCCTCCTTGGGAAGGTGAGGACAGGCCATATCTTCCTTTCTTTAATTCCTTGAAAGGACAAGAAGTGCCCAAAGAACACTCCACCTGGAGTTAGGAGACATCAATTCAGTTCAATCCAGGTCAACTCAACTCAATCTAATTCAATTCGACAAGTATTTTATGTGCCAGGCACCACGGAAAGTGTTAAGAATTCAGAGATAAAAATGAAATGAATCCTACCCTTTCAGAAATTATATTATTTTGGGGTAAAACAACGTGTAGCATAATGATGAGGATGATGATGATGATGATGATAACTGGCACTTACATGGGTCTCTAAAATTTGCAAAGCACCTTTCATATGTTAGCTCATTTGAGTCTCATAACAGCCCTGAGAGGTAGGTGCTAATATTATCCCCATTTCAAAGACGAGAGAACTGAGGCAGACAAAGCTTAAATGATTTTCCCAGGGTCACAGGCTAGTAAATATCTGAGGCCTGATTCAAACTCTGGTCTTCCCAACTCCAGGCCCAGCACTCTATCCATCAAGCCGCATGTTGTTGTTCGGTTATGTCCAATTCTATGTGACCCCACAGACAACGTCCGTGGGGTTTTCTTGGCATAGACAGTGATTGGCCATTTCCTTCGCCAGTGTGTCTCCATTTTACAGATGAGGAAAAAGGCAAATAGGGGTTTTAAGTGACTTGCCTAGGATCACACAGCTAGTAAGAGTCTGAGCTTGGATTAGAACTCAGATTTTCCTGACTCCAGGCATGGTGCCCTATCCACTGCACCACCTGGCTACCCACTAAGTCACATAAGCACATACAAAATAAATACAGTATAAATAAATATTAATTTGGGGGGTAGGACAGTACTAACAACTGGGAGAGGGTATGAGGAAAGGCTGCATGTAGGATGTGGTATCTGAACTGGGCTTCTGAAGGAAGTGAGGGGTTCTAAGTAGTAGATGTGAAGAGGGAGAACATGTCAGGTGTGGGAGAGAGTCTTTTGCAAAGGCTCAGAGGCTGGATTTAGAATACCCTGTGTGGGATATAGTAGATAGGCCGGTTTGGCGGGAATGCAGAGGGTGGGAGTGAGTTTTTGTCCAGCTCTGTCATTAATTACAGTGGGAATAGCTCACATTGACTAGTGTTTTGTGATAGTCAAAGTGCTTTACAAATATTCCCTCTCTTGGTCTTCACAACAACTAAGTAAGGGATACAGGGATACAGGAAGCATCTGTGATGGGTGGGGAGCTCCCTTTGGGGGAATTCCCTATACCAACACAGATTGCAACCCCACTATGGCTTCGTAGATAAATCCTAGGGATTTGCCTCAGGAATATAGAGATTAAATGATTTGCCCAGGGTCACTCAGTGAATTAGAGTCAGAAGAAAGACTTGAATTCAAGTCTTACTGATTCCAAGCCCAAGAAACTCTGTCTGTTACATCATCCATTCATGCTGAGGCAGGTTGTGTGCACAATTGTTTTCTTCATTTTTTAGGTGAGGAAAGTGAAGCTTAGGGAGATTTGTGATTAGCCTCGGGTCACAAATCCAGCTTCTTTGTGCCTGTGGGCTGTTAGATCACGGGCAAATCCCTTTCCCTTTCTACGTTCTCATCTGAAAAATGAAGGTGTTAGTATATGGTAGGATCCCTCCTGACTCCAGTACTGGCTGTTTCAAAGGAAGCTGTAAGTAGGTGCAGTGCTGGCCAGCCAGCTCCCCCTCCTCCTCTCTTCCCCCTCCTCCTCATTCTCCTCCTCCTCCTCTTCCTTCTCCTCCTCCTCATCATCATCACCATCACCATCACCATCACCATCGTATCAGGGTTTTTTGTAAGGATCAAATGGGTTAACATATATGAAGTGCTTTGCAAATCTTAAAGCATTACATATTATATATATGTTATATATAATTATAGGTGTGGAATATATGTTATATATTATAATTATACACAGTATATAATATTGTTACAATTGTAGAACATGTGTTGTATTATGTGTATATAATAAATAATTACACATAATGTATATATAACATATGTAAACTGCTTTGCAAATCTTAAAGCATTACATATTATATATATGTTATATATAATTATAGGTGTGTAGTATATATGTTATATATTATAATTATACACAGTATATAATATTGTTACAATTGTAGAACATGTATTCTATTGTGTGTATATAATAAATAATTATATATAATGTATATATAACATATGCAAAGTGTTTTGCAAATATTAAAGCATTATATATAATATATAATATGTTACATATATAATTATAGTTATGTAATATATATGTTATATATTATAATTATACACAGTATATAATGTTATAATTATCGAACATGTATTGTCTTATGTGTATATAACAAATAATTATATATAATGTATACATAACACATATAAAGTTATTTGCAAATCTTAAAGCACTATATAACATTTATTGTGTTTTGAGATTTACAAAGGACTTTACATATATTAACCCCTTTTGATCCTCACAACTGCCCTGTGAGGTGGGTGCTGGTATTATTTCCACTTTATATATGAGGACACTGAAGCAGAGAGACATCACATGACTTGCCTAGGGACGCACAGCTAGGAAGTGTCTGAGGCAGGTTTCAAACCCAGGGATCTATCTGCCATTTTGCCTAGCAGAGTTTAGTGAGTGGTATTGACAACAATATCCATTTTCCTTCTAGTAAGCAAACTGACTCTCTGCCTGGAACTATACCCTCTCCCCCAAGGGACCAAGGTCGGAACTATTTTTTTATTCCATTTTCTTTTATTTTGGAGTCCACACTATCTTTTTCCTGTGCCCTCTACCCGTCCCCTACCCCTCTCCACATTGATAAAGCAAAAACAAACCCCATCCTATAACAAAACTGTATGGTCAAGCAACACAAATTCCCATATTGGCCATGTCAAAAAAAATATGCCCCATTCTGCACCCAGAGGTCATCATGTCTCTCTCAAGGAGTGGCTAGCATTTCTTATAATGGATCCTCTAGAATTGTGGTTGGTCGTTGTGTTTGATCAGTGGCTAAGTCTTTCAGAGTTGATTTGCTTTATAATGTTGTTGCACTTGCATAAATGGCTCTCCTGGTTCTTCTCACTTCACTCTGCATCAGCTCATCCAAGTCTTCTCAAACTTCTCTGACCCCATCCCCAACATCATTTACAGCACAATAGCATCCCATCACATTCATAGATCATAATGCAGTCAACCCTGCCCCAGTTAATGGGCATCTTCTTGGTTTCCAGTTCTTTGCCACAACAAAAAGGGCTGTTATAAATATTATTGCATATACGGTTTCTTTTCCTTCTTCTTTGATCTCTTTGGGATTAGACCTAGTAGTGGTATTGCTGGACCCATTATATCTTTAAGTGAAGCCTTACCACTTACTATATCCTTCCCTTAGACACCGTTTTTCTACCCAATTGGTTCCCAATCTTTTCCTTCTTTTCTTATTTTGCCTCAGTTTCCAAGTGTTGCCTTTTGCCCATAATGCCTTGCTTTCTTTCTGTCCAATCCACTGGCCTTTGCAGAGCCTGGAACCAAAGGGTGGTAGCCAATGCATGTCCTCTGGGTTGTGTGAGGGAGCCTCACAGACCCCTTCCTGAATGGGCCATTGTTGTTAGGAGCCTTTTGAGAGATGCTTTTAAGGGGATATGGAAAGAAACCCAAGAAAAGGCCTTTGGGGGAGGGGTTCATAGAGAGACAGGAAGGGGAGCCTGACTTACTTCAGCTGAGGAGAAAGACTCCTGAATTCTAAACATATGGGGCCTGGAGCCTCAAGCATGAAAGTCGTCCAGCTAGCCAAACAGATGCTTTTCATTGTTATTCAGTCATTGCAATCGTGTCTGACTCTTGGTGACTCCATTTGGGGGTTTTCTTGCAGGAATACTAGAGTGGTTTGCCATTTTCTTCTCCAGCTCATTTGACAGCTGAGGAAACTGAGGAAAAGTTAACTGACTTGCCCAAGGTCACACAGTCAGCAAGTGTCCGAGGCCAGATTTGAACTCATATATCTTGAAGGCCCAGAGCTCTACCCGCTCTGTGATACCTAGTATGCTTTTCACTAGCTCCTGATTACCAGGATGGGCATTTCTAGAGGACAGGAAATGTTTTTGTTTTGATCTTTCTGTCCTCAACATTTAGTATAGTACCTGGCACATTATAGGCTCCTTTGGAAGTACCTGTTGATTGTAACACACACCATACCATTGCTAGAACTATCTTTCAGATACATAGATGCTGGTAGACTGGAAGCTCCTTAAGGGCAGAAAATGCCTTCATTTTTGTCTTTGCATTCCCCAGCCACCTAGCAGGTGTTTATTCAATGCTTGTTGAGTTGAATTCATCCACTTCCTGACATCTCTGACAATCACTTATAGGCACAATGACAAGGCCTCTGTTGTTTCTTGATTGGTTTGTTTATCTTTCCTTAAACTCAGAGGCCTGGCACTGTCTGTGGCACAATGACATCTGTAATTCCTTCAGGCTTAGTCAGATCTACCGGGTCTGATGGGAAAGTGCACAGGCATTGTGGGAGACAAGGAAAAAAGTCCAAATTTCAGAGTGTTCTTAAAAGAGCTGGAATCTTATCGCTCTGGAGGATTATGCTTATTTGAAACTGATTTATGGCGGTTTCCAATTAGTTTAATGAGGCAAGTTAATAAAAAAAAATAACAGCTCCTAATTGGTCTAAATTGAAAGTGCTTTGAAAAATATGTAAAAAAATGCCAACTATATCAAATAATAATGAGGAGGCAGAAGATAGCATGACTTTTGCTACTTAATTAAAACTTTCTTCGTGTCTGAATTATCATAAATTCCAAATTCTGAGTTAATGAGTTTTCATTATTGGCAAAAAAATAAATGGAATGCCCTAAGAGATACTCCTTAAAAAAAGTTCTATTGATTCCTTCTTCATCACTTTCCATAAAACCCTCCCTTGTAACAAAGAGGAGCATTGACCATTTATCATCATGTAGGCACCATCCTGCACCCCTAGTTCGTCACCTCTCTGTTGAGAGCAGGCGGATGCCTTTCATCCTCAGACCTCTAGAATCAAGATTGTTCCCTACGTTATTATGGAAGGAACGCCCAGCTCTCCCTCTTCCCCTCTGCCTTTTGGAATCCTTGGTTTCCTGTAAGACTTGGCTCAAACACTATCTTCTCTGTATGAGGACTTCTAAGTCTCCTACTCTCCTCAGCTGCTAATGCTCCCACTTCTCCTCCATCCTTCCAAGCCTTCCTCATATATGCTTTCTATGTACTCATATATACATATATATATACATATATATATATAGGTACATAGAAAGCATATACATATACATTTATATATATACGTGTGTGTGTGTGTATGTATACACACGTGTGTGTGTATCTTGTTTTCTCTCATTGGGGAGGGAGGGAACAAGCATTTATTAAGCACCTACTATTTGCCAGCCATTGTGCTAAGCACTTGACAGACTCATTCGATCTCATTCCCTCCTCACAACAACCCTGGGAGGCTATTATCATCACCATCTTGTAATTGAGGGAGCAGAGGCAGACAGACATTAACTCATTTGCCCAGGATCCAAGATAACATGATGCTCAATATTGATTCCAGTAGACCCAGCATTTCGTGTCACCAGCTGCCAATTAGGAGGTGGGCATTTAGAAGGAAGGGACTCTTTAGGTCTTCGGATCTCCAGCTCCAATCGCAGTGCACAGCATATAGTCGATGCTTAATAAATGCTTGTTGATTAAAGGATTAATTGATCGGATTCTGATGCTTTCTTTTGGCTTCCATGGTTTCCTCCACAAATTGTGATCTTGTGTGTACCTTTATCTTCCTTCTAGTTTGTTCCCTTCTAATCAGTTCATACCAGAGGAGGAGCTCACTGCTTAGACCACCTCACTGGTTTGGGTTGTTTCCTCCATATTTTAAGAAACCAAGGCACAGAAAAAAATGTTCAATTACTAAATTTAGAATGGGGAGGATTCTTTTACCTAGTTCAACCCTTTCATTTTACAGATGAGGAAACTGAGACTCACAAAAGGTCAAGGACCTACTCAAAGTCATACAGATTGTGATTTGAATACAGCGCTGAATCCCCATTGTTGGGAACCCGCCCAATACTTTTTTCTTTTCCTTATACTGTGCTGCTGCAAGGAGGTCCCCGAGAAAGAAGGTGGTAGAGACAGCCCTAGAATTCTGGCTTCCTCCAACTAAGCCAGGGTCCCATGATTGAAAAAAAAAGTCTCAGACCTTGGAGGTCCCCTCCGACACTCCCTTTCGTGGCCCTGTCTCCCAGGCTGCCTCTTCTGCTGGATTCTCCCTCTGCCTCCTCTGCTGGACTCTGCAGATTTCCTGTCTTGAAACTGGAAATCCTGCTTACTTTCCATGTGGAGAAGGAGGAAGCTTGTACTTAGCAATCTATGTTTGTTGCCTGGATAAATGAAGCATCTTGTGACATCATGGCCAGAGGGCTGGATGATGAATGGCGAAGACCTGGGTTCAAACCCTACCTCTGACACTAGCTGTGTGATCGCAGACCTCTGTAAGTCTCAGTTTTATCATCTATAAAAGAGGTGTCATAATACCTGAAGTGCTGACTTGGCAAGGCTGTTCTGAGGTTGAAATGGAATAATTAATGCAAAGCATTGAGAGTTTGCTATATAAATGTCAGTTGTCATTATTACCGTCACAGACTAATCCTGCTATTAAACTCCCTCTCACCCAAACATCACTTGTCTGTTCTAAAGTCCTGTCTGGTAAGGTGTTCCAGCCAGCCAAAGGCTGCTTGAAAGCCTCTGAAAGTGCAAGAAGAAAATCGTGTCATAAAAGATAAAGAACTGAATCTCCCCACCCTGACTTCAGATGGGAAGCTATGTCATAAAATCTCACTTCTGATGCTTGTGACATATGTGATCTTGGACAAGTCACTTAACCTTGAGCTTCAGGGTTTTTTTTCTTCTGTAAAACAATGAGGTTGGCCCTGAGGTTACTTGTGGCTGTTGATCCCATGATCTTTGGAGTCCAATAGTAAGGTGGTTGGTCAATGTGCACTTATTAAGCACCAACTGTATATGAGGCATTGTGCTCAGCAAGCACCAGGTATACAAAAAGAGGCAAAAGACAGTATCTGACCTCAACGATTAAGTCACTCAACCCTTCAGTGCCCCAGACAGTTCCCCAATACTAAGTTACAGGTGAGATGTTGGGGCTGAATATCTACAGTGGGAGTTCCCACACTGATGAAATCACAGTTCCAACACAATATTTCTGCATATGTATGCATGTGTTTGCACGTGTATATATGTGTACACATATGCATACATGTGTATGCATGTATATAATTGTTGCTACCTAGTCCAGACGACATCACAGGTTTCTGGCAATGAAATGGAGCCCTAGGTTAAATATAGGGCAAAGCTAAGGGGGCAGGCAGCTAGGTGGCTCAGTGGATAGAGCACTGGGCTTGGGATCAGGAAGACTCATCTTCCTGAGTTCAAATCTGGCCACAGACACTTACTAACTGTGTGGCCCTGGGCAAGTCACTTAAGCCTCTTTGCCTCAGTTTCCTCATCTGTAAAATGAGCTAGAGAAGGAAATGGCAAACCCAGTGTCTTGTGTCTTTGCCAAGAAAACCCAAAATGGGGTCACACAGAGTCAGACGTGGGACTGGGCCAAATGAGACTGTTTGATTATATAGAACTTCCCTAAGAATGAACTTGAGCCTACAGGCTCTCTAAAACTTCTCATCTCTCTAAGAAGATCCCAAGTCCCAGTTGGACCCCAGGATCAGCCTCTTTCCGATTGTTTAGAGAAATGGAGAGGCATATGACTCTCTTCTTCATCAGCGACAGTTTGTTTTCTTTCCAGCACCTTATGCACAATAGACCTTTAATTAAAATAATCACTGAGCTTCGTTACTCCTATGTCAACTCTTTAGTTGGCATCTCTGTATTTGAATGAATGAATGAATGAAGTGCCCCAGGAACCCGGCTGAGGAAGAGAAGCGGGGAAAGAGTGGACTTTGGTCTCTTTAAAAGTTTATTTAGAATGAGTTGGCAGAACCTTCAAAGTGGGCCAAAAAAGGCGATGGGTCTGGGCTCTGCTAAGCATACCTAGCTGACCTAGCATCAGTCACAGATTGGAACTTAGAACATGGCAGAAACTACATTTTCTGAATGCCCTTGTTCCCTGGCAGAGGCTCCATCAAGCTAGTAGGATTAGAGTTTCTCACCAGTTTGTTTCCCACTGGCTACATCTCTTCAAACTACAGATAGTTCCCCATTGGTCCATTATTCTCCCAGGCCTGGTTTGTTTCTGTGAACAAACACCTGTGACTTTGAGGCGAGTGGGGAAGGGTTGGGTTAGGGCAAGTTATGAGCAAGATTTGAAATAATATTTAATACTTCCTCAGAGCCTCTATAACAGAAGTCTCAAAAAAATTAATGGAATCCAGGTGTTCTAATTTTTTTTAGATTGTTCTCTTGTTTCCATTCTGTTTTCAGGAAAGCACCATTTTTGATCTGGGAGGCAGTGGAAAAAGTGGATGTCTTTAGAGGAAGAAGAAAATATCAGGTCGTTGGGGTTTTGTGCAATAAAAGGATGGAGTTAGTTACAGTTAGAGCCCAAGACAACTTTGTGGAGGACACTGAGAAAGCCTTTCAAGAAGTCTGAAAATAATTAAGACATTCATTTAAAGCAAGAGCAAGAACAAGCTGACAAATCTTCAGTGGGGCTTGGTTTCCTTTTAATTAAGTCCGCCTGCCTTTGTGTGATGTACAATTTCTCAGCTATAAAAGAGCAAGTTGGCTGCCAGATGCTTGAGGGAGGGACTTCTCTCTTCTCTCTCTGTGTCATGTCACAGCATGCCGAGAATGGGTGTGATTGGGTTCAGGTGGATGGGAAAAGCCATCAGCCCCAAGGGATGCTGGGAGATCTGTCCCTGAATCCATGAGGGTGACTTTTGATTTTGTTTGGAAGCTTTTTGCTATTTTAAAAGAAGGCTTTTAGAAATTCCTATAGAATGAGTAGGCAGAACTGTTGACGTGGGTTGAAGAAGAAAGGTCTGGGTCCTGCTGGGAGAACCTGGCTGTTTTGGAATCAGCCACAGATGGGAACTCAGAGCATGACAGAAATGGCATTTCCTGAATGCCTTCATTTCTTTTCAGTGGTTCCTTCAGAAGCTCTAAGTACCAACTCTTAAAATTAGAGCCACCTGTGTGGGGCTTTAGGGAAAGGGGTCTAGGATAGGCTGGGGAGAGGAAAAGGAAGGCTCATCGGGGGTCATCTAGTCCATCTCCTCGCCTTCAGAGGACTTCTTGTAAACAGTGCCAGTAGACAAATGAGAACCTCTTCTAATGTCAGAGGCTTTTCTTCTCCAGAAGAGGGTGTCTCTGCACTGCTGGTAGCCCACCTTCTAAGACCACCTTCTATCTACTCTGTAGTTACCTTCGATGTTTTAATACAATAAAAAACAGCCCTCTCCAAAGTCACCAATGAAGTGAGAGCCAAAGCCGATGGCCTTTTCTCAAGCCTCATCTTCCTTGACCTCTCTGCAGCGCTTTGACCCTGCTGTTCATCTCCTGGACACTCTGTCTTCTCTGAGCTTTGGTGACTGCTGTGTCTGGGTTCTCTTCCTACCCATCTGACCATCTCCTTCTGGGTCTTCTTTGAGGTAAATGACTTGAGACCAAGGTCACAAAGGTCGGCTTGTTCACACACACACACACACACACACACACACACACACACACACACGACACATTCTCAAAACTGCTTGAATTGGATTTCAGACTTAGAACAGAGATAATACCGGCCTATCTAATGCTCTTCCTGATTACTGCCATTTCTCTCTCAAAATTACCTTATATAATTTTACAACCATTTTGTATTTACTTCTACTCCCAGTAGAATGGACACTCCTTGTGGGGAGGGCAGGTTTTTTTTTCATGTTCATATCCCCAGGGCCTAACCTGGCACCTGATACAGATAGGTGCAGGCAAAGGCTGGGTGAATTGATTTGCCAGCTTTCTCCAACTGCAGCCTCAGCAGGGTAAACCTGGCTCAGGCTTTCCCTTACTCCAGAGGCCTTCCCTACAGACTGGACAGCAGCTGGGGGCTGGACCAGGAGGACAGGAAGGTTTGGTTTGAAAGTATGTGAAGGCTCAGGGCCCTCCTTGGCTGCCAGGAGTGCATTCTCTCTGGGTGAGGTCATTCATGATATCCCTGGGAAGGAAAGGCCCTTGAATGAAGGCCTGGCAGGGGCTCCTCTGCTCTTCATTCAGTCCATCCTTGAAGCTGTGGCATGCTCCTGTCTTCCCAAACAGCCTCTACATCCTCAGCCTTAACTCCTTGGAGACTGAGGGTGAGAGATGCTCACGACGGCAGGACTTGTACCTTGAGCAGGCACTTTTTGTGGGGAGTACATGTGCAGAGGACGAGTTGGGACTTAGAGACAGACTATGCATTAGATTTGCTTGGGGTCCCAGAATTTGATTTAGAGCCTCAGTCAAAAAAATGTTCATTAAGATCTTGCCATTTCTAAGATAACACACACAGACACACAGATACACACATAATGCTTGGTAACTTTAAAGGGCTAAATAATGAAAACATTGTAATTACCCTTATTATTAATTATACTAATGCAAAAAGCACAATAAATCTAGAGTCATAGAATCTAGGTTTAATCCTGTCTCTGACGCTGGAGATGTGACCATGGGCAAGTCACCTGAACCTCCATTTTTTCCAAGTTCATTTTTTATCTTCAGAAACATTTTTCCTCCCCAATTAAAAAAAATAAAATCTTCATAATAAATGTGCATAGTTGAGTAAAAGCAAATTCCCATATTGGCTATGTCCAAAAATGTGTGTCTCATTCTTTATTTTCAGTCCAAAACCTCAATTTTTTTTCCACCTGTAAAATGGGGATAATGCTATTTTCTGTATCTACTTATGAGGATGATGAAAGAAGAAAACATGTAAATTGGGGCAGCTAGGAGGTCAGTGGACAGAGAATCGGCCCTGGAATCAGGAGAATCTGAGTTCAAATGTGGCCTCTCAGTGACCCTAGGCAAGTCACAACCCTGATTGCCTCATGCTGCCCCTCTCAAAAAAGAAAGAAAAATAGATGTAACTTGCTTTGCTAACCCAAATGAGGTATTTAAACATCAGCTACTTGTATCATTGTCACCGTCTAGGGGAACATCAGAGATGGGATACCTGGCTTTAAGCTTGTGTCTGCCACCTGATTATTGTGTGACCCTCTAAGCTTCTTCAGCCCTTCTAAGCTTCATGTTCCTCATTTGTGAAAAGACCAGAATAATGTCGGGTATGATCTATTATATCAGATTGGTATCTTCCATCTTCTGTTGTAAGTCATACTTAGAAATGTGGTCTGGTGATGTAAGAAGAGGCCGCTTGGAAGAGTGGAGAGTGCTCTGGGTAGAACTGAGCTGAGTCTGAGTCCCCTTCCCAGAGACTCAGTAGTTGAGTGACTTTGGGCAAGCCCCTTAACCTCTGTGAGCCTCAGTTTCTTCATCTGCAAAATGGCAATACTTGGGACACTTACTGACATTTTGTGAGGCTGAAAAGTGCTTGAAGTACTCTATAAATATTAGTTATTTTTATACTCCCCACGTGACTTTGGATTATTTACATCACTTTTTGGGGCTTGCTTCTTCTGTGGAATGAAGAGTTGGCCTAGATAGGTCTCTAAGGGTCTTTCCAGAGTCAAATCCTATGACTTAGCTGTGTTTTAGCTGGTGTAAAACATGGTCCCTGCTTTCAAACAGTTTATAATTTAGGTAGAAAGATCAGACTTACTGGACCAGCAAAGCACTGTGAGCAAAAAGGTGTTTTTCTTCCCCAGGGTGAGGTTCACTTATTATCCTCTGGATGCCAGACCCAGTTATTCTCCCAAATAAAGATGCCAAACTAGATCTATGAGTTTGATATTCACTGAAGCAAAATCAAACAGCACTTAGATGGTAGAAGTGCCCTAAGAGATGTTTAGAAATGAGTGGTAAGATATAGTGACTAATATGTCCATACCCTTTGACCCAGAGGCTTCATTACTGGGTATATATCCCAAAGAGGTCAATGACAAAAAGAGAGGACCGATCTAAGCCTGAATATTTACAGCAGCTCTTGTTGGAGTGGCAAAGAGCTGGAAACGGCAAAGTAGATGCCATTGATTGGGGAACGGCTCAGTAAGATGAAATGTAATGGGCTAATATTATCCTATAAAAGAATAAGGGTGATGAAGACAGAGAATCGTGGACAGACTTCTATGAACTGATGATGCAAGATGAAGCAAGCTGGCCCAGGAAAGTGATGTGCACAGTGGCTACAACACTGGGAATGGAAAGAACCATAACCAAAAAAAAAACCCAATTGAAAATGTTTGTTGCAAAAATATAAAGAACAAGCTTAGGCCCCCCAAAAGATAGGAGAGGCCGCCTTCTGCTGCTCAGACACTGAGGTGAGGGTCCATGGGTGCAGAACATTGCATATGACATCAGATTTTTTTCCATTATCTTCATTGGTTTTATTAATCTTTAAAAAAAATCTTTCCTATAAGGGAATGCTGAGAGAAGGCAATAGAAAGATCTGAGGGAAGGTAAAGTGATTTCTAAACAAAATCTACTCATAAAATCTATTATTTTTTTTTAAAAAATCAAGTGTTATAAGAGAAAGGGAAAGGGTGCTATGGGCAGGAGAAATCAGTGCAGATCTCAGTGGAAGAAGTGGAGCTCATTTACCCTGAAACAGAGTGATCACAGGAGACACAATATTGGATGAAAAGTTGGGAGTACCATTCTCTTCACTTGCTAGTTGTGTGATGTTGAGCCAAGTCACTCACCTGCCTAAATCTTAGTTTCCTCATCAAAAAATCATTTAATGAATCAATCAGCATGATTATTAAGCACTAACTATATATTAGATGCTCCCACCTCCCTCCTTCCTTCCCTTCCTTTCCTTCCTCCCTTCTTTCCTTCCTTTCTTCCTTTTCTCCCTCCCTCCCTCTCTTCCTTCCTTCCTTCCTTCCTTCCTTCCTTCCTTCCTTCCTTCCTTCCTTCCTTCCCTTTCTTCCTCTACAGAATAAATACAAAAGTAATAAATATGAAAAGTAGCTAAATGAAAGGTAATTTTGGAGGGTGGGAACTAGCAGTTGGAAGGAGGATTAAGAAAAAGCTTTACTTAGTTGCTTAAACTGTATCTCAAATGAAGTGAAGTCTTCTCTGGGGCAGGGACAAGACAAATGTACATTACAGGACTGGGGGATGGCCATTGCCAAGCCGGAGAAGGGAATCAGATCCTTCTGTAAGAAACAGAGAGAAGGAAGTTTAAGTAGAAGGTCAGGTGTGGTGGTCTGGGCCCACATATTGAAAAACTATAAAAGCTAAATGAATGGCTTTATATCTGATCCTAGGGGGCAATAGGAAGCCATTGTAATTTAGTGGGTAGGAGAGTTTACAATCATCCCTATGCTTTACAAAAATCACTTTAACAGCTATTGGAGGGATTGATTGGCATGGGGGAGGCTTCACATGTCCAAGCTCGGGGCTGTTGCAGTAATTGAGGGGAGAGGTGATGAGGGCCTGAACCCAAGGAGTGATTGTGTAAGTAGAGAAAAGGAGACATGTTGTGGAGGTGTAGACAGTGAGATGGGGGTAGCGATACCTTCTGTTGCTACCTCACAGGTTTGTTGTGGGCAAAGTGTTTTGATCCGACTGTAAAGCATGAAATAAATTTGAGTTATTGCTATTAATAATGTTATTTTATAATAATAGTAAGAAACAGATAGGCTTTGGAGATGGAGTATAATCAAGAAAGGAAGAGAAAGCACAAGGTGGAACTTTTCAGAGAAATTAGCTGGAGGGAGGGGGATTTGACCCAGCCACAGTTTGATAGCTGAGGGTGCAGGTGTGGAAAACATCAAGGAAAGCTCATTGAACTTTGAGCCTGGTTTTCACCACACAGGACTGCATCCTAATACTCCTGAGCCCTGATATCTTTGAGACCTGAGGACAATCTAGACTTACAGGCAAAATGAATTTAGAAGCTGGCTCACTGAGACTGCCGAAGGTCAGGTGAGGAGTCAGTGAGACAGGGAAGGGGAGAAAGGTGCCCCTGACTAGTATCAAACACTATTCTCCCTGCTCCCACCCTGGAAGCTCAGCCCCATCTAAATCCAATCTTTCTAAACCCCTTGTCTCTCTGTTCATCATTAAGGTTGGGTCTGACTCTTCATGACTCCACTTGGGGTTTTCTTGGCAAAGATACTGTAGGGGTCTGCAATTTCCTTCTTCAGCTCATTTTACAGATGAGGAAACTGAGGTAAATGGGGTTAAGTGGTTTGTCCAGGATCACACAGCTAGTAAGTATCTGGAGCTGGATTTGAACTCAGGAGCATCAGTCTTCCTGATTCCGAGCCCAGGCTCTCTCCACTTCACCACCTAGCTGGCCCTCTGCATCCCTTAGCCAAATGCTACATTTAATTTTAGGCTGGCCCTGCTGGGCTGTAAAGGGGTTGAGGCTGACACCATCTGTAAGATTTAGCCTTTATGGATGTGCGGTACAATGGAGAGAGCTTGGGTTTAGAATCCAAAGAGCCGAGACTGGGTTAGAGCACTGGTCCTTCAGATCAGGGGCAAGGCAAATGATAATAATACTTAGTGTCAGTTCTCTTGATTGAACCATATCCTTTTCTGATGTTGATTCATTGGCAGTGCCAGGGACTTTAGTGGGGAGACCTTTTGTTTCTAGTTCTTCAATAGTTATGGCTGCTGAGGAGGTAGGGGCACCTGTAGGGTCATTGAGGGGGAGGTCTGTCCAAGTGTTGCTCCCCTGGACTGCGGTGATGTTAGTGGATGTAAAAAGGTAATGAACGTGAAGGTGAAAGCATACTGCAAACTGCAAAGTATTATCCAAGGAAAGAGATTATTTTCCCATTAATATTATTTTCCTGATAATACAATTTTATTATTATTATTTTTTATTAATTATTGCTAGATATGAGGGAAGTGGCTTGGTTGCATCTTCTTGCAATTCCTTTTTATAAGCCATACAGAAGTGGAGAGCTGAAAGAGTCTTCAGAGTTCATTCAGTCCAACCTTGACAAATACAATCCAAGCCATTTCATTAAAGTCAATTTTCAGAATAAGTCAGATATTTTTTTTGGCCATGATCAGGACATAGTGTTAGGGTAGGGAATGGTGCAAGTAGAGTGTTCTTCCAGAGACATAAATTTAACAAGGGGAGGGATGTGTCCTGCCAGACTGAGCCCTATCATAGCTGGGTGGGGCTACCAGCCCCAGTTTAGGGCCATAGTTGGTGAGAAAGTCACAGAGCAGCTCTTTGAGGCAGGGGGAAATAAGCCAAGCCAGTTTGGAGAATTATCACAAAAATGGCTCATCCTATGGCCCTCTCCAGTTTATAAAGTGCATTCCTCACAAAAGCCCCACCAGGAAGGGATGGAAAAGTTGTGCTTGTGTGTGGCCTGGTTTCAATGATGAAAATAATAATAATAGCACCAGCTCCTATTCCCCTAATGCTTTAAGATTTACAATATGTTCCCCTAATGGACAATGAGCTGGCCCCCAAACTGAAAAGGAGGAAGAGGCAGGCTGGATTGCAGATGGGGCTTTTAATGACCTCAAGCGGCTCTCCTGCTCAAAAACTCAGCTTTTTATCACCCACATTCTCCTGATGATCCATTTCTCTCTCTCCCTCCCTCTCTCTCTCTCTCTCTCTCTCTCTCTCTCTCTCTCTCTCTCTTTCTGTCTCTCTCTCTCTCCCCTAGCAGAGTGCTTGGCATATCACAGGTGCTTAATAAATGCTTGCTGAGGTGAATACAGAAGCCTAACAGGGTGGAAAGAGCTTTGACTCATCTGTCAGAGGACCCAAGTTTGAATTTTACCTCTGATGCTTACTACACATGCAACCATGGACAAATCCCTTACCTTCCTTGGGTGTCAGTTTCTTCACTTGTAAAATGAGGTGGCCAGACTGGATGGCCTTGGAGGTCCCTTCTGGTTCTAGACTTACGGCCCTTTGAATTGAAGAGAAAGTAAGTAGAAATGAGTTCGTTTTTTTAAAAAATCAAATTTGAATGACTGGTAGAGAATCAGAAACCCATTTGATTAGAAGAAAATGGAAGCATGAGTCTCACTGAAAATTGTGTCACGAGGGGCTTGGAAGAATTCAGGACAGGGTCACTGGCTCTTTCCCAGGATTGACTGACCCCACGGGGTGCCTCTGCCTAGTGTCGCAGAGAGCTGGTGTCAGAACAGCCCACTCTGCCAGGGCCTGGCTGTTGGCCTCTGCAGCTGCCCTCAGCCTAGCTATGGGTAAGAGGAGAAGTATATGCTTTCCCGGCTACAAGGAAACGGTAACTCTGGGTCTGCCCCTCAGGTCTCTGCTTGTCATGACTTCGCCCTGATTCTGAAGAAAACACCCCAGCTTGTGTAACCAGTATGTAGAGACTGTCATGGAAACCGCTCACAAGTTCCTGCTGGCCTGCTCAGGAGAAGGTGGCTCAGGGAGCCACAGGGCTTGCTCAGACATTGGCAGGCTCTTACTCATGAAGTGTCATGGGGCCTGGTTGGGTCTGACCATCAGGAGACTAGCTTTTAGGGAGCATTTTCCCTTTAACTCAATTCAAAGGGCCTAGCTAGCAGTTCCATGGACTCAGGAATAAAAAGACTGGATCATGTGTCACAGACCTTGGAAGCTGGTCTAGTCCAGTTGTTTTATTTTTTACAGGTGAGGACACTGAGGCAAACAGCAGTTCAGCAACTTGTCCAGGTTTATGCAGCTGATAGATATCCGAGGGAAGATTTGAACTCGGGTCTTCTTGACTCTAGGCCCAATGCTCTATCCACTGGGCCACCTAGTTGCATTAGAAGAGAATATTGAGCTTCAGAAAAAGAAAATGAGTCATGGAAGGCCACACGAGTGAGCTCTGCCACAAAGCTGATGTCCAAGCTAGCCACCCACCCCTTCCCACTGCACAAGCTTCCCTGAAGTTTCCTTCAAGGGCAGGCAGGGTGGTTCAGTAGAAAGAGCCCTAGACCTAATGTCAGGAGCCCAGAATTCTCTCTGGCTCTTCCTCGGACTCTGTGTGATCTTGAGACAATAACATCACTTCTTTGGGACTCAGTTTCCCCATATGCACCATGAGGGGTTTAGGACTGGATGATCTCTAATTTTCCTCTGGATCTAACCGGGTATAACTCAGCATTATAAATTCCTCTCCATTAAGCCTCTTCAAGTCCTAGCAGTGGTGGGGAAACTGAGTCAGAGCTAGAAGCTTTATTCTCCTTGGCTAAAGAGGGAAATCTCCTCAGGGGCCTTTGTCTGGACAATGTGTCATCTCCCCAGGCCAGCCTCCACCCCTCTATCCTGTTACCATAGTTACCAGGGGATTTTTTTTCCCCCCCATGTTTCCGTTTCATTTTTTCACCATTGCTGGGATGTTAGTAAGAGCCCTTGAGTGCCAGGGGCTGACCTCATTGGTCCTGCTCATTGGGCAGAAAAGCATCACGGTATAAATAGCCAGCATGACTTGCTAACCGTTGCCAGTTACCCTCAGAAATGCAAATCACATGACCTGGCAGGGAGGCCTTAAGCCCCAGGGCTTAGGAGGGCTCAGCATCTGCCAGACCTCATTGCAACACCAGGGAATTGGCCAGCATCAAGGTGCAGGAGACCTGGCTGAGGGGGAGCAGGAAGATTTCTTTGGCTAGCCAACAGACACTCACCACTTCCCCTAGTACTCCTACTTTTCATTTTCTGGCCACGCCTCCTCTCTTGCCCTGACTCAGCTCAGCTGAATCATCCCTCCCACAACTGGCTTTTTAAAAACTCATCTCAACCACAAAGAACATGGTGGCTTTTGTGCATGCGATCACAGGCTGTGGGCTTTAAAATTTGGAAGGATTTTCATCAATTCCAGAAACATTTATGTAGTGACTGCTCACTATCAGACACTGATTCTGAGTATGACAAAGAACCAATATAGTTCTTGTCCCCCGGGATCTTAAGTTCATAGAAAATTACAGAATAAACTATAATGTCATACATATGGATGATGACTGAGTATTAATTTGTCGATTAACCTATCCTACTTCAAAGTAATTGCCTTTGTTAGGTAAGACTATTTTTTGATTGCATCGATCAGAACTTAGTATGGACAGGGTTTGTAGACCTTCTTGAATCATTCAAAGTGGGGGTACCCTGCTGGGTGCGGAGGGAGGAAACAAGACTTGAATCAGGCTTTTATCCAAGAGACTGTAGAATCCTGGAGGGATTGTTTTTGGCTTTGCGTCAGGAGGTAGAGACAAGGAGAGGGAGGGAGAAGGACCATCCCAGGCCAGTTTGTCTAGAATGTACAGTGTAGGATAGCAATGCAGGGTTAGCTTGGAAAGGTAGTCTGTACCTAGGTCGGGAAGGGCCTTAAAACCAACCCACAAGCTTGTATTAATCACTGACTGCATGTCAGAAACTGTGCTGAGCACTGGACGCACAGAAAGGCAAAGCCAGTGACTGCTCTCAAGGAAAACAGCCTTGGAGACTCTTTTGTCCAGTCCTCTCATTATGCAGACAGGAAGGTGAGCTCATTGGAGGGTCCCAGGAAAGATGGGGTGCTCCTGAAGCTCGAAGCAGAGCCAGTGCCTCTCAAAACTCCTCCAAATAACCTTTCCAAAGTCTCTTTCCCTCGCCAGGGCTTCAACAACTGGTAACTTGACTATTTTCTCCCCCCAGGAACTTAGTCAATTCAATTTAGCAAGGCAAAAAGGATTGGGGTTGGGGTCAGGAGACCTGGGTTTGAGTTTTGCTTTTTCTGCATATATATATACACACACATACATATATGTATAAATGTGTATGTATGTGTGTGTGTGTGTGTGTGTGTGTGTGTGTATGTGTGTGCAATGTGATCCTGGCCAAGTCTCTTTCCCTCTCTCAGTCTCAGAGTCTCATCTGTCCAATCTAGTTCAGACAACCTGTGATTCCGTGAAATATTTCCTAGGAGGATTAGACTAGAATTAGAGGTATCAAACATTTGCCCCAAGTTCAACCCTAACCAGATTAAAATATCATCGGAAAATATTCGGCAAAAGAAGTAAAAAATACAATGGAATACGGATAATGTTAATCTGCGGTTTCCTATGTCAATCTGTTGCGGCAGGAATCTTCACATACGGTTTTAGTAACTCCATTTCCACTTGAGTTTGCCCCGGGGGGCCAAGATACTCTCTGAGATGCCTTAGAAGAGATCTACCTCTGGGAGGTAGGCTACAACTGGGGTTGGACATATCAAGGTTCAAGTTCCTCCCTTACAACTTTGGAGAGGCAGGTTACTAAACCTCTGGGTCAGAGACTTGAACTCAATGACCTCTAAAATCCCTTCTGGCTCCAAATCTGTCGTGCTGGAAGCATTTGTCCTTTCCCTGTCCCTCAGGGCAGGGGGAATACAAGAGAAGTTGAAAACATCCTTCCACAACTCAAGGGGCTTACAGCCTATTTGCTCAAGGCGAAGGATACAAATACACATGATAGTAATTCAATGCAAAAGAAAACCAAATTTCGAAATGTAGGCTACAGACATGTATTAGGTGCCTAGTATGTGCCTGGCATTGTGCTAAGCCTGGTTTAATGGCTACTTGTATACCCTTCACCAAAGAAAATCGTTCAACTATAGAAGACCTGAGTTCGAATCTCAGCTACTTGGCATGAGTTTCCAAGTCCCATTCCCATTCTGGGCCTCAGTTTCATCGTTGGTAAAATGGGGAGATTGGACAATTTGAGACTGCCTACAATTCTTGAAAATCTGTGCTCCTTGGTTCCTATGTATTTCTCTCTTTCACTCACAGGGTTTCTTAACCTGGGGTTCATGAACTTGATTTTTCAAATATATACATATAATATATACATATATATAACCATATCTGAAACCATATATATACATATATATAACCATATCTGAAAAGATTTGGTTTCCTTTGTAATTCTATGTATTTTATGCATTTAAAATTATTCTGGGAAGGTATTTCTTAGGCTTTGCTACCCTACCAATGAGGTCCATGCCACAAAAATAATGTTAAGAACTACCCAAACTGGTCCTTTTGCCCTTTCTTATATCCAACATTCCATGTATCTGTTCCCCAAGCCTAGAATACACTTCCTCTTTACCCTGGTGGAGAAAGGAACAGAAGGACTGTGGGCCAATATAAAGGGTTGGGGAGAAGGCCATTGAACCTCGTGCCTTCAAAGGACTTGTAGTACAGGCCTGGGATGGCCATCACCAGAGAGGAAAATCTGGAATAGAATTGGGTTTTCTTCCTCGGGAAGGAAATGTGCCTCTCCCCATGTTGGTGCCTGGTCCAGAAACCCATTGTCCCTGGGCTGGCCCTGCGTCTGTATTCGTGTAGAATATAATAGTTATAGTAACAAACTTTACAGTTTGCAAGGTACTTTATAAATATCATCTCATTTTATTTTTACAACAACTCTGGGAGGTAGGAAACATTATTATCCCAGTTTTACAGATGAGGAAACTAAGGCAAGCAAAGATGGTGTGATTTATCCAGTATCACACAGCTAGGAAATGATGGGATATGAATTCAGATCTTCCTAATTCCAGGTCCAGTACTCTATCTACTATGCCACCTGCTTGCCTTAAGGGATAGGAATTAGGTGAAAATATTGGAAAAGGCTCTAATAACAGAAATATGCTTTTCAAACATTTGGTCAGCTATGAATGTATTGATAGACCACACTTAACTAACCGGCCAGCCTATCACTCGAGCCTACAGGGATCGGAAGCTGATAATCCAGTCCACTTGGGGGTGGGGGGCGGTGGTGGTCGCGATTACCCAGATGTGACCCCATTCCTCCTGTTGAGGTTCAATAATGAACTATATTTGCTATCAAAGGGGGATAAAAGTCACTCTCCAGACAGTGGATCTTGATATTGAAATCAGAAACCCGAGTTTCTTTTAACCGCCCACTCTTGTGGTCATGCCGAAAAACCCTCTTGTCCTGACATGCGCTTCCCTCTCTCCAGAGCTGAAGGAAGGAACTGAGTGGGCTGCCCGACTTCTCCTGAGAGATGAGATGTGAGTCACCCAGCAAGTAAGGCATTAGGGGAATATTTCTTGGTGAAGAAACCCAAGGGTGATAAGCACGTGGCGGTGGGAGGGCCACGGCCCTGGGAATCGGACCCTCTGCCCCTTCTAGTCCCTCATTTGTGACGTTCACCTGAAAATGAAGTGGGGTTGGAGGCAGGGCAGATTCTTTCTAAGAACCATTTTGTGAGGTGCTGACTGTTAGCTAAGCTTGGAGTCCATTTCATCATCTGTACAAGAGGTTGATTAGATGAGCCCTAAGGTTCTTTCCAGTTTGGTCAGTTGTTATATAATGAAAGTCCTGGACCGAGAGGCATCGTGTGCCATGGCTGAAAGAACGCTGTCCTGGAGTTTGAATTCTGCCTTAGGTACTTATTAGCTATGTGACCACTGAAAAGTCAGCGAATCTCTCAGAACCTCCTTATTTTACAGAATCTCTCAGAGCGTTAGTTTCTCCATCTGTAACATAGAAACAATCATCTTCGCTCTGTCTGCCTCATAAATTTCTTAAGTGAGGTGCTTTGTAAGCTTTAACGTGCTAATGGGGATTGTTTTTATTGCCAATTTCAGCCATATGTAAATGGCATGACTAGGTGAAATATGCAAATATATGCCCCAAAGACTTGTGGCTGAGTCAGGGAAGGCGTCTTGGATGCCCTGAAATGTCTTCGGTGATTTGCCCATGATCATATAAGCTAGTAAGTGTCTCCTTGTCCCTAGGAAATACTGCCTTGGTTCTTGAAAATAGCTGTGTACTTTAAAAAAAAGAGTTTTGTTGACCTTTCTCTTCCTTCCTTCCTTCCTTCCTTTTCCCTCCCTCCCTTCCTTCCTTCCTTCCTTCCTTCTTTCCTTCCTTCCTTCCTTCCTTCCTTCCTTTTCCCTCCCTCCCTTCCTTCCTTCCTTCCTTTCTTCCTTCATTTCTTCCTTTCCTTTTATCATCTGGTGGTTAAATTATATTACATTCATTTTTTGGATGTGCCCTTCCCTCCCCACCCCCATCCTCCTTACCCCCTCAGCTTTCAGTTGTAAAAATAAGGTTAAAAATAAGTTAAGCAAAACCGACAGTCAGATCTTCACCAGTACTGACACAATATCCAGTCCCACACCTGTAGTCCCTCTCTCTTCAGTGGATGGAGGGTATAGCTAATAACTAGCAAACATTTTCATAGCTCTTACTATGGGCCAGGAACTATGATAAGTGCTTTACGGTTATTATCTCATTTCATCCTGACAACCCTGCAAGGTAGGTGCTATTATCATCCACATTTTAGAGTTAAGGAAACTGAGGCAGACAGGTTAAGTGACTTGCCCAGGGTTACATAGCTCGTAAGTGTCTGAGGCTGGATCTGAATTCAGGACTCCCACACTCTCTACTGCCCCATCTAGCTGTCCTGTTAGGCATCTACTTTTCTAGGACTTGGAAAATTTGGCAGTTGGGGAGTAGTTGCAATAGCTATTATTATGTAGGGGAATCCCCCTCAACTTTCAAGTGGAGGAGATCAGTTAATTAAAGACCTGCTATGGGGGCCTGCTAGCGTTGTATGTTTATTCATTGACTGGTTCACTGCATTTGGGGTAAATTGGGGATTTTAGGAGAAAACTGTTTCTGGATCCTTTCAGATGCAGCTTCATGGTATCACCTAGACTATTACAATAAACTCCCAGTTATCTCCGCTCAATCCCTTCCCAGCCTGGCCTCTGCCTAATTGACTATTTCTAAAAATTAATTATTTAATTAAAATTGATTATATATTATTTATTTATAAATTGATATTCCTAAAACACAAATCTGATCATATCACTCCTCTGCTTATGAAACTCCAGGAGCTCCTTCCTATCTTTGGGATCAAATACCAACTCATTTGTTTGGCATTTAAAGCCCCTGACCACCTGGCTCCAGCTTAGTCCATTTTACTCCCCTCCACACATTTTATGATCCAGTCAAATTGGCTCACCTGCTATTCCCTCCCGTAGGACTTGGCACCTTTGCAGTCAATCCGCTGTTCCTGGAATGCAGACCCTCCCCCTGAGAATCTCCAGACTTCTCCTAAAGCTCAGTTCAAGTACCACCTCTACTTCCTACAGGAGACCTTTCTGGTCCCCCACTTGTTAGTAGCATTTCCCTCCCCCCTCCTCCTCCTGTTACTTTGTTCTGTTTTTATTTTGAATCTGTGTTATCTTCTCTGGTAGACTGTAAGCTCCCTGAGGGCCTAACTTTGCATTCCCAGAAGCCCAGAGCCTGACACATAGTAGGTACTTAATAAGAACATGTTGATGAATTAATCATAGTGTGATATCTTCTATCTAATTTACATTTTGTATAGTGCTTTAAGATTTGCAAAGCGATTCCTCTTAAGATTTACCGTGATTCCTCCCATAACAATCCTATAAGGTAAATTAAAAGACTGTAAGATTTTTTTTTTTAGATGGACTTGGGATTTCAATGGTGCAAAGAACTCTGCCTCTGATTAGCTTTTGTCAACTTGGCTATAGTCATCAGGAGTTACCCAAAGACACAGAGCAGGTAAGTTATTTGTCCTTGGTTACAAAGCTAGTATGTCTCAGACAAGATCTGAACACAGGTCTTTCTGATGCCGAAGTTGAGCCCCCTAGCTTCTAAACCTATTTATCATCCCCCTTTCATAGGTAAGAAAACAAGCCCAGTGAGACTGTGACTTACTAAGATCACACACCTAGAGAAGGTCAGAGCCTTGATTTGAACTAGTGTTTCCTGGCAGCAAGTCTAGAGGTCTTTCCGCCCCTGGATCTGACTCTCCAACTTGAGATTAAAGGCTTGACATTTAAGGAGGATGTTGATGATATCACACCTTCTCTCCTTTTATCTGGTTCTAGATCACCAGAAATACAATGTCCCATGAGACAGACACTTAAAAGTGAGTAAATATAGTTTCAATACAGTAACCACAGGGAAGGGAAATGCCCCAGTTATGCACTTTGAGGAAGCAGTGACATATGGTAGGTGTAAGCAGGCAGCAGCATTTTATTACCAATGATAACTTGTATGAAAGAGGTAGTTTAAGACAGAGGTATCAAACACATGGCCTGTGGCCTGAGTGAGGCCCCAGACAGATTAAAATGTAATTAGGAAACATTTAACAAAATAAAGTATTTAACAAAATGAATTCACATTCAATAGAACATAGATAATGTTAATGTATGGTTTTCTAAGTCAGTATATGGTTCACAGGGAACCTTGGTTTAGTGGCCTTGTTTCTATTTGAAGTGGATACCCTTGGTGAAAGAGAAAGTCTTGAGAACCTGTATGACTGGAAAAGGAGGAGAGCCAATCCCCTGGGGCAGGTGTATGCTACAGGGATACCCCTGAAACATGAAGAGGTAGAGGAAAGATTCGAGAGATTTGGGTGGATCCTCTGTGGAAGCAGAATTGGGTGAGAAGAGACATAGATAGATAGGAACCTACACTGATAAGATCATTCCACTCAAGTATCAACATATCCTCTCAGGTGTTTCTGATGCTGCAGGGTTGTCAATAGCTCTTGTGGAAATAGGGTTCGTTCCAGTGTGGCTTGCCCCTTCTCTCATGCCCTGGACACACTGGTCAAGAGCGGAGTTGGCTTGCTTCCAGTCTCCACTTTTTATCATCTCATGGAGGCAGCTAGGTGGTGTAGCAGACAGAGGGATGCACCTGGAGTCCAGAAGACTCAAATTCAGATCCGGCTTCAGCTGCTTTCTAGTTTCATGACCCTGCGGAAGTCACTTTACCCTCGTCCGCCTCAGTTTTCTCATCTGTAAAATGAAGATAATAGTAGCACCTATCTTCCAGGGTTGATGTGAGGATAAAATGAGGGAATATTTGTAAAGTGTTTTGCAAACTTTAAAGAGCTATATAAAAGCTAGGTATTATTAATTGTTATTTTCAACTCTGCAGTCTCTCTTGCTTTGAGGTTTACCCACCTGTTTCAAATCACTCCATCTAGATCCTTCTTGTCTCTACCTCATCCCCCCCTCCTTTCTCTGGGAGTCTAATATCTTACACATGGTCTTCCTCTACTCCACCCCCTTTACTTTTAGACTTTAATATTTGTATTGATGGGACCTCAAACACCTAGACCCCCCAATCATCAATCTTTGAACTCTCACAACCCAATCCCTCACTGAGGAGTGATCTCATCAATGCCCCTGACAATACAATTCCATGTTCCTCACTGGGACCCACTGTTGTTCCATCCCTTCTCATTCGTCCATCCTGGCTCTGGCCTCAGTTTCCTAGCTTCATAAGTTTGTTCCTAGAGTTGGCCAGTTTAAGGATCCACTTTCCTCTAACCTTGAATTTGTTGCCTTCTCTTTTCTTGCCATGGTTCATACCAACCTAGTTTTCAGCTCTGAGTCACCCCCACCATCCTTGCATTCTGCATACCTTGTAAGGAGTAGGTCCTTGATAAATTATTGTTGAGGTTCGTGTGTTCATGGGGCACCAAGGGAGGGAAACTCCTGCAGAAAAGCAGAGCAGTATATTTTGAACCTTTGTGAAGGAAGTGAGATGCCAACCTGAGGAGGACATTGAAGGGGAGAAGCCCAAATCTTGTAGTATCCCATGGGTAGGGAAGGGAGTTTCTCCAATGGTTAACAATGAAAAGGCAAAATTAATATGTATGACCTGGAAAGGTTAGTCTTCTGGCCATTCACACATTCTGGGTCTGGGTCTTTGGGTAGCCTTGTGTTCTAGCAGTGACTCTGGCCTGGAAAGCAGAGTGGCAAATGTGTCTGTCACCTCCCCCTCTCATGCCAACGGAACCCCTCCCTCACTTCTAACAGTGTCATCTAGTCCCATGGCAGTGTGGAGACCCAGGAGCTCAGCTCCCATCCCCACAATGGATGAGCTCCATTTGAATATCTATCTTCCTGAATAAAGAGGGAAGAGCTATGGAGTGGTGTATGGAGTTTCTTTAAATGCTGCCCACACACATACACATATAATTGTTTCTGTTCAGTCGTTTCAATCATGTTTGACTTCATGACCCCATCTAGGGTTTTCTTGGCAAAGATACTGGAGTGGTTTACCATTTCCTTCTCCAGCTCATTTTACGGATGAAGAAACTGTGGAAAACAGGATTAAGTGACTTGCCCAGGGTCATATAGCTAGTAAGTGTCTGAGGCCAGATTTGAACTTAGGTGTTCCTAACTCTAGGCCATGTGCTCTATCTACTACACCACCAAGCTGTCCTTACTTACATAATACAAAAATAATTAATTGCCCCTTTTTAAAACTATCACTCTCACTTTCTTATGACTCTTCCTTCCAATAGAATTCCCCCTGTAGCAATAAAATTGGGTGAAAAGAAAACAAGCCAACCCATTAGCAACAAGTGCAAAATGCAAGGCTCATTCTGTACCTATGGTCCACCACCTATCTGCCTAGAATGTGCAGTGATTCTCAGAGCTGGTCCTTTGATTTTTTCGCAGGCCCTGCTAGGTGGGCCCAGCTGGAACACTTTTTTTTCTTTCTATGTTTGAGCCATTGAAGTTCTGGTCTGTCTGAAGTGTCACAGGAAAAATGAAAAAAAGAAAACCCAGCTCCAGAGAACACCTCTAGCTCCTTGGGGGCTGAGGGAAATTAGGGGGTGGGGAGAGAGAAAGGGGATAACCCAGCTTCAAAGGCAGTTAAGAGGCACATACAGAAAGAAACCCAAAGTGTGGGGAGGAACAAGTATACTAATGAATCATGTAGGGGAGAAAGAACTCAGAAATGCAGGATCTCAGATTTGGAAGGGACCTCAGAGGCATCTAGTCATAGAATCGACCAGTCTGAGGACCAAGTTTGAACAACAAGTTATTCCATAACAGAGGTGTCAAACACACACCCCATGGGTATCCACAACACTTTCAGGTTCAGCCTGAACCAGATTAAAAGATAATTGGGAAATATTTAACAAAACAAAAATAACTGTAAAATATAGATAATGTTAATATGTGCTTTTCTACATCAATATGTGTCCCATATAACGACACAAGGGTCCTTATATGTTTGTATTTCAGTTTGACACCATTATTCAAAAACACACTGGAAAAGTGGTCAACGAGCTTTTGCTTGCAGACCTCCATTAAAGGGAAAGCCTTTCCATCCTCTGGCAGCCAATTCTGGTTTTTGGGCAGCTTGAATGACTAGCTACACTGAGTTATCCTCCTCCTGCAAATGTCATCTGTTGCTCCCAATTCTATCCTCTCATACCTAGAGAATAAGGCTAACCTCACTTCCACATGATGGCCCTTCAAATAATTGAGGACAGTAATCCTGTTCCAAGTCAGTGTTCCCTTCACCTGGCTGAGCATTCCTAGTTCCTTTAACTAGTCCTCATATGGTATCAGTTCCAGGATCGTCACTAACTTGGTGACCCTCCTCTGGATCCTCTCCAGTTTGGCAATGTCTTTCTGAAAACATGGCACCCCTAAGCCAACCCAACACTCCAGGGCAAAATCCAGCAGAATGATCTTACTGATACTGGACAGTATGTCTTTCAATGCAGATTAAGATTGCATGAGCTTTTTCTGGCATCTATCACATTGTGGCTTTATACTGAAATTGTAGCTCACTAAACCCCACCAGATCTTCTTCAGATGAACTACTTTCTAGATATACTTTCCCTATCTTATACTTGTGGGTCTGACTTTTTCTGAAACACACTCTCCTCATCTTCCCTCTTCAGGAAGTCCAGAGTTCAAATCCAGCCTCAGCTATGTGACCCTAGTCAAGTCATTTCACTCTGCCTCTTTTTCCTCATCTGTAAAATGGGCTAGAGAAGGACATGGCAAACCACTCCAGTATCTCTGCCCAGAAAACCCCACAACAATTTTTATGATTACCTCTGGAGGTACCCCATTCCAGTTGGTGACGGATAACTCTAATAACTAGGACGTTTTTCCTTTTGTGGAACCTAAATGCATCTTTTTCACAAAGTCCACCATTGCTTCCAGTTCTGCTCCCTCGAGCTATGAAGAAGAAAAGGACCAATAGCGACATGATAACTATCTTCAAGTATTGGAAAATATTTAATATGGCAGCCCTTCAATAACTTGAAGATTCATGTCCTTGTTTTCTTTTCCTCCTCCCCACCACCAAGTTCACCCTTCCTCTGGTTAAACATCTGTTCATTAACCAGTCCTTACATGGCATCCTCCCTGTCCCTCTGTCATTCTGATGACTCTTCTTTGGAAAGTTTCCACTTGGACAATGACCTAGAAAAAGATTTTTTTTCTTTTTTTAAAATTTTTAAATTTTTATTTTTTCTTTTTCTTTTTAGTTTGCAACACTCGGTTCTACATAATTTTGAGTTCCAGATTTTCTTCCCTGCCTCCCCTCTCCCTCCCCAAGATGGCATGGAATCCCATATAACTTCCACGTATAACTTCACATTGAATTAATTTACACACTAGTCAAGTTGTGGAGAAGAACCATGACCAATGGAATGAATCATGAAAAAGAAGAAACAGAACAAAAAAAAACACAACCCAAAAACAAATACAAAAGAGAGAAAGAATAAAAAACGGGGGGGGGGGGGAGAAAAAGGCAAGCATGAAGTGTGCCTCGATCTGCATTCATACTTCATAGTTCTTTCTCTGGATGTAGATAGCATTCTCCATCATGAGTCCTTTAGAACTGTCTCTGCACATTGTGTTGCTGAGAAGACCAAAGTCTGTCAGGGTTAGTCCCCACAGAATCCATATATCTGTGGTTGTGTATAGTGTTCTCCTGGCTCTGCTCCGCTCACTCAGCATTATGTCGTGTAGGTTTTTCCAGGTTGTTATGAAGTCCGTATCATCCCCATTTCTTATAGCACAATAGTATTCCATTACCTTCATATACTACAGCTTGCTCAGCCATTCCCCAATTGATGGGCATCCCCTCGATTTCCAATTCTTAGCTACCACAAAAAGAGCTGCTATAAATATTTTTGTACATATGGGTCCTTTTCCCACTTATGTGATCTCTTTGGGATACAACCCTAGAAGTGGTATTGCTGGGTCAAAGGGTATGAACATTTTTATAGCCCTTTGGGCATAGTTCCAAATTGCTCTCCAAATTGGCTGGATCAGTTCACAACTCCACCAGCGATGTAACAATGTTCCAATTTTCCCACATCCTCTCCAGAATTTATCATTTTCCTGTTTTGTTGTTTTAGCCAATCTGACAGGAGAGAGTTGTTTTAATTTGCATTTCTCTAATCAGTAGTGATTTCAAGCATTTTTTCATATGCCTATATATATCTTTAATTTCTTCCTCTGAAAACTGTCTGTTCATATCCTTTGACCATTTCTCAATTGGGGAATGACTTGTATTCCTATATATTTGGTTCGGTACCCTGTATATTTTGGAAATGAGGCCTTTATCAGTGACATTAGTTGTAAAGATTTTCTCCCAATTTTCTGCCTCCCTCCTAACCTTTGTTGCATTGGCTTTTTTGTACAAAAACATTTCAATTTAACATAATCAAAATTATCCATTTTGCATTTTGTAATGCTCTCTATCTCTTGTTGGGTCATGAATTCTTTTCTTTTCCATAAATCTGATAGGTAAACTATTCATTGCTCCCCCAAATTGCTTATAGTTTCAGCCTTTATTCCTAAATCATGAACCCATTTTGGCTTTATTTTGGTATATGGTGTAAGATATTGGTCTATGCCCAGTTTCTGCCCTACCATTTTCCAATTTTCCCAGCAGTTTTTGTGAAAGAGTGAATGCTTAGCCCAGAAGCTGGCCTCTTAGGGTTTATTGAAGAGTAGATTGCTATAGTTGTTGACTTCTCTATCTTATATTCCTATCCTATTCCACTGATCCACACCCCAGTTTCTTAGCCAGTACCAGGTAGTTTTGATGACTGCTGCTCTATGGTACAGTTTAATATCTGGTATGGCTAGGCCACCTTCTCTAACATTTCTTTTCATTAATACCCTAGATATTCTATACCTCTTGTTCTTCCAGATGAATTTTGTTATTATTTTATCCAGCTCTGTAAAATAATTTTTTGGTGGTTCAATTGGTATGGCACTGAATAGATAGATTAATTTAGGTAAAATAGTCATTTTTATTATATTAGCTCAGCCTAACCATGAGCAACTGATATTATTCCATTTATTTAGATCTGACTTTATTTGCGTGGAAAGTGTTTCATAATTATGTTCATAAAGGCCCTGGGTTTGTCTTGGCAGGTAAATTCCCAAATATTTTATAGTGTCTACAGTAACTTTGAATGGAATTTCTCTTTCTATCTCTTTCTGTTGGGCTTTGTTAGTAATGTATAGGAATGCTGAGGATTTATGTGGGTTTGTTTTATAGTAATTTCCACTTGGACAATGACCTAGAAAAAGGTTTTAAGACTGATTGGTGAGGAGAGAAGAAAAATGTAAACAGATTAAAGGAAGAGAGAAAAATTGGGTTGCATCCCAGTATTTGAAGGGCCACTGTTACCTTGAAGAAGGATCAACCTAAGTCAACTTGTCCTGAGAAACTAAATATGAAAATATTTCTTCTAAAAATGATTTTATTGATATCTTTTGGTTTTGTACCATCCCCATTTGCCACTATATGTGTCCTTCTTCCCCCTTCCACATAGACATCCTTTAAAATAAAGAATAAAAAAGAGGAAAACCCCAATAGTTAGTAAAATGTCCGGCATCAATATGCAATGTTCCCTGCCTATAATCCCTCACCTCTGCAAAGAAGGGGAAGAAGATCTTTTCATATCAAAATGATTTCCCTTGAAAGAGGAAGAGGAAATAGAGGACAAAAGAGTATGGATGACAAAGAGACAAAAAGATGGAAAGTCAGAAAGATGAAATGATTCCAGACGCATTTCATTTCTCCCCTTCTGACAACTACAACGTCAATAATTAATAATAGATGACGTTTGCAAGGCCCCTTTAAGGCTTATAAAGCACTTTATATCCATTACTTCATTTGAGCCTCACAAAATCCCTGAAAGGTAAATGCTACAGGTTTTATCGTCTCCATTTTACTGAGGAGGAAAACACAGCTTAGAGAAGATAAGGGACTTGCCCGGGGTCACAGAGCAAGGAAGTATCGGAGGCAGGGAGTAAATCCCACATTACTCCTAATTCTACTATGCCATTTTTTTTCCTGCATGTGTGTGAGCCATCCATTGATTCAAATTTATTCAGTAACAGTAATTTATTCAGTTCAGTCATTTTCCAGTTGTGTCCAAATCTCCATGTCCCCATTTGGGGTTTTCTTGGCAAAGATACAGGAGTGGTTTGCCATTTCCATCTCTAGCTCATTTTAGAGATGAGGAGATGGAGATAAACATGGTTAAGCGACTTAACCAGGGTCACAGAGATAATAAGTATCTGAGGCTGGATTTGAACTCATGAAGATGAGTCTCCCTGACTCCCAGTCTGAGGCTCTATCCACTGTGCCACCTAGCTGTCCCTAAGTGGCTACTAAGTGCCAGATGTTCTCAAACATAAGAGGGAGCAAACCAACAGACCGACCAATAAACCCTGGTGAAGCTGGGAAGGAAAGTTGAGTAGGAGATGAAGACATTTCTATTTCATTACTGTATTTTCAAATCCTTTCCTGAATTCACTAGAACTTCTCTTTTTTTCAGTTTTGTTCTTCCTGAAAGGGAAAGCACTACCTGTCCACTCTGAGCCACTGTAGAAGTCATTTGGAAACATGCAACTTTTGGCTCCAGTTTCTAAGCCATTCTTTTCCCCTATATTTTCCCCTCGGAGTTCCCTAATAGTCAATGATTCATACTCTTCGCTCCTCCAAATCCCCCATCAAAGCCTGCTCTCAGGAAATGGTCAGATAGACTCATTCTCACTAAAATATAAATGGCTGATATGCCCTAATGTCATCCCTCCTAGGCTTATTTGGTTAGTGGAAAGTGCTTGACTTGGAGTCAGAGGATGTAATTTAACCTCTATGGGATTCAAACTACTTCATTTGTAAAATTAACAAATTGGTCTAGATCATGGATTCTTAAACTTTTGGTGTCATGGACTGCTTTGAGAGCCTGGTAAAGCCTATGCTTTTAAATGCCTGAAATAAAATCCATGAGATTACCAAGAAAATGATTATATTGAAATAAAGTTGCCATTCTACACCATCCCCATCCAAGTTTACAGATTCCAGTTTAAGGAACTCAAATCCTTCTCAGACCAAAGTCCCATGATGCTATTTTCATTTTGTTAAGAGACATAGGAATGAGATTCTGAACAGTGAACATTTCTCCATCTACCACTCTGAGAGGCAAGAATATCTGGGGGATCTTCTCTTTCCTGACATCCCACTCTACAGGTGACCTGGGCTCTTACCTCCAGAGAACCTTAGACCTCCCTGAACAACTTCCTAGAATGTTAATCTACTGACCATTTTCATGTTGTGGGTTTGCACACAAACTACTGGGATTTGGCTGAAATTTAAGGGAAGGCAGTGTAAGACTTGTCCTTATCAGACCCTTTTCCAATCAGACCCAGGGTTGGGAAGATGGGGAGTCTTTTTTGTGCCTTGTTACAGGTCATGGGTACATATTGGGTATGTCTTAGAGCACAGGTGTCAAAGATACTACCTATCCTACAACACACCTGAGTGCAGCCTGAAGCAGATAAAGTGTAATTGGGAAATACTTAACAAAATGAACAAAAATACAATAAAATATAGATAATGTTAATATGTGGCTCTCTAAGTCAATATGCAGCCTGTAGGGATGCTTATGTATAGCTCAGTGACCCCCATTTCTATTTGAGTCTGGTTTAGAACATCATAGTGTTGCAGATGTCTTGCAGAGACAGAAGTGATAGATTAAAGCTACTAAGCGGGTGCTTCTTTGAGTTTGTATAAGAATGCACTGATGCCTCTTTTTGTGGTGGCAAGAACTGGAAATCGAAGGGATGCCCATCAGTTGGGGAATGGCTGAACAAGTTGTAGTTTATGAATATAATGGAATACTATTGTGCTGTAAGAAATGATGAGCAGGCAGATTTCAGAAAAACCAGAAAAGACTTATATGAACTGATACTGAGTGAAGTGAGCAGAACCAGGAGAACATTGTACACAGCAACAGCAACATTGTGTGATGACCAACTTTGACAGACTTAGCTCTTCCCAGCAATGTGAGAATCTAATACAACTCCAAAAGACTCATGATGGAAAATGCTATCTGCATCCAGAAACTATGTATTCTGAATGCAGATCGAAGTGTACTATTTGCTCTCTCTTGTTTTTTGTTTCTTCTTTCTTCTCTCATTGGTTCTAATTCTTCTTTACAACATGATCAATGTGAAAATATGTTTAATATGAATGTATATATAAAGTCTATATCAGATTGCACACCATTTTGGGGTGGAGAGGAAAGGAGGAAAGGGGAGAAAATTTGGAACTCAAAATCTTATGGAAGCGAATATTGAAAATTAAAAACAAATAAATATATATATATATTTAAAAAGGAATGCAGTGATGCACTCAATTTTGCCTCTATGGCCTAACCAAAGCATTAACCACAAACCTACTTAGTTGAGGAAGGCAGGAAATCCAGGAGATACACCCATATTCTCCCTGGACAGCTCCCTTTTTAGCACCAAGCACATCATAGAATCATTGTTCCAGAGCTGGGATCTGTTCCAACTTCATCATTTAAGAGATAAGAAAACTGAAGTCTTAAGAAGCTGAATGACTACCCCTCAGTGACACAATTGGCTCTTGCGAGCTGGTCAGAGCTGGCTCCAGCACACCTTTGCTTAAGGTTCTTTGTCACTTTCTCTTGAGATCATAAGGATGCCAGTTGATGGTATGGACTGTCCATCAATTATCCCTCATACTTAGCACCATGCCTAGCATATTAGCTGCTTAATTAATGTTTACTTATTGATTGATTCTTGTCTGTCTCATTAAATATCCCTTTGTAAAAGCAAATTGATATTATTTGTTTATTGATAACGTGGAGGAGATAGCAACTGGTTAGCTGATACAGGGAATGTGGTAATTTGCAGTGATTATTGATATTATGGTGTTAATTATTGGTGATCATATTGGGGAAATGTGATATGGGGAATACAATGAATGGAGCTCAGAAATTCAATTACATAAAACATTTATTAATGTTCTCTATGTTCTAGGCACTGTGTTAAACTCTTGAAGTACCAATATATACAAAAAGAAAGATAATTCCTGTCCTCAAGGAGCTTATATTCTAATGTAAAATGAAAGGGAGCTAGAAAACAGGGGGAGGGATCTATTTGTAAAAGGAGCAAAATGTAGTAGAAGTAGTGCGAGGGCTCAAGATCTGAGTCGGGCTAGAAATGAGTATGTGTAGTGTGGGTACTTCTTGATAAGAGGTTCTTGGGGGGAAGAGAACTCACCAATCAGGGGAGGAAGCAGCAGGAGTGTAGGCATTGCTAGCGTGAGGGGGCAAGGTGGAAACTCAGTCCAGGGAGTGGGGAGTTAAGCCCTATTAGGAGCTGACTCAGAGCCAATAGCTTTAGAAAGATGCTCTTAACTCCACAGGAGTACCCCTGGAATCTGAGGAAAGATATAGCCAAGCTCTAGGGATTTGATCTGCCAGCATGATGGGGGTGAGAGAGTAAGCTCCCCTTTTAGGCAGGTTACACATACAACAACACTGAGAATATTGGTGTTCAAAAGATGGGACTTTTTTCTGGGAGAAGTTCAGAGTCATTAGATGAAATAAGGATAGAGACTGGACAAGTGATTTCATTGGTACTGGAAACTTCCAGTGAAGAAATTCCTTTGCCTATACAGCTCTGCCCCTTCCCTGAAATTAGGAATCTTAGGGAGCTGCCTAGAACACTGAGAGATAAGTAACCTGCCTCCCATCACACAGCTAGTAAGTGTTAAAAGTAGAACTTGAACCCATTCCTTTTGGGCTTCAAGACCCTCTCTCTGTGCAGTATTCCACTCTGTATCTCTTAAATAAAATTACCTAAATAAAATTTTTAAAAAAAGACTGAATGGTATGCCTCACATGGTCAGAAGACCCCTTTAGATCCAGAAGAAATTTTAGGGTCCACATAGTCCAGCCCTCTTCCACCTCACCCCCATTTTACTGATGAGGAGCTGAAAGTCCAAGAGAGGCAAGGTCATACATAGTGTGAATACCTCAGGCAGGATTTGAATGCGGGTCTTCCTGACTCCAAGTCCAATATTCGACTACTCCATGTCTCAGTCTTAGGAGTGTCATCAATTTAATATCCTGTATTGGTTAGCCATTGGTCTACATGACCTCTATTGTCCTTTCCTATTCTATGCCAGGATGGGAGGCACCATGGACCTACTTCCCTTAGTTGACACAAAAGTGGTCATGGGGAACATACCAGATTACCATTTGATGATGGAGCTGATGAGGACCTGATGACAGCAGGTTGAGTTCAGAGCTAAGCTTCCTGAAGGATGAAGGCATGGGGGCAGGGAGAGCTGCTGGGGGAGGGGGAGGCACCCAGACTTATGTCAGCAGCAGCAGCTTAGCCCAGAAAAACTCAGCTATTGATGATGCTTGCTAGAAATTCTCTAAGAACTTGGGCATTGCATAAAGTTGTAATCTCAGCAATCCCAGCGTCGAGGAGATGTGATCAGAGGAACCATGTTCTCATTGCAACTCTTTTCCAGTGAACTTTCAGGCAGCCTTGGCAAGTTAGGCAATTTTCATCTGATAATTACTGCTTTTCATCACTAGCCTAAGTGAGTTTTTAATGGCATCACATTCTTCTCTGGCAAAGACGGTGGTTAGCATTAGTATGTGCTAATATTTCAAATGTAATGGTCATTCATTGAACAAATATTTAAGTTCCCCCTACGGACAGAGCACTGTGCTAGATACTGAAGCAAATATGACAAAACTGAGTTTACAATTCCTTCTGTAATTTATTTATTCAATCAACAATCATTTATTAATTGCAGGGTGTGCTGAGAAACATTTATCAACCAGTTCTGGGGAGGTAGGGAGGGGACAGGAAATATATGCACAACACACTTCTAAATTTATTTGACATTATCGACATTTTTTTTAAGTCTAGACAATCCACAAAATGATAAATCAAGCCCTGACCTGTAGTGTTTGCCGATTTCTAAGGGTTAAATTATCTCACTGGAAATTTAACACTCAAATCTCAGGGCAGGGATGAGCAGGCTCCAGGACACTGTGGGATGACCTACTATGTGCTGGACACTGCTAGACCTTGAAGATAACAAATGCAAAGAAATGAAGTTCTCATTATCTAGACCTCCCTATTCCCTGAGACACAACAATATTGAAATCGGGCTGATTAACAACCTCAATGGCCTCCAAGTGCTCAAGTGAAAGGAAGAGACAATAGATGTAGCAAACTTCATCGTGGTCTCATTTTAAGAAATTGCCACAACCACCTTCAGCAGCTACCACCCTCGTCAATCAGCAGCTATCAACATCAAGGCAAGACCCTCCACTAGCAAAAAGATTATGACTCACTGAAGGCTCAGATGATGGCTAAGCGCATTTTTTTTTTAGCAAAAAAGTATTTTTAATTAAGGTACATACACACATTGGGTTTTTCTCAGTCATAATTCCATTGCACATTTAGTTATATAGTATAAATATAACTTTTATATGCTCTGGGAAACCAAAAAAATCATATGACTCACTAATGTGATATTCACTTTATTTCGGTGGTCTGGAACTAAACCCACAATATATCTGAGGTATGCCTGTATGGTATACCATTTCCCATCTTTCTCCAGGATGTCCCCATGCCTGAAGAGGCTTCCCTTCCTACCTTAACCTACTGGAATCCCCAGCTCCTTTTAAAAGCTTGTCTAGGGGCCATCACCTACATGGGCTCTGTCTCAATCTATCTGGCCCCACTTAATATCTACCTTAATTAAGGCAATTAATTAATTAATATCTTCTTAATTTCCCACCCCCCCCCCACTCCACCTCCATGGTACTTTGTAATTATTTTGTACATCCCTTGCATTTAACTACCTGTGTACACATTAAATCTCCCTAGCAGACATGTTCCTGGAAGGCAGGAACAATTTTGGCTTGGTCTTTGTGTGGTCAGTGTTTAGCACAGGCTCAGACACATTTTAAGCCTCAAGAAATGCTCAGCTGTTTGCTATTCTTCCTGACCTAGCAGTTTTCTATTTAGAAGGGCACAGAATTAATTGATATGAAGGGTCTCATGGGAATGACCCCTAAGACAAGCCAAGTGGGTGAGGTCAGCCCTAGCTCAAAAGTCCAGAGGTGCTCTGAGCTCCCTGAGAGTACGAAAACTATAGCAGGCTCAAAATCAAACTCAGACTCTTTCTCTCACCTGCCCTGACACTGATTTTGCTTGCTGATTGGTGGATTCTATACCCATAGTCCCTCACCTCTGTAAAGAAAAGAAAAAGTTGTATTTTCTTAACTCTATTCCCTAGCTTAGTTTGATCATAATTACACCGGGTTGTTTTGCCTTGGGCAAAATGGACTGTAGCCATCTGCCCCCTTGGTGACTGGTAGATGCTTCATTGTGGACAGGTGTTTTGGTACATGTTTCTTGCCTCTGGACCTGCTCAGACTCTCCTGTGGAATGACCACCTCTACTACTTAGTATAGACTTACCCTTGACCTTAGTCCCTTTCCTGAGATAAAATATAGGTTTCCTGAGGGCCAGGATTTTCCTTTTGCATACTTAGCACATAGCCAGTGTCTGAAAGTAATCGATGCTTGTTACCTGATTGATTGAGCCCTGAATGGGCCAGGTATCAGCTTCCTTACCTTGTTACCAGCAAGCTTCAGTGTCTGATCCTCCCTCAGCTCAACTCAGCCCTGGGCAGTTTATCCTGGCCCTAAGGACCACGCCCTGAGAGACCAAAGCCGGTACAATGAAAGATTTCTAGCTGCGCCACACCTCTGGTCCCATCCCTGCACCTTAGAGATTATTTTCTTTTTTAATTAATGTCTATTATTTGTACATGCATTCACTTCCCAATATATCCCTTCCCCAACTTCCCCACCCATTGGGCCACACTCTAAAATAACAATTTTAAAAGGAGAGGGGGTGAAAGAAAACAAAATACTGACCCTGGCATTCTGTGGCATCACCCAGCACAATGCAGGGCACATAGGGGGTACTTGATAATTACTCATTGATTGGTTGATTCCATACCCATAGTCCTCCAGCTCTGGAATGAAGAGGGAGTTGCATTTTCTCAACTCTCCTCCCTGACCAGGTTTGATCATCATAATTACACTGGGTTCAGTTTTGGCTTTTTGTTCTTTATTTACTTTGTTGTGGTCATTGGGTTGATTTTTTTCCCTTGGTTTCTGTTTACTTGAAGAAGAAATTGTTATTATAGACACTGCCTGAAAAGAGTGCTTTTCATTCATTCATTAACTTTTTATCAGATATCTATTGTTCAATTATTCTCCTGGAATTCTCTTTTGGACTATATAGTTGCTTCAGTTTTCCATTGCTAGAGAAAACCAGGCCATTTTCTTATTCTGAAATGCTGCAAATTCAAAGTCAATGGGGTCCAAACGGCCTCAGGTTAGATCCCAGGAAAGGAAGATGTCCCTGGGATTTTTCAGAGGGAAAGGGAGAGGAACAGATAGAATTTCAGTTTTTCCTGGGTCACTCAATGTCCCAGGACAAGGATCTGACCCAATATTTATGATTTCTAGAATACTGTAAATTTCCACAGGACTTTTGAGTTATTTCCCAAAATACCTCTATGATGTCAGTAAGATCCCACATCAACAGTCTAAGAAGGCACAGGAGCATCGGGTGGGTAGTCAGACAATTTGAATCCAACTCTCAGCTCTAAGTGTTTTCTGCATGACCCTCGGCAAGTCAATTTCCCTCTAGGGGCTTCAGTTTCCACATCAATAAAAAGAGGCACAGGAGAAGCTATCAGGTGCCTTCCAGCTCCAAGGCCTAGGACCATTTTGTTGCTTGGAAAATCACAGCCTAAAGGTCAAGTGACTTGTTCAAAGTGGCTCAGCAAGTTGCAGGCTTGTATAGCCTGACTTCCCAGACTGTGGCCAGTGCGGGTTACTGCTCCGGCCACACAGGCTGGCAGAGGCTTCAAAGGCAAACCTTCAATGCTCTGTCCAGCAATTCAGGTGAACTTGGCAAACCTTGATTAATAGCCTACTATGTGCCAGATACTATGACAGACACTGGGGGATGTAGAGAAAAAAAAAAAAGTATTCCTGACCCTAAAGCAACTCACCTTCTGTGAGGGGAGAATGCAGCATGCACCCATACAAAGTCAAAACAAAAGAGATTCGAAAGTCCACAGAGTCATTTTCGAGCAGGAGTAGTCAGGTTGCAGATCAAGAAAAGCCTGATCCTTTGGGATGGGAGCTGTATTCTTAAGAAGTGGAAATGAGGAGGTTATAGTCCCAGGCAAATGCCTGGAGGGAGGAAATAAAATGTTGTGAATGGTAAACAGTATAGTTTGGACTGGGATAGATCAAACTAGAGGTTCTTTGGAAGGCCCTTTTTCTTTCAAATATCCAGCGATTCCCTGTTTCCTGAGCAAGCTTCCATCACATCCAAAGAGCTGGGTAATATTTGGAGAGAATGAGGGAAGGACTGTGGCTTGCTGGATGAAATCTGTGATAGTATAATGGGAGGACTGATCTGGTGGGCGTGGTGGGGAAAAGGAGTGTTTTTCACCTTCTGAATCAGGTGGGAGGAGCTGAACTCTTAGACTGAAGTTGTAATTCAGCCTGATGGCTCTGTGGACAGAACGCTGGACCTGGGGTCAGGAAGACTTGAGTTGAAATCCAGCCTCAGATACTTATTAGCTATGTGACCCTGGGCAAGGCAATTTCTTCCTTTGACTCAGTTTCTTCCTTTGTTAAGTAAGAGTGATAATGGTAGCGCCTCCCTCCTTTGGGCTGATCAAATGGGATCACTCATTTGTGAAATGTTTTGTAAGACTCACAATAGTAGAGAGGCAGCATGGTATGGTTGGTAGAGAGCGAGTCTCTGAGGGAGGAAGACCTGGGTTCGGGTCCTGACAACTCAATGACTCTGAGCAAGTCACTTACTCTCTGTATAGTTCTGTGTAAAACTTAAAGCACTGTATAGATTCTGCATGCGGTTTTTGTTGTTATATGCACCCCCAACCCTGACCAGATTGTAGCATCATACATCTTAGGAAATAGTCTTTGAGAGTTGTTCTGGCTAACATCCATCCCTCCATGAGCCCCCACTAGTGGTAAGCGTTAACTGTCTGATGTTTAAATAATAGAATCATAGCTCTACCAACCAACTAATCAAGAGATATTTATTAAATACTTACTAGGTGCTAGACAATGTTCTAGGTGCTGGGAATACAAGGACAAAAACAAAACAATTCCTGCTCACAATGTCCTTACATTCTAATGGGGAACACAACAAGTACATATAAAAATGTGGATAGTACAAATGTAGAGTGAATACCTACAAATATTAACAAAGTAGTTAAGGTAATTTGGAAGGGAGGGGGCTAGTAATTGGGAAGATCAGAAGCACCTTCATGCATAAGATGGTGCTTGTGGTACATCTTAAAGGAAGAGAAGGAGCCCATGAGGTGGAGGTAAGGACTGACTATCTATCTATCTTTCTATGTCTGTCTATCTATCTATCTATCTATCTATCTATCTATCTATCTATCTATCTATCTATCTATCTATCTATTTATCTGCCTGTATAGCTATCTAATCTATCTACTCATCTATCTATCTATCTGTCTATCAATCTATATCTATCCATCATATCTGTCATCTATCAATCTATATCTATCCATCACCTCTCTCTCTCTCTCTCTCTCTCTCTCTCTCTACTGTAAATATAAAGAGAAAAATGCAAAACAAATCCAGGGTAGTGAAACTTGGCAGGCACGATCAATCAGAGGATCAAGAAAAGCCTCCTGCAGGAGGTGATACTGGAACTGAGTCTTGGGGGAAGTGAGGGAAGCAAAGAGATGAGAAGGAAGAGGACATGCATTCTATGCTCAAGGGCCAGCCAGGAGACTGAGAGAGGAGTGGAGACAAGGCTGGCCCGGCTGGATCATAGAGCCCCAAAAGGGGACAACAAGGTTATGGAGAGGTCTCATCAATCTTTCATTTCATGAGAATTGAAAGACTGGGTGGAAGCTTGGCTAGAGTGAACCCTCACTAAGACAGTGTTTATGGAATGTCCTTCTAGCAATCAATTAACAAGGATTTATGGATGACATTCCAGGCTAGCTAGATGGATGGGTGGCTGGAAGGTAGAGGGAGGGCACTCAGAACAAATCCACATGAAATGTGCATTATTTAGGCAAAACTATGCTAGAAACCCCACCCTAGGTCTGGGAACTTGATGCTTCTGGTCAGTCTGCTGATAACTACCTCTGGTAAATGATCTGGGACTTTGCCATTTACTCCGGGGCTTTCATAATTTTCTAAACATTTTTGATCTCTGAACCCCAAGTCTGCTTGATTCTGCTTCTAATGCTTACTACCTGTGTGATCATAACCATGACTGTGATTTAACCTGTCTGGGACTCAGTATCCTCATCTCATCCAAGGCGGCTGGGTGACAGAGTGGACAGAGCGCTGGACCTGGAGCCAGGGAGACCCAAGTTCAAATCCAGCCTCAGACTCTGTGTGACTCTGGGCAAGGCACTTTGCCTCTGTTAGCCTCAGTTTCCTCATCTGTAAAATGGGGGTCATAATAACACCTGCCTCACAAGGTTGTTGTGAGGATCAATGAGATAATATTTGTCAAGTTCTTAGCACAGAGCCTGGAACATTGTCGGTGCTAATTGAATATTTGTTTCTTTCCTTCCTCCTTCCTTCCTTCCTTCCTTCCTTCCTTCCTTCCTTCCTTCCTTCCTCCCTTCCTCCCTTCCTTACTTCCTCCATTCCTTCCTTACTTTTTCCCTTCCTTCCTTCCTTCCTTCCTTCCCCCCTCCCTCCCTCCATCCTTCTCTTCCTTCCTTCCTCCCTTCCTTCCTCCCTCCCTTCCTTCCTTCCTTCCTTCCTTCCTTCCTTCCTTCCTTCCCGCCTCCCTCCCTCCTTCCCTCCCTCTCTTCCTTCCTTCCTTCCTTCCCGCCTCCCTCCCTCCATCCTTCTCTTCCTTCCTTCCTTCCTTCCTTCCTTCCTTCCTTCCTTCCTTCCTCCCTCCCTCCCTCCATCCTTCCTTCCTTCCTTCCTTCCTTCCTCCCTCCCTCTCTTCCTTCCTTCCTTCCTTCCTTCCTTCCCCCCTCCCTCCCTCCATCCCTTCCTTCCTTCCTTCCCCCCTCCCTCCCTCCATCCTTCTCTTCCTTCCTTCCTTCCTTCCTTCCTTCCTTCCTTCCTTCCTTCCTCTGTACAATAAGCACTATGAGTCTTTGATCCTGTGATCTTACAAGTCCATGCCTCCCTGTGTTCAGAGATTTGCCGCCACCCAACCATCCAGCCAACTATGACCTTTTCCCTTTCCTCTGCTGCTACTCCAATAATTGGATGCCTGATTTCCTTAGGAGAACACAGGATTAGAGTGGTAAGAGGCCTTAGAGATCACCAGTCCAATCTCCTTACTTTAAATAAAAGGAAGCGGATGCTCAGAGACGTTAAGTGATTCAACCACTGTCCCGTAGAATCAGAATCTGAACCCACTTCTCCTGTTGCCGTATCTAGTGGCTTTGTCCCTAACCTATACTTCCTGTCCCTTCTCCTCCTGGACACCACATCCTCTAAATTGCAATTGTGCCTCTCCCGGTAGAAGATACTTTACAAACTCTGTCCTAATGCACCAGAAGGTGTCTAGAAGTGTACCTCAAAGGAATGTGGCTGGTTGTTCTGAGCAGTGTGATACTTAGCTCTTCTATCTAGCTACAGTGTGTAGGATCATAGATTTACCAAAGCAAGGGAACCTCCAGACTAAACCCAATCCTTTGATTTTACAGAGGAAGAAACTGGGGCAAACAGGGTTAAGTGACTTGCCCAGGGTCACACAGCTGGTAAATGTCTGAGGCCAGATTGGAACTCAGGAAGATGAGTCATCCTGACTCCAGGCCTGGTACTCTAATGACTGCACCACCTAGTTGCCCCTGGGGAATGAGTGGGAGTCAGGGAAGTGCCTCTTCAGCAAAGCAGGCTCCCTTGGGTAGTCATCCTTTGGCGACAAGGCCTTGTTGGCCAAGCTTATTCCTCACAAGCCCTATGCTTCACAGGATCCTAGGTCTAGAACACAGATTTAGGCCTTTAGAGGCCATTGACTCCAACTCCGTCGTTCTGCAGATGAGGAAACTGAGGCAGAGTGGTGTTTCATTACTCACCCAGACACAGCTAAGTAAGTATCTGAAGCAGAATTTGAACTCAGATCTTCCTGACTCCAACTCCAGGACTCTACAGACTGTGCCACCTTGCAGCCTCTGCGGAATGGCATGAGGTTTCTTTCTTCCCACAGCATTAAATCATTTAGGCTTGTCACTGAGGGATATAGTTCTTTCCAATTATTTTGAATTAACTCAGTTTGACCTACATTCTCTCCAGAACTGACCTTCAATAATTCCCCAGCTAGTCAATATTTGTGGCCAAATGGTGGAATTTAGTCAAATTTATGTATTATTTTGACTCAGTAAGAATCCCTTTTGTGGTTTGTTTTACTTATCTGATATTCTTTGTGATAAAGGAATAAGGGAGGATTCTTTTTTAAAAAGTACCAAATATATATGTATAGTGTATGAATATGTATCTGTATATTAATATGTATGAGCATATATACATATACAAATATGTATTTATATATAAATATATGTGTTTGCTCACAAAATGTAGGACATTAAGTAGTTCTTCCTGAGAATATTCACTACTATTCACCCTGCATATTTATATAATGCATATAGATGTGTGTATCTATACACAGATATGTATGAGTGCACACAGATATGTGCACACATGTATATAAACATGTTTTATCCACTCATATGTTTATATATGTATGTGTGTATATCTGTCTATCCATCCATCTATCCATCCATCCACCCATCAATCCATCCATCCATCCATCCATCCATCCATCCATCCATCCATCCACCCATCCATCCATCCATCCATCCATCCATCCATCCATCCATCCACCCATCCATCCATCCATCCATCCATCCATCCATCCATCCACCCATCTATCTACCTATCTACCTACCTACCTATCTATCTATCTCCCATCTTGTTAATTATCCCTTGGTTGCAGGCATAGCTAAGCAGCAAGATGCCACCTGACTCACACTACCACTAGAAGAATTCCATTCAATATGAACCCACATTAGACCATAGATTTTGAGCCAGAAAGGGCCTTAGAAATCATCTGGTCCAATCCTCTCTAGAACAGAGAAGTGAGCTTCTTTTCCTGAGTCCACAGAGCTAGCAAAGGGGCAAAAATTGTCATTTGACCCCAAGTCTTCTGACTCTCAAACCCAAGGCTTTTTCAATGATAACACATTTCCTCTCTTTCCTATGAACCTCCCCAACATGATAATGGATTAGATTATGACTAATTATCTCATTAATTTGTGATTTGTCTGGAAGATTTGCTCCCCAAAGAGTATGCTCTTAGTGATCCTTCCTGAGAATGCTTATGTTGTTGACTCCAAATGCCTGAATTTTACAGTGTGGTGCCTAAATGGGTGAGTTGAGCTAAGTGACTCTCATCTGCTCATTGTATGAGGGGCCTCCTCGATCTGGTTTGACAGCAAAGTGAGAAAGAGGAGTGCATACAGATTGCCCCATTTAATTAGTTTGTGGCTATGTACTTATCAACCTTGACTCCCACAATTTAGCACAGAGCTGTGAATAGCAATTTTGGTGCCCAAGAAAAATTCAGTTAGGGGTCAGGTGTGTGGGGAGATCCAGAGTGGAATGTGTCATGATGGGGAAATGAGCCTCTTGTTGGGCTAAGAATCTGTCCCCAGGGCCTGGCCAGTGGTCTTCAAATCTCCAACACCTTGAAGGAGGTACGGGGGAGGGGAGAAGTACAGGGGATGTAGTTGGAGTGGAGGGAAGACAGGACCATCAACATTACAGGATCATAAACCAAGGGGAGATTTCATAGGTCCTCTAGTCCAACCCTCTTATTTAACAGATGAGGAAACAGATGAGGTTAAGACTCAAGGTCATACAAGTGATAAGCACAACAGATGACAGGATCACCAATTTAGAGATGGAGGGAACCTTAGAGGGGACCTTAGGAGGGGGCGTGGAATCCAACTCCTTCCTTTTGCAATTGAGGAAATAAACTGAGTCTTGTTCAGGTCAAGTGTTTGAGGCAGGATTTGAACCCAGGCCTTCTGGATGCCAAGTGCATTGCTCTATCTATTACCCCACATCTATTACACCACATAGCTCCAGCTTCAGGGCTCTTTCCCTCGCACACCTCTGTCTGCTTAGAGAAGGGGGTGCCGGAGTCAACCTAGAGAGTCAAGGCAGCTGCATGGTGAGGGGTCACTATGATGGAGAACCCCTTTGGTCTCCTCATCCCAACCCCTCAGATGCCATACCCAGGGAGCAAAACTCTGGTGGACCTATTTTCATTACTGCTCATCCCCAGGTCTTGAGGCTGCTTACTCTCCAGCTCCTGCTTTGATCTCTCTATGTGACTTATTTATAGCCAAGAAAAAGGTCACTCACTACTGAATGTTTCCCCCTTAGAGAATAAAATTAGGCAAGATCAAGTCTTTCCATGTGAACAGCATCCTAGGAGTATTGCAGGACTCCTGAGCCAGGTCGTCCAAATTAACTGTTGCTAACACGAGTCTAAATGCAACAGGTAAAATACTACCCTGGGTAGCTAGGTGGCACCATAGTGCATAGGGGGCACTCTAAGAAGACCTGAGTTCAAATCAGACCTCAGACACTTACTAGGTGTGTGACCCCAGGCAAGTCAGTTCACCCTGTCTGCCTCAGTTTCCTCATTTCTAAAATGAGCTGGGGAAGGAAATGGCAAACCACTCTAATATCTTTGCCAAGAAAATCACAAATGGGGTCAGTAAGAATCTGATACAACTGAAAAACAAAAATGTACTACCCTCCACTCCAAAATTCTCCCAGAATGAGTATGGAGTCCACGATTTGATTTCTGTACATTTTAAAGCAAGTTCCTCTGAACACACCCTTGGCTGTTATTGACAATGGAGGAATTAATCAGATAGTTGTTTCAGTATGATACAGGACTTTTACTGACCTAGATCTCATCCATCCATCCATCCATTCATTCATTCCATTTATTAATTACCTACCATCTGCAGGGTACTGGACAAGGTGTCAGGGGGTGGGAGGAGATGGGAGAAATAAACAAAGATTCTTAATCCATAATCCCTGCCCTAATAGAGCTTATAGTCCAGTCAAGAGATATAGTGCATATGCAAATGACCATAACAAAATAATACAGTTCAATACTGGGAGAAACTTTTTTTGGGGGGGGGGTGGAGATAGGGGATTTATGGTCTGATGACCTTGTTTCAGTTGCCAAGTCCAACAATTAGAAGCTGTGTGACTTTGAGACTCCATAATCTGGAGCCATCTTCCCTTTCCTGAATTCATGTAGACTATATTCCAAGTAGATAAATCACCTCAACTTTCTGGGTCTCAGTTTCCTTATTTGTAAAATGAGGGGGATGTTCACCTAGAAGACCTCTATGGCGCATTTTAGTCTATGATCCCATGATTCCTATACATGTGTGTGCCAAGTGAGGTCTAATAAAGAAATGGAGAAGAATCAAGGAAGGCTTCATAGATGAAGTGGCATTCAAGGTGGGCTTTAAAAGACGAGCAGGATTGTTTGAAATTCTAATTCATAAATAATGTTTTAACTTTTCACGCCATGACCAAGGATCCATATATATGAATAAGAACAATAGAAAGCTTTGTAATTTGCCCTAAGTCACAAGAGGGAGTAAAAGTCAGGATTCAAACACAGGTCTTCTGACTCCAAATGCAGCATTCTTTTTACCAGACGATACTAGCCTTTCTCATAGCACACTTTTGTTCTTATCCCAAGGAGAATCAGCTAAGAAAAGTGGATGACCTGGTACAAATCCATTCATTCCTCCAATGGGGAAAACCACTCTGCAAATATGAAGGATAGTATGGTGTGCTATAGTCCCTCATTCCAGATAGAAAGTATCTGGGGAGGAGGTAGAATGTAAGTTTCTTGAGATCAGAGGCTTCTTTCCATTTTGGCTTTGTATTCCCAATATCTAACAGCGCCTTGCACACAGTAAATGCTTAATAAGTGCTCATGGAATGGGAGTGAATTGAATTGAGCTGCTGTTTATCCGTACTGGAAAACTGTTCATCATCTTAATCCGATGCTGGAAATACAATATGGCCACTTATCCCAAGTCGGCATCGTGGTCAGTCATCACTGCTCCAGGTGGCCATGATCACGGGGGGGGGGGGGGGGGGGGGAAGGGGCAAAGGACTACAAGGGTCGTGCGGATGCCATTATTCTTTCCTATTTGGGGAGGGCTGTGAGGGAATGGGTACAAGACCTTTCTGTTGCCTGGAGCGGGGCTTTTCCATTTGGGGGAAATGAATGGAATTGTAACTTCCACCTGCAACTGGGCACCTGGACTCTGGACCTTGAAAGCAGAATGGTACTTCATGAATAGATGCTGAATTGGGAGTCAGAGGATCTGCATTGGAAGCCTTGAGCAAGTCACTCAACCTCCCTAGATCTCAGTTTCCTCATATGTAAAATGGGGTGATTTGGCTAGCTGTCCTGTGAGGTCTTTTCCAGTTCTAGATTTACTATTCTCAATTATGTAAACACCTCTGGACCTCAGTTTCCTCGTCTGTAAAATGGGGGGATTTGACTAGCTGTCCTCTGAGGTATTTTTTAGTTCTAAATCTATTATTCCACATCATATAAATACCACTGGACCTCAGTTTCATCACCTATACAATGAGGGGGTTGAAATAGATGACTTCCTAGGATACTCAGAAAGAACCTTTGGGAATGAAGGCTGCATTGCTAAAATGGCTTTAAAGAGGGGGGAGCAATTTCTGCTACTCGGTTATTTCTAGGTCTTCATTCAGTCCTAATATAACTGTCTAACAGCCTTGGGAGAAAGGATTGATAAGAAAGCCAGACCACCCTCCCAGCCAAGTGCATTGACGGGAACCCTGCCATCTGCTCTTTGCCATCCATAGTCCTGATTTACAATCTCATTATACTTTAAAGCAAGCAAGCAAGCAAACACAAACCAGGAGCCAAACAAAAGAGTGCTGGTGCCTCCTTAAAGCGTCCCCCTGGCAGGCTGCTTGCTTAATCATACAACTACCCTTCAGCTATCCACATGGGTGTGCCCTCACTCTCATGTCCCTCCTTCATCAAAACTGCAAGCAAACTTCCGAGACTCTCTCACTCCTGGACCGACTCATCAGACTCGGACGTGTTCTTTGGTGCCTTTGTCTTAGCAGCTCCGACTGGGGAAACTCTGAGTTTGTTTACAGAGAAAGAGAGAGAACCCCAGGGCAGACAATGGACAACTCTTGGAGTCGTACAATTTGGGGATTATTCTTGGTGCAGCTGAGCCTGGCCCAGATCGGTGAGTGGATTATGAATGAAAGAAAATTTTAGGGTATTTGTTCAGTGTGGACGGACTGTGCCTGGGGGAACAGGGACTGCTGAGCTGTGCCTGCTGCTAGCTTTGGGAGGCAGAGGATCTCCTCCTCAGATGCTGGCTTCTCCCACCCTACCTTGCTGCCTTCCACCCCGTCCTCACCTCTACCCATCACCCAGCTGCCTACCCCAAAATGTCTTTGCCTAAAGTTTGGTCCTTTGTTAGTAACTTGTGGGAATGGAGACGTCAGATGGAAGTTTTCTATGTTTGCCTCCTCTGAATGAGTGAATACAAGGCACTGAGAGAGGAAAAAAAAGTTGAGAGTTTTAGCTCCGTTGTTTCAAATTTCCTGGTGGAAAGAATGTTTCTCTCTCTCCCTCTCCCTCTCTCTCTCTCTCTCTCTCTCTCTCTCTCTCTCTCTCTCTCTCTCTCTCTCTCTCTCTCCCTCTCTCTCTCTCCCTCTCTCTCTTTCTCCTTCCTTCTCTTTCTTCTTTTTAAAGTTTGCCTTCAAGGCTCTGGGAAACAAGAGATTGGTCCCAAAGCCTGGGCATCACCTCATCCCCTGTACACTCAGACCACATGGTGTAGGAACTGACTAACTGTCCTTGTGGAATCCCCTAGTCTGCTTAGAGTTGAGTAAGAAGCCCATTGCTGGGGCTGGGCAGGGCTGGGCAGGGCTAGGCAGGGCTGGGCTGCAGTAGCAGGCTCAGATATGCCCAGGGCAGAAGAAGCTCCAAGTAGATTTCAGAGAGCTCAGTTGAAGACTTTCCCTGCCTGCTCAACACCCCACGGATTTTACCTGCCACTGAATTATTAAAGGATTTTTTTCTTCTACCACCTTTCAATTGTTCTCTAACTAGATCATAGCTTTCAGATTGGGAGGGTGTTGTGGAACCATTCAGGGGAATATTGGCCCATAGAATTAGAGCGAGAAGAATTCCCGGAGCCCTCAGTCCCCTCATTTTACAGAAGTGGAAACCTCTATTTAGAGCTGGAAGGAAACTCAAAGATAGTGGAGCTCACTCCTCTCATTATGAAAGCCACCCCTCTTGTTATATAGAAGTGAGGCTCAGAGAGTTAAGTGACTTGAACCCTGTCTTCTGAGTTCCCTCCTGTGGCACCCCCCCCCCATACACCGACCAAAGCACACATAGAACACATTTTCCACTACCTCTTTAATGGAGAATGAGTTTCGTTTGCACACACTGTATAGAATGTGGGCACCTCAAGGGCCTTCCATACAGTAGGTGCTTAATAAATGCTTATTGCATTAGCTAGGGTTGGGGCTAACTAGGAAGCTGAGGGTATTGGGGAGGGATGTGAAAGCACGGACTAAGTAGGCTGCAGTAAATAATTTCTTCCAGCAACCCAAGTCCCTGGGGGACCTGAAATCTGCTCCTCCCCACTCCCCCTTCCCCCACCTCCCCCAGCTGTCTACAAGTCCTATCTCTTAGAAGCTCCGTGGTAGCTTCAGACTAGTGAGCGTTTGCGGGAAACTGGAAACAGCCCGGCTGCCTCTTCCCGAGCTCCCCAGGAATAGAAATGGCCTGGGGGAGGGGATGGGAGCAGAGAATCAATGCGCGGCTCCAGCCTGACAGCGCTCACTGACTCAGACCTGGGGCCCTCTAACTTTCCTGCCGGGAGGGCTCTGGATGGCCCATCTACGGCGCAGTGAGGAGTGGAGAACAAGCCTGGTGCCTCCTTGGCCCGACGAGGGGCACGCCTTTGGGTCAGGCATGGCAGTGGGCTGGGGTAGCCCTGTCTTCGGTCTCGAGGAAGGGCTGGGAGCTTGGTAGGGATGGGAGGTGGGGTTCTTCCCCGGGGCGGGTTTTCTTTGTCTCTTCTGGCCTCGGTAGATAATTACAGAGCCCGTTGGCTTATCGCTAGCTAAATTAATTTCCCCTTTCAAGAAGTGCCAACGGTGTCATTAAACATAACCTAGCTGAGGATTCAGTTCAAGGAGTATTTATTAAGCACCTCGCCGGCTCTGGGCTGCGCTGTGGGGCCCGAGAAAGAGCTACAACAGCTGGCATTGTAAACCGTTCTGCTCCCAGCAACCTTGGGAGGCAGGTAGCCAGGCACTGGATAAGGAGTCAGGAAAAACTTGAGTTCAAATGTTGCCTCCTACCCGGACTAGATGTGTGACCCCTGGCAAATCACTTAACCTCTTTGTGCCGCCAATGAATGAACAGAAGGGGTTGGACTTGGGGACCTTTAAGGTGTTTTCTAACTCTAAATCTTTGATTCTCATTTCACGGGATGAGAAAGCCAAATTGGTTAAGCATCTAGGTATGCCCAAGGCCACAAAGAGAGTAAGCAACAGATCGGGGACATCTCAAACTAGATCTAGCAGTCTTTCTCTTGTGTTACAAAGTTAAAAAAGAAAAAAAATCTGCTTTGGGGGAACTTATTATCGAATTGGGGAGACAAAATCTGTACCCACTGGAGGCAGTGTGGCCTTGTGATTGGAGATATGCCTTTGGTAGGGAAGATCAGATCCCACTGGTTTTGTGACATTGGGCAAGTCAACATCCATGAGCCTCAATTTCCTCTAAAAATGAGGAAGCTGGTCCAGATGATCTCTAAAATCCATTCCAGCTCTAACTCCTGTGGTCTATGACCCACTTAGAGGTTAAATTAAGACATTAGGTAACCAAGCAGTGGACTATGTGTTGGAGACAAAAGTCCTAGAAATTCAGTGGCTGAAGAGATTGGTGTGAGCTGGGGCAATCAGGGAAAGCTTGATGGAAGAGGTGGCCCTTGATTTGCACTCTGGAGAGCTGATGAGCTCTGGGGAAGGTAGAGAAGGAGAATAGCTCAATCCATTAGCAATCGTTTACAGAGCACCAACTACCCACTGGGCACTGTACTAAAGACACAAAGACAAATACAAAAGTCCCGTCCCTCAAGGGAAGGGAGGAAATGACACATCCATATGTTTAAGTTAATGAAAAATCGACACTCTATACAAGTGGTCTGCACCATTTTCTGGTGGATATTCATGTGACACAAAAGGAAAATGTTCATGGTAGAGAAAGCCCTCGAGCTGAACTTTGAAGACAGTTGAATCAGGGATGAGGAGAGTGTGCATTTCAAGGATGGTGGACAGCCTGGTCAAAGGCATGGACGTGCAGGTGTAGACACAGCCAGTGTGGCTGGCCTGAAGAGTGTGTGAAGAGGAGTATCTTGAAGATCAGAGAGTGATCCCTTATTTACTTACTTGTATCTTAGGAAGGTGAACATATTGAATTTCCCAACTGGCTCTAGGGGAGTTATTTAATAACGTTGCACAGTATTAAACTGCAGCTTAAAGCATCTTGACTCCAGTTGCCTTTATCATAAACCCAGGGATACTTATTAAGTACCCAAGATTTGTTAAGCCTGGGCAGTAAAGCTAAAAATGTCTAGTAACTTGCCTGGAGGCTTGCCTCTTCTCATATGAGGCTCTCCTTTCCTTTTTTACAGTTCATTTTGGGTGGGGTGATTCACATGATGAAATCAGTAGCTGCTTTGGTCCCAGCTGTCCTGACTTTCATGCGCTTCTATTTGGAAGGGAACTGGAGGCTTGAGAGGAGAGATTGAGGAAAGGAGCAGACCCCAGGAAGGAAATAAAGGCAGGGGAGAAGAGTGGATGGGAAGAACGTGCTGGGGAAAAAGAGAATTCCCCTTCCCTATCTTTTAAGGAAGGGAACTTGGGAGTACTTGGAAAGGGATGGCAGTTGGGGAAAAAACTGAGAAATAAGGAGGAAGACTGTGGACCAGAGGGGAAGAGCTGAGTAACCTAAATATGGGAGATGGTTTAAGGAGAGAGAAAAAGGAACTGGAAGAAGCAGGTGGAACTAGAATTGGGCAGGGCATCTACTTTGAGGCTGGTGTTTTAGGTTTGCTTCTGAGGAAATGCTACCTTGGATAGTGTTCAGAGTATGAAGATCTGATACTTTCTGGGATCCTCTCAAAGCCCCAGAGTGTCTATGGATTCTGTTGTTGCAATTCTCTTAGGTGTCTGGTGCAAAGGGTTTTGGGTAATGATGTTTTCCCACGTGATTAAATTGAGGAAGAAAGGTCATTGGGTGGTAGTGGTACTTCATTCACTCCTTTTTTCATCAATTCTATTCATTCAATATTTATTTAGCCATAATTGTATACAAGGTATTATGGGAGGGGCTGTTTGAGGTAGGCAACTTTTAAATAAGACTCAAGAGGGGAACTTGCTGAGAAATTATTTCTCCTTTCAGTTGTGAAATCAATCCAATCTCACAAGTACTTATGAAGTACCTACTATGTGCAAGGTGCTAGAGCCAGAGATGCTTAGTTTTGGGCTGGATTTGTCATTTCATTAGTGTGGGGAAGCTACCCTCACTTTGCAATTATCCCAGTCTTAGAGAGATGCCTGGGGACATTAAGGGGTGAAGCCATATGCTCTTGATTACATAGCTATGTCTGAGGTGGGGTTTCATCCCAGGCTTTCCTGACACCCGGGCTGCCCTTCTGGTCACTGCTAGGCTGATGCTTGGATATTAAGGCAAAAAAGAAAAACATTCCTCTATAGGCACTGGACCTATGATTATTTTGTATAGCGAAATCTAAGAGGAAGAACCCCTGTCTACCAATTTAGGTCGGCAACTTGTTTTTGAGTTAATGTCTTAGCCAAGGTCATATAGCCATTAGGTTTCAGAGAACAGACTTGACCTCAGGTCTTCCTGACTTCAAACCCTCCTTTCTCGCCATGATGCCCTACTGTCTCTGTATACAGCCCAGGAGAATGACTAATTTTCTATTGGATTAGCCCTAAGGAGGCTGGGTACCTGGAAATAGGCTGGAGGGAAATCAGCATTGCTGGGTTCCATCTTTGCCTGTCTGAGGAGCTGGGTTTCGATTTGCCGAGATGCCAACAGAATGAATACAACCACTTATGAAAGTCCAGCTGCCCGCCTAGACATCTTGCCTCTCCTTATAGGGGACAAATGAAAAAGCTGATGAGAGGCAGCTGGGCTCTGGGCCATGGAAAGCTGAGACTTCTCTCGGAGTTCTCTGAGACCGACCAGAGGATTGTTTTGGATGGTTCTGCCATGGAAAATCAGTCAGGTCACATGTTTGGGGAAGGAGTGAGTTGTAAACATTAAGCATTCACCAGCTCACCCTGTGGCCCTAACCAGGGTAATCCATAAATCCCTTCTCTCTAATCTCTCGAGGAACCAGGGTGGCCTAACTGAGGTAGGAAGTTTGCTTCATGAATGTCAGGGGTTCCACTGGAATTCCCGATTCAGCCCTTCTTTCTGGCATATACTCATGCCTCAGTTTCTGTCAGCTGTGACAGGGGAGGTAGATTTATGTGACATTGACCCACATTAGTATCCCCTCCCCACCTCCCCAGTCCTCTAGAAGAACAACTTTATTTTTTGGGAAGCTGATAGGAGGTGGTGTTTCTTTCACCCCAAAAGGATGTTCTAGGCAACTGACCCACTACTATTCCTGATATGGTGAGCTCCAGTGTGAGCTTGGCCCCCATTCATTTCTCCCCTCCCCCTCAGTGATCATACATCCAGTCTGCCTGACACTTGTAGTCTGTGTGTGTGGAGGGTGGAGGGTTGAGGAGGGGAGCAGCAAGATCAGCCACAGCTGGATTCCTTGGTTTCTCTTCCTCTTCCTCCTCCTCCCCTTAACCCTCTTCAGAGCCCTGGAAGGAGAACAGGGCTTGTGAAAGAAAGAGTAGAATCAGGAGCAGATGGTGCCAGGCAATGAGTTATTTTTAGAGGGAATATCTTCTGTGTCAGAGAAGTTCTGGGACTTTGATAGGGATGTCCATGACTCAGTTTCCTTTTGTGCCCCAGCCTGAATGAAAGGAGAGGAAGGAGTGGGGGAGAGAGAGTGTAAATGAATGAATGAACAAATAAATAAATGAATGATTGAATGTTAGATTAATCATAGGTGTGCTCAGAAGGTTACTCATCAGGCCCAGGGCTTGAGTCCTGGAAAAGCTTCATGGAAAACTTTATAGCTCTGGGAGCAGGTTTTAGCAAGCCCTCCCACCCTGACCAAAGTTCTCTAACTTTCATGGGTCATTGACATTTAGGAGGGGTCCTAGTCCAACCCCCTCATTGTACAGATGGAGAAGGAAGCTGACTTGTTCAAGCTCACCTGGCCCATTAAGGGTGGAGCCGGGACTCAGGCCTTTGATGGAGATGGGTGAGTCCCATGCATAGTGTGAGTGTTGTTCTGAGCCAGAAAGACACTAGAATTCCCTGGTAGTTCTCCCCCCACTCCAGGGTCATAGATGTAGGACTAGAAGGGACCTAGGAGGATATCAGGTCCAGCCCCCTCACCTTATATGGGGGAAACTGAAGTCAAGTGACTTGCCCAAAGTCATGCAGCTAGCAAGGGTCTGATGCAGGATTAGCACCCAGGGCTATCCTGACTCTAAGCTCAGTGGCTCCATACTGGCTCTCTTCAAACCTCAAGGACAGAGATGTATGAGGACCCAGTCCAGCATTTCATACTGGGCCCATCTATGAGGAAGGGGTGGGGCAGGGAGGCGCATCCACATGGTCAGGCTATAAAGAAAAAAGAGGCTGTTTGGTGTAGTGGAGAGAGCCGGACTTTGACCCAAGAAGACCTGGGTTCAAAAGATCTCAGATCCAGAGGCTGGCTTGCCCAGCCCGTTCATTTTTCAGTTGGGGAAATTGAAGCTATGGAAAACAAAGGGATGTGCCCAAATTCACTGAAGATAGCACACATCAGAGGTACTGAATTCAAACCCAGGACTTCTGACTCCACCTCTCCCCCCAGTTTCATGTTTCTTCATCATTTGGGATCTGACCACACAGCTCATTCTCACTTGTCTTATAATTATCTGTGTGTGTGTGTGTGTGTGTGTGTGAGAGAGAGAGAGAGAGAGAGAGAGAGACACAGAGAGAGAGAGAGAGAGATGAGATAGAGAGACAGACAGAGAGACAGAGAGAGAGACAGAGACAGAGGGACAGAGACAGAGAGAGACACAGAGAGAGGAGGGAGAGCGAGAAACAGAGACAGAGAGACAGAGAGAGATGGAGGGGGAGAGAGACAGACAGACAGACAGACAGAGACAGAGAGAGAGACACAGAGAAAGAGATCTCCACTAGACACCTGTGTGATGCTGTGCAAATGACTAAAATCACTCTCAGCCATAGTTTCCTCATCTTCTTTGCCAGACAGGTGGAGCACTGGGCCCTGGGGTCAGGGTAATCTGAGTTCAAATCCAACCTCAGCCACATAGCTGTCTGACCCGGGGCAAGTCACTTCACCTCTTTTTGCCTTCATTTCTCCACCTGCAAAATGGAGAGAACAAAAGTACCCAGGGTTGTTGTGAAGATCAGATGAGATAATATTTGCAAAGCACATAGCACAGTGCCTGGCATACAGTAGGAGCTTAATAAATGCTTATTTACACACCCCCTTCTAAAATAGAGACAAAAAAAGTGTCTATGTCACAGGGCTAGTTAGGAGGAGTGGTTAAGATAGCACGGGTAAGGTATTTTGTGAAACATATATATAAATTAGAGCCACTATTGGGGGTGGGGGGCATTAGGTGGTACCGTGAATAGAGTGCTGAGCCTGGAATAAGGAAGACTCATCTTCCTGCAAATCTGGCCTCAGACACTTACTAGCTGTGTGACCCTGGGCAAGTCACTTGACCCTGTTTGCCTCAGTTTCCTCATCTGTAAAATGAGCTAGAGAAGGAAATGGCAAACCACCCCAGTATCTCTGCCAAGAAAACCCCACAAAGGGGTCACCCCTGAAAGTCATTGAACAACAACTTGACTTCATGGGCCTTTGCCACTGCAATTCATATTTCTCTGTTCTAAGGCACACTTGCCCAGTTCCAAATTGTCCCATGATCGGACCCCATTTCTCTTGTGGGGTGGGTGGAGGAAGGGCTTCTCTCCTCATTAGCAGCACGGAAAGGAGGATCGCTAGCAGGTGGGAAGGATGGGCCATGGGAAGCTCGTTTCCCTGAGGTTTCAGGCTCATTGGTGTCTGGCTGGGCCTCTCCCTTCCAAGACAAAAATCTACCAGACTTGTGGGCAGCTGGGCTCCTTACAGATGCATCTTCTGCAGTGTTTCCGGATGAATCTCAGAGAGGGTGGGGAGAGACTGAGTCATTTAAGGAAGTGATTTGCAAACCAGAAGCTTGCAGAGACCTTCTAGATTTTCGGGTTTGTCCCAGATGTGCTTCTGAGAAGCTCATTATAGAATCACAGATTTGGGGCTAGAAGGGCCCTTGGAGGCCATGGAGTGTAACCCCTTCATTTCACAGACGAGGAAATTGAGACCTAGAGAAGACTTACCAGCTAGTAACCGAGCTGGGAAGCAAACCTGGTCCTTTCCAAATCAAGGTCTCTTTCCAATTTGTTTTTGGAAAGTAAAGCTGATTGCAAGACTTTCCAGGTGAAGGAAATAATTTGTTACCTTTCAATGGAATCATTACACTTATTTAATATTACTTTGTGGAAAGAGGTATGTTTCACTGGGATGTAGGGGCATTGTCCCCCTTTTCCCATCCTTTCTTTGTGTTGCCTTTGCTTGGAGATCTTAATGTGGTATTCCCTAGAAATAAAACTAGTATCTTTCTCTTTGTCTGATTGGGGTTTTTTCTCTCTATTGTTATGATCCATCAATGAGAATATAGGACTTTTTGTTTATCCATAAATGGAGGTGTGTCTTCTTTTTATGTTGTGTGGCTAGAGAATGGAATTATAGAATGAGGGGAAGGAAAAACATGTAATTGGAGTTTCCTCCCATGAATAGTTTGGGCAGCTTATTCATTCCAAGCTAGCAATGGAAAGGAGTTGGTTCTTTGCTGTGTGGGTTTGTGGGGTGGGGAAAGAACAACCTTTGTGCTTTTTGTCTATAATTTCATCACTGGGGACCTGGGTGCGAGGCAGAAGTCCCTGCTACACTTAAGCACAAAATCAGCCCTTAATATATGGTCTTGGATTGATTGATAGGTTGATCTAGAACCAGAAGGAACTCTCTCATTTTATAGATAAGGAAACTAGTGCCTACATAGGTTAAATGACTTAGCCAAGGTCATATAGTTAGCAGAGCTGGGATTTGGACTTGGGTCCTTTGGAAGCAGCATGGCAGAGTACAAAGAACTGGTTTCAGGCCTCTAGATCCTAATCCCCTGTCTGATGCTTGTGTGACCTTGGGCCAAGAAGTCACTCTTCCTCCAAAAGCCTCCCTTTCCTCACCTGTAAAATGGATCGGTCTACTTAGCCTCCAAGGCTTCTTTTAGCTGTAAGTCTGTTATTCTCTGGCTCCAAATTCAGTAGTGGTAATAATATAATTACCACTGCAACACTCTTTTCTCATTGGTAGTATTCACCTTCTGGGTCAAGGGTGGAGGGCAGCTTCTCTGTTTTCCCACTTGGTCAACATCAAAAGGAATCCTTACCTTAAAGCTTCTCTAAGAATACCTTCAGGACCTGGGACACCCTCCTTGCTGAGATCGACGGGTGAGGGAAGGAAAGCTTGGAGACTTACAGACTCTTGGAATGAGGTGCCCCTACAAGAAATCTGGTGGGAGAAAAACTTTCTTGTCACCTGAGAGGCAGTACAGTATAATGGTTAGAGTATTGGACCCAGAGTCAGAAAGACCCAGGTTCAAATTGCTGTGTGGCCCTGGGAAAATCTCTTAACCTCTCTGGGCTTTAGTCTACTAACTTGTACATTGAGAGGGGTTGGCCTTGATGACCTCTAAGGTCATCCTAGATATTTGGGAGTGGATGTGGGAATCAGGCTCACTTAGGTGCGTCAAATATCCACTCATCTATCATTATTCCAAAGAATGCCTTGGGAGGTAGCAGATACCTCCTCAGCAATCTGTGTGGTTTCCTTAATTCATTAGAATGCAAGGTCCCTGAGGGAAAGAACAATTTCTTTTTTGTCTTCCTATTCCCAGGCTTAGTGCTGTGTCTGGCACGTGGTAATTTTGGTTGGCATGTAGTAAGCCCATGCTTGTTTGATTAATTAATTCTGCTGAACCCCATTCTAATCCATGATTAAGAAAATTCAGATGTCGTGGGATCCATTCATGTGCTCTGACCAATAATTTAAAAAAGAAAAAAAAAGTCTAAGAGATGGTTTTAATTCAAGCCTCTATTGTCCCTATTCTCCTTAAAATTGATGAGTGTATCCAACCCCTACATAGAGCTCTAATCTGAGGAATGAAATGGGTCTAAACACCACAGTGAAGGTTATCTGAGCTAAGGTTTGTCCCTTGCCCCCTGGTACTACAACCACATCTGATGGGCATCCTGGACCATGGTCACCACCAAGAGGAATTCAGAGATGGTTCAGGGAGTCCACACAGGCACTGGTGAGATTCAGGGAGTCATGTCATTGGAGGGGCAGGAAATCAGAAGATTACAGAAGTAACCATTCTGGAGACCAGCTAGCCCTGGGGTGTTGTCTCTGGTAGTTATCCCAAGGGACAATTTGGGGGTTATCCCTGTCATATTCGATGATGTCAATCCCAGAGATTCTGAATGCCCCCGAAACATTCCCTAGCCAACCTTTGGGGATCTACTTTTCATTAATTTATTCAAATGCTTCTTGAAACTTTTGGTGTTTACAACCAACTCTTGGAGTCTAGAATCCCATTGACTATGCCCTTGTGAAAGGTAGGACTTGGAATCACATGATCAAAGATTTAGTGCCAGAAGGGACCACATACTTCAAACTCCTCATTTTAATGATGAGGAAACTTGAATGTCTCTGAAACGGTCTCTTTGAAACTTCGACGGGAGCCTCCCAGTGGTCATCATTTGGGTACTTGCCCAATCTCTTCTGTAAATTTCCTGACCTTCCTCTTTTTGAGAGAAGCGCATGTCTTGTGGAATTTCTGTAGCCACCACAGCACCTTAGCACAATGCCTGGCCCCTAGGTTTTACTTACTTGCTATTTACATTAATGAATTTGCTAAATACATGTTTGAGGCAGCTCAGTAATGCTGTGGATAGAGCACTGTGTGGAGTCGGGAAGAATTGAGTTCAAACCTAGCCTCAGATACGGATGGATGATCCTGGGCAAGTCTCTCAAACTCGATTTGCCTCACTTTCTTAATGGGGATAATACTGACACCTTCCTCCCAGGGATGCTATGAGGATATAATGAGATAATAATTGTCAAGTGCCTGGCGCATAGTAGGCAATATATAAATGTTAGCTATCATTATTATTGCTAAATGAATGAATGAATGCTATTATTTTGAATAAGATTCAGCTGCGGGCTGGATGGTACTACAATGGGATCAGTTTGGAACTTTTTGAATGGCTGGACCCAAAGAATAGTTATGAATGATTTAGTGCTAACTTGAAAAGAGGTCTTTCATGGAATGCCTCAGGGATCTGAGGTAGATCCTATGCTGTTTGATGTTTTTATCAAAGACATGGGTATAGGCATGAGATGGCAGATGAGGGGGTGACCACATGTATTGGATAACTGAGTCAGGACCAAAAAAAAGATTTTGATAGGCCAAGACATGGTGCTGGATCCAATAAAATGAACTCCAGTAAGGATGACTGTAGAGTATTATGCCTGGGTTTAAAAAAATCAAGTTATCACTGAGAGGGGTCTGACTCTAAAGCATCTCATTGGAAAGAGATATGCGTGTGTTTCAGGGGACTGAAAATCGGTAAAGTGCTAGAGTAACCAAAAAGCTAATGTGGACTTGGTCTCCACTGACAGTGGACAGATAGCTTCAGGAATCAGGTGATATTCCTGTTGTCATCTGCCCTGGTGGGAGCGCACATGGGGTCCTGTGCTCATTTCTGGGCACCCCATTTTCACAAGGTCTTTGTCTGAAGATTTGGAATGTGTCTTTGGGAGGACAATTAGGAGAGTGAGAGGCCTCAGATTCTTGCCATGTGACCATCTGGTGAAGGTACATGGGCCATTTAGCCTAGAGAAGAGGAGATTTAGGCAGTGAAGGGGCTTTCTTAAAGTACATGATGGAATGTCTCAGGGATTAGACCCATTCTAAGGACAAGACTAGGAGCAGTAGATATGAAAGGACCATCAGGATGGATGGTGGATGTAGGGAAGATGAAAAATGCCAATAGGCATGTTTAATAAGAAAATGCTTCCTAACCATCATTGCCCTCCAAAAATGAAATGGGATCCTTGGGAGGTAGTGAACCTCCACCTGGAGGCCTTGCTTTAATGGCTGGATGACCACTTAACTGGTAGGTTATATGTGACATATTCAATAAATTCCAATAGAACCCTATTGTCTCAAGGATCAAATATAAAATCCTCTGTTTGACATTCAAAACCTTTCGTAACCTGACCCCTTCCTATACTATGCTACTGGTACTTCATTTAAGGCTACCCAGAGCAGCATTAATATAATGACATGAGGGCTTGGATCCTAAGCCCTCTTTCTTTCGATCTGACCAAGCGTTTCAAGTTTTTTTGGAGGAGGCCGAATCAGCGAGATTGTGAGCATGCTGCTAAAGAAGCCTCAGGAAACAAGAAGGTCTCTAACAGCTTCTCCAGGGTGAAATCTTGAGTAGTCTAGGGCTTGGCTCTACTGAGCATGGTGACTCAGATTCTAGTCCAGTCTTTCTAGGTGGTGGGTGAAAAGCTTTATCATTCTAGACATCTGCTTTGTCAGACTTATCAAACCTCAGGAAACATATAACAGGGGCAGGAGAAAACCCAAAGGAAGCCAACTTCAAGGGGATGGAGATACTACCATAAGAAGACAAATTGAACATATTAAGAGTCTTTGGTCTGAAAACAAAAAGACAGAAAGAGATAAAAATCACAGAAAATGTGGCTAGGATGAAAACGGATGTGATCACCAAATCCCAGAATTCTATTTCATTCATTCATTCACGTTAAATAACAGACCTCAGAGGCAAGTGAGTCCAACTCCTAGCTAAACATCAAGTCAAGTCAACAAGCATTTATTAAGCACCTTATAGTTGCCAGGTACTTTACTAAGCTCTAGAGATACAAAGAGAAGCGAAAACAGTCCCCGTTCTCCAGAAGCCCACATTCTAGCGAAGGAGAAAGTATGCAAGCTACGTACAAACAAGATATATGCAGGATAAATTGTGGAAGAATGAGAAGAACTATTCAAAAATTAAGAGGGCTTCCTTGGGACATAGGGGGCAGATGCTCACATTAAGGAGGATTTGGAAAGGCTTTGAGCAGAAGGTGAGATTTTAGCTGGGAATTGAAGGAAACCAGGAAAGCCAGGAGGTGAAGAGGAGGAAGAAGAGAATTCCAGATTCGAGGGCTTTGCAAGCCAGTGAAAATAACCTCTTTATGCCTTAATTTCCTCTTTTGTAAAATGAGAGAGGTTAGCTTCAAAGGCCTTTAGGGTCCTTTCCAGCTCTTAGTCTGGGATCTTTTGAAAGAGCAAGGAAGCTGGGACTGGTTGTTTGGGTTAGGAGTCTGTCAGGCTTTGGGAATGGCTCCCAGATTTGAGCTGGGATTCCCCTCCATAATCCTAAAGTAGCTCCTGTTTCCCTTCCTTCAGCTTCTAACCAGTCAGTCAACGATCATTTTAAAGTGCTTACTATGTACCAGGCACTGAGTAGATACAGGAAGGAAAAAAGTAGATTTCCAATCCTAAAGACAAGGGTCAGAAAGATTTAGGATGTGAAGCAGAAAAAAACGAGATCCTCTGTCCCTTTTCTGACCTCTTTCTAAGCACCCACCCAAAGTCCTTAGCTGGAATACAGTCCATCCTGGGTGTGCCTGTTTCATGCCCTTCAGGGATCTGCTGACGGGAGGTTCAAATGGGTCACCTCATGAGCTCAGTTCGTGTTTCCGGTTCAATGCCCTCAGCTCCTGCCGAAGGAAACCAGGGGTCACACCCAAGTACCACCAGCTGTTCACTCTGGGCCATCTTGGAGGGCTGTGTGGCTCGGGAGAAGGGGGAACCTCCTCTGTTTCTGAATCACTGGGTAGCCTAATAGCGACATGAACATGGATTCGGAATCAGAGGATGTGGTTTGGAGCTCGTGATACCAGTAGAGGCCCTTGGAGAGGTTCCATTTTACTGGCACAAGGAGGGAACAACGCAAGTACAGATTAGAAAATACTAAATTCATGGGAAGTAAATGCACAGGAAGTTGGGAAGCTCTAACAATGTGGGAAATCAGGAGGGCTTCATGTAGGAGGTAGCATTTGAATTGGACCTTGAATGGAGCTAGGAATTCCAAGAGATAGAAGTAAGGAGAGACATGATCCCAAGCAGGAGAGATAGTCACCTGTGCAAAGGCCAGAAGGGGATAGATTGCAGAATCAGGGAACATCAAAGTTGGCCAGTTTTGGCTGGAATAAGGGCTTATGATGGGAAATAAGTCTGGGAATATAGAATAGGGACAGAGTGTGAAGAGCTTGAATGTCAAACAAATGAGTTTCCACTTTCTCCTAGAGGTAGTAATGAGCCCCTGAGGCTTCTAAAGAAGGGGCCTGTTTAATTTGCCTAAATTAAAAGCATTTGGCCATACTTGTGTCTTAGGAACTATCTCTGGGCCTCAGTCAATAAGATAAGAGGGCACAACCAGATGACCTCCAAGGTCCTGTCTGGATCTAAATCTATGTACTCATCTCCACTATGTGTTAGCTGATCTTACAATCTTTATTTACTTATGGAACGTTCTTTAAACTTAAGTATATGAACTTAGATATATGACTTAACTTCTCTGGCCTCAGTTTGTCCATCTGTAAATTGAGGTGGTTAGACTCAATGATTCCTAAAATCCCTTCCAGTTCTATTAATCTAAACTCGGTTTCCTCATCTGTAAATTGAGAAGGTTCAACTATGTTAGCTTAGGGTCTCTGAAATCCCTCGTATCATGTACATACTTAGTTATTCACATCTGGACTCCTTCATTAGAATGTAAGCTCCTTGAGGGCAAGGATGACTTTGACCTTTCTTTATATCCTGAGCACTGTGAGCAGTACCTGGCTGTAATAATTTAATTTAACAAGTGCTTAATAATTGCTTGTTGATTGACATATTGGGCATGTCATTGCTTCAGTGTCCCTCTCAACTCTCCAAGAAAGGTTCCTATGAAGGCTGATGATTCTTCTAATGTGAAAACCTGGAGAAAATTATTGTGGGACATGCTAATAAATGCAAAGCTAGGATGAGAACCAAGATGTCAGTCCTGGGTCTAATCAAAAGGTGTTTGATTCTCCTTGTCCTTATCATTTCTCCCCAACTGTAAACTACAGAAAAATGAAATGAGGGAAAAGAACATTGGCTTTGGAATTCGAATCTTGACTCTGATACTTTCACTACTTTTGTGTCCATGGGTAAACCACCTCACCTTCCTGGGACTCAGTTTCCTCTTCTGTAATCTAACCTCTCTTCCATCTCCGAATCCTTGTGTTTTACTTATGGAGGGGGTGAGGTGGGGGTTGATATGAGCATAATTAGCTAATGTCAGTGTTGGCTTTGAAGATGAAAGGGGTGTAAACATGTTAATTAGGACTCTTATCTGGACCTGCAAACTCCTGTTCTCAGTTGCCACAGAGGTCCCCTTTTGGCCTCCTAAGGTTGTACAGAGATTTCAGGTCATGAATTAGTCCTAACTGGGCAGTATTGGCATGGAATAGGTTCTGGATTCTAAACTATGAGTTGGTGTTAAGCAGCCCATGGATGGAGTGCTAGGCCTGAAGTCAGGAAGGCTCATCTTCCTGAATTCAAATCTGGCCTCAGACACTTGTTAGCTGTGACCCTGTGAAAGTCATTGACCCTGTTTGCCTCAGTTTCCTCATCTGTAAAATGAGCTGGAGAAGGAAATGGCAAACCACTCCAGGATCTTTGCCAAGAAAACACCAAATGGAGTCGTGGAAAATTGGACACGCCTGAAACGACCAAACACCAACAACAAATCAACTCACAAGTTCCATGCAACTGGTCTCTAAGAACCATGTCAAGGCATTAGCAGATAAGGCAAAAGAAAGGAAGGGGTGTGAATGAAATGCACCCCCCCCCCCAGACTCCTGGGATAGTCTTAGGAGAAGAGAGGCAAGTCAAAACACACTAGTTGTAATCCTAGCTCAGACTCTGGTCACTATATATCTCAGGATTCACCATCCTCTTGTTAGAAATATTGATATAATAATTCCTGTTTTCTCGGGCACGTGGCTGTCAGTGCTTATGGGACCCTAGTAGGAAGCTAGTTGGTGGAGTGGAGAGAATGCTGGACCTGGAGTCTGGAAGACCTGAGTTATTGAGTCCCATCTCAAATGCTAGCTGTGAGACCCTAGGCAAATTACTTGATTTCGTCATTTGTAAAATTGTAAAATTTTCCTTATTTGTAAAATTTGTAAAATTGAGAAAAGAATATCACCAGTATCCCTGAGTTGTTGTGAGAAACACATGAGATAATATATATACAAAACTCTTTACAGACTTTAAAGTGCTACATGTTGGCTATTATTAGTATTAATAATAATAGCGGTAATAATTTCAGGACCCTAGCAATGTCTCCTAACTAGACAATAAGTTCCTTGAGGATATGGACTATTTCTTATATCTCCCCTGGATTCCAGCCCAGTAAGTTCTTAGAAGATGCTAGTTGTGTGGCACTGATTGGTCCCTATGTCTTTTTCCCTAATAAGGCTTTTACCAGGACCAATGAGCTAATGGGTGTGAAATATATAAGTGTTGTATGATGAGGGTGATAATGAGAATGATGATGATGATAATGCCTTCCACTCCTCTAGGTCTTTCCCATACATTACTTCAGTTGACCCTCACAATAACTCTGTGGGGCAGAAAGGACAGCTATTATTATCTCCAAATTTATGGTGAGAAAACTCTCTTTGGGGGGAGTTATCAGCTTACTCATGATCTCAGAGCTAGTTAAGTGTCAGAGCAAGGACTAGAATCCAAGGGTTGTTTTTGTTTTGATTTTTGCTTCTCAGCCCATAGAACAGGTTGGTGTGATGGGAAAGGGTACAAGGATGCCACAAAGCGGTATTCTCAGTAGTGGCAGCCCTCACCTATCGGATTTCCTCATGCTATCGGATTGTCTCTGAATCAGTGGAATGATATTCTTTGAGGCGTGTATACACACCGATTCTCATAATACCCCTTTGGAGTATATATATGCTGATTCTGATAATACTCCTTTCCTCCCTTCTGCATGTGGGTGGAGGCTCAGAGGATCACAGATCTAGTGCTGGAAACAACCTCGAAAGTCATCTAGTTCACCCCTCTCATTTATAGATGAGCAAATTGAAGGAGGTTGAGTGATTTACCCAAGGTCACACAGCCAGTAAGTGTCAGATGTGGGATTTGAACTCAGGTCTTCTAACTGCAAAACCATTGTTCCATGTACTGAGAAGCCTCAGCATTTAGATTCCAAAAGGTCCTGACATCGTAGGCCAGGAATTCTTAACCTGGGGCTGTGAACTTGTTTTTAAAAATATTTTGTTAACCATATTTCAATAGGATTGGTTTTCTTTGTAATCCTGTGTATTTTATTTTATGCTTTATTTACTTATATATTTAAGTATCATTATTCCAAGAAAGGGTCCATGAGCTCCACCAGATTGCCAGAGGGACCCATGACATAAAAAATTAAGGACCCCTGTGATCTAGGCAATCCCAGGAGACCAGCCCAAGGGGAACAATACAATTAACTGGAATAGTAAGGGAGAACTGGAAAGCTTCTCTGGAGGGCTTTATAAAAGATAACTTTTGTATGTATTTGAGATCGCTTAAGAATACTCCTACCTAAAGTGAGTAATAACCACTTATTTACATACCACTTTATTAAATGCTCCTTCTTCACACTCACCATGTACTCTGGGGGAATGGGCCAATAGAGCTTCCCCAATCTTGGATGGTCTATGATTCGGTGTCGAATTTGGAGAGAGTCAGGCTCTATGCTCAAAAAACCCAGATGGAAACCAGGGTGGGGCAATTGTGACTTTGTCACAGAGTATTCAAAGTTAGAGGACAATGCCAATCAGTGGACACTGTGCAAGACACTGGGAGAATACGAATGGAAAACAAGACAGTCCCTGCCCTGATGAAGCTTATGTTCTACAGATTTAGATTCCATGCAGTTTAAAATAGATTTGTTTTTCTCTTCGTCATTTGTCCTCCATCTTTCTCCTGTCTGTTGTGATGATCTAAGAAATGGTGTCTTCCTGTTTCCTTTAAGAGGGCAACCCAAGAAGTTACATGCTTTGTTAGCTAGAGCACTCCCTTTCCGAGCCGGGCCTGAAAAGTTAAGAGACCTGTTCATCACTGAGGGAGCAGGAGGGGACTTGGTCATGCTTGGGAAGGCTTCTGGAGAGGATGTTTTCAGTTGCACTAACTTTCATTCTGGCCATCATCCCTTTGCTCCCTGTTGGCAGGCAGCAAGGATACCCTTCCAAGTCGATCCCTCCCCTGGGCATGTCAAGGGCAGTCCTCTCTTTTTTTTTTAATAAGCACCACCAGACAGTCACCAATCTTTGTCACCCAGAGAATAGGAAAGGGCCCCCCCCCTCCCTCCCTCTCTCTCTCTCTCTGTTTTCTCTTTGTTTTCTCTTTCCTTATGGAGTATTGACTTGGCCAGTGAAAATCAATAGCCAGTTCTGTAGCTGGCAGACATCTTCTCTTTTAAGAAAACAAAAAGCTTTGGAGAATATAGCTCCCTGCTTTTTTTTTTCATCAGGCATTCTTGGACTATCTGGAGCTACTGAGTTCGTGGTTGTCTCAGAGGCAAGGAATTAGAAATGTGGGGTTGAGTTTCCAGAGACCAGATTTTTCCATCCACTTCTAATGGGATTCTCTTAGGGTCTGAGAGCAGGGGTGCATAAGTAGGAGTGAGAGGTGCTGGAGGGGGAAGGCGATGGAGGTTTCTCTTATCTGTTGCAGCTCAAGCTCAGGCTGCCTTGGAAGGAGGGTCCAGACAGATCAAGCCCTGAAAGCTTTCTCCTGGATCTTCACTCCCAGTTGCTCCCTTCTCCTCCCATCAGTCACTCTGAATGTGTTGTCAGACCATAGATTTAGAGCCCAATGGGTTCTTACTATATACTGTCTTGTATTATGGCCCCCTAAATGGATCACAATTCATAGGGCCATAGTGAAAAGGGTAGAAGGAGATTCCCTCATTTGAAAGATAAGGAAACTGAAGCCCAGAGAAGTGACATCTCCTCATAGGATCCTAGAAGTAAGGAAACTGAGACCCAGAACCCAATTGACTTGCCTGGAGTCCAACGGGCGACAGAGTCAGAATTTGAACCCGGTCCTCTGACTACCCTTCCAACAAACTTTCCTCTTTGATTCTGCTGTACAGTGAAACTGCCGGCTGATGCACACTGGAGATCTTCATTCTATTTCTGGGCCAAGCCTCAGCCAATGAGATCACATTAAATTGAGGAAAGGTTGAAGAATGAGGACGTGGGGAGGGGGAAGGGAAAGTTGGCGGGTGAGAGTTGTGACATCCTCACATGTTTATCCGAGCAACGGTTGCCAAGCGTTACAAGCAGCTCGTGGATGTATCATGAGCCACATTTTTTATAAACGACAGCAGCTGGTAGAAGGAAAAAGGAGGGAAAATGCCCTCGAGGTTCTGTCCTTACTTGTTCAGTTACGGTAACCCAGCTCTGCTGCGAGTCTGGGCAAATGTGCTCCTTCCTGCCTACGGCTCCCTCTCAGGGCGAGGGAGATGATGGTGCCTGTGACTCAGGGTGGCCATGGAGTCAGAGCTCTTGGCATGGAAGGGACCTCAGGGGCCATCTAGTCCGGGTCCTGCATTTTACAGATGAGGAAACTGAGGCCTGGGGGTTTGAGTAATTGGCTCAAGGTCACATGGCTAGGAAATCCAAGGCAGTGCAGTGGAAAGTAGGCTGGATTGGGAGTCTGGGTTTGATTCCAGTCCTGCCCCTTGGGCAAACCCCTTACCTTCTCCAGGCCTCAGTTTCCACATCTGTAAATTCAAGGGTTGGACTGGGGGAGTCTCTGAGGTCCCTTGTGTCTCTAGGTCAGTGATCCTATGATCTGTAAGCCTCCTTATGTTTTACAGAAGAAAAGTGAGGCTCAAAACCCAACTCTGCCAGTCACTACTTGGGTGACCATGGGCAAGTGGCTTCACCATTCTGGGGCTTTCAGGTGGTCATGCCCTGTGTTAGTGCTGGAAGTCAGGTCAGCTCTCTCAAGGGAAGGCCCAGGATGCCACTTTTCCTCCTCTTGCAAAGTGCCTTGAGGGACAGGAAGGCTTCCTTGGGGATCATGGGGCACGTTCCCCCAAAGGGGACCTGATAAAATTGGGGATTGTACTGTAGGCCTCACAAGCTGCTCCCCTGTCTCTGTGGGGACACTCCCAGGTTTCTGGAGGGATTTCAGCAGCTCCAACTACCTCCCTTCCTGGGTAGGGCTTGGAGCGCAGCTCTATGAGCACAGCTGAAGTTCCTGAGCCCAAGAGTGAACTCCTACCCCCACCCCCTAATTAGCAAATTCCTTTCATAGCAAGACCCTTTTATAGCTTCTTAATAACTCAAATGTCCATTCTGTGGTAAGACATTTTTAGTTCCTCGGTGTGGTCCTTGCCTTACTGAGTCCTCATGATGGAAGGTCATAGCTCTGATGTATGAAATCAATGGGCGTTTTGTAAGTATTTACACTGTATTCTATCCCAGGCCAGTGTTTAACTGTATAAGTGGGCTAAAGTGAGGACTTTGGGTGCAATGTAGGATTGACAAAGGGCTTTTCACTGAGGGTCTGAGTGAACCCTGGCCAGTTGTCCAGAGTGATATGTCCACTGGGAAAAGGGAAGACAAGGGAAAGGATCCTAGGAAGACTCATAGATGGATGCTGGAAGGGATCTCAGAGGCCATCTAGTCCAACCCCTCATTTTTACAGACTGGGAAACTAGCCCAGAGTGTTATAGTCAAAAAAGTAATTTCCATATAACAAAAGGTTCAATTTATAAAAAAAACCATAATGGGAATCCACCGCCCTGTTGTGGCAGAGGCAACAGCATTGAATCCGGAGTCCCCAGACCTGACTGGGTCTGAGTTCTAGCTTGGCTATTTACAATCCTTTTGACTTTAAACAGATCATTCCTCTTGATCTCAGTTTTCACATCTGTAAAATGAGGGAGGTGTCCTCTCATCCCCAGAACTGGAAGACCTCCAGATCTCGGGTCTCCTCTCTTGACACTGTTCTTGGGTTCCCCTCTTAAGGGTGGGGTAGAACACTTGCCATGTTTTGGGGCTTATCTTCAGGGTTTCTCATGAAGGAAATGTTCAGAGTGCCTGTATCTGCCTTGCATGGGGCCCTCTGGGGAGATCATTGTCTGTTATCCAGGCTCTCAGTCCCCATTTAGAGAAGAGTCCATCTGGTACCGCTCAGCAGCTCTTCAAAGGGGAATTGTCTCATCAGCAAAGAATGGCCCAGTTGGCCCTGCCAATGCAAAAACTCATTGCAGGGAGCACCGACATTGTTTATAGTAACTTAGTAAGACCCTCTCCAAGTCCATCTTAACTGTGATTCTCTTCATGGAAAATGGTCCCTGCTGCACTCTCCCCACTGCCCAGGCTCTAGAGAGGATATTTGATTCCTGTTTGCTGGAATGCACGTTTTCTGGTGTAATCGGATCACAGAATGCTCCCACTTCTCCCGCCCTTTTGCTGGGCTTTTCATTTCCCCTTCATGGCCCTGTCTGCTCCTATCTGATGAATGAAGCATGTTACTATCACAAGCCGTGATACGGAAATGGAATCATCCAAAAGCACAGGAGGGAGAGACTTATCTGGGCTTGTCTAGTTGGATGATAACTTAGAAGGAGTGGGGAGGACAGAGGAGAGAAAGAGAGAGGTGGGGAAGGGAGGGAGAGAGGACAGAGGAGAGAAAGAGAGAGGTGGGGAAAGGAGGGAGAGAGGACAGAGGAGAGAAAGAGAGAGGTGGGGAAGGGAGGGAGAGAGAGAGAAAGGGAATAAGGGAGAGAGAGAAGGAGGAAGAGAGGGAGACAGGGAGAGAGAGACACACACAGAGAAAGACAGAGAGAGACAGAGAGACAAGCAAGAGACAGAGAGAGAGACACAGAGAGAGAGAGAGAGAGAGAGAGAGAGAGAGAGAGAGAGAAGGAAAGGGTAGAGAGGATAGGAGAGGGAGAGAGGGAGAGCTGCCAAACCAGAATATTAGGACTAGGGTGGGGGAGCCCAGTGGACATTACCTCTTCATTGGAGAGATAAGATCAGAGCATTGGGGTTTAACAAATGCTAGTTCACTGACATGGAGGCTCAGAGCAGTAAAATAACTTACCCAAGACCACACAGCTGGTTAGTGACCTCCACGTCTCCTCATGTCTCTATCATTCTGCCTCCTCAAAAGCACCCACTTGGGAGAGATTCTTCAATGTTTTCAATGAACAAATATTTACTGACTACCCTCTAGAGCAGGACTGGTCTTTTAGCACAGTGCCTGGCATACAGCAGTAAAGGACTGACTGTAGTCAGTCAATAAACATGCATTGAGTGCCTACTGTATGCCAGGCACTTAATGCATGTTTATTGATTGACTACAGTCAGTCCTTTACTACTGTAAAGTTCTGGGTCCATGTTGGATGTTTTGTCCTGATGCAGCCCATTCCCCTTTGGGATTAAGGTGGGAATTTTGCCTGACATCAAACCTAAATCTTCTTCCTTGTAACTTACCTTTGCTTCCAGTTCTGCCCACTCTTCCACATAAGAACTCTCCAAAACACAAAAGACAGCTTCCTATGCTCCCCCACCCTTGAGTTTTTTCTTTTCCAATTTAATTATTCCAAGTTTTTTCAGTTGATCCTCCTCGTATGCCAGGAACTCAAGGACCTTCACCCTCCTGCCTGCCCTCCTCATGCTCCTGGTTTGCCTGTGCCCTCCCTAAAGTGTGGTGCCCAGAACTCCCCCCAGACTGCCCGATATGATCTGCCCTGGGCTGGGCACAGCAGGCCTGGTGCTGAAGGCTGCATCTCTTTTTTCTTTTGGAGAAGGGAATGCAGGGCAATTGGGGCTAAGTGACTTGCCCAAGGTCACACAGCTAGTAAATGTGTCAAGTATCTGAGGTTGGACTTGAACTCAAGTCCTCCTGACTCCAGGGCCGGTGCTCTACTCACTGAACCACCTAGCTGCTCCTGAAGGCTGCATCTCTTACTGCAAGCCAGATCACCTTAGCTTTCCTGGCCCGTGTATCACAGTACTGGCTCACATTGGACTTGCAAGTCCAATGAGCCTGCCAGAGCTGCTTCAAATGAACTGCCATTTCCCCCATCTTGTCCCTGTGTTCTAGTGGATCCAGCACTGGACTGTGGGTCAGAACACTTACTAGCTGAACCAGTTTTCTTTTTCATTTCTTTGATTCTCAATCTTCTCATCTATACAATGGACATTATGGCCTCTAAGGTCCCCCTCAGTTGTTTCCTTTAGGGAGGAGTAAACTAAGCTATAAATGCACTTGAAATAATGTATTCTGTGCCAGGTGATGTTGAAAGCCCTTCCATATTTTCTTATGCTCCAAGCTAACCATTCTGAATACTGTTGTAATTTTTTTAACATTATGAGTTGTTTGGCTTCTAGAGCAAAGGGAATTCATGTTGCTTCCCAAAAAAATGTTTGTGGGCATTGCCTGTCCTCACCATGAACTCACTGGTAGCCTGTTATCACTTCAATGGAAGAACCTCAGTTTCTTACCAAGCTTAAAGAATGTCTGAGAATGAAATAACTTGGTTACCCATTACTAGAGGTATTCAATCCATGGCTGAGAACTTTATAGAGGAGATTCATACTTGGACAAGATGACTTCTCAGATCTATTCCAACTCTTGGGGTCTTTGGTTCTGTGGTTTCCAGTTTGGAAAACACTGATTGTGACTTTCATAGAACAAGTGTTCCTGGTCCCAGGTCATTTGCATTTCCATGGTCCATACAATTCATACCTATCATACTTCTATGACTAGGACCAGATCCAAGGGACACAAATCAATCTTTTTTTTTTTTGGATGCACAGAAAGATGAAGTTTTGTTCCAACCTGGTCAAGAAAGCCCAACATCCCTTGGCCAGGTTTTTGACCCTACCATAACACCCACCATGAATAGGAAGCAAAGAGGGAGAGGACTTGATAGACAGAAGGTGATTTGAGTTGGCCTCTTGCTCTGGGACTGCTACAGTTTTTTAAATGGTAGGAAGTACAGGATTCAAAGGAATTCCTGGTTGCTTTCAGCTGACCTGTGGCAAGTGTCTTTGCAAATGGCAGCAGTGAACCAGACATGAGGGCCTTGAGTAGCCATGGATTTCCATTCACTTTGAAGAACTTTTCTTGAAAGGCAAATACAATAGTATTTCTTCAACAATGTACAGTGGGGTCATTTGAGAGCTGCTCTCCTGGCCTTTAGACTCCTTGAATGAATGGGCTTTCCTTAGAAGCAGGAAGTTCCATCTGGGCAGTCCCAGCTGAACATGAAATGGAAAAAAAAAAGACTTTTGCACGAGCCCTGGAACTTGAGCCGGATGGAAACTCATCAAAAATGCATTCCCCTTGGGCTGGCATTTGAGGCATGCATTTACTACTTTGGACGAGCTATCATGGAAGGAAGAGATGTGAACTACAAGCCTGTTGTTAACTCTGTGATCACTGAATTTAGGTGGATCCCCCAAAATCTGCTGCTGGGGATTAAAACAAGGGCAGTCCAGCCATCCCCCTTTTCCTGGGTGGTGCTCCCAATCCTCCTCAAATCCTGACCCTGCTGCTTACTACCTGGGTGACCTTCTGTGAGTCACTTACCACCATCACATGGTTAAATGAAGAGGTCTGGCTGGGCTTATGGTCCTTTCTCATTCTGAATCTATGATCTTTTGGTTCTAGCATGCCCCAGAGCCAGGGCCTGACCCTGACTGTAAGCCTCATATTCTTTCTACTGTTATACGGAGTTTATGGCCTTAGGGATTTAGGATAACTGTGTTTCCCCTAATAGAGGGATGAACATCTCTCCCCAAATAAGAGCAACACTAGGTTCTAAGGGATAATTCAGTTGCTGACTTACAAGGCTTTAGGTAAGTAGCAGCTTTCCTTGGTCATGGTTTGTCTATCTATGAAAAGGGGATTATTGTATAATAATTATTGCATGTAAACTGAGGGTTAATATTCATCTCTTAGGGCTGCTAGGTGGTACGATGGATAGAGCCTAGAGTCAGGAGGATCTGAGTTCAAATTCACCCTCAGATACGTATTAGCTGTGTGACCCTGGGCAAGTCACTTCACCCTGTTTGACTCAGTTTCCTCACCTGTAAAATGAGCTGGAGAAGGAAATGATGAACCACTCCGGTATCTCTGCCAAGAAAACCCAAAATGGGGTCACGAAGAGTCAGACACAACTGAAAAACATCTCAACAACAACAGCAAAGTACAGCTCTTCTATGGGGTGATTTAGGAGATTATCTATATGCAGAATTTAAATTGGTGTGGGCCTTAAGTTACTAATATGATCAAGAATTGAAAAGTTCAACAACTGGGCAAATGCTTATAAAGTACCTACTATGTGTAAGGCATTGTGTTAGATACTGGGGACACAATGATTATGATTAATAACAATAATATTGACAACCAGCATTTCTATAGATCTTCATAGAGCTTATCTGTACTTAAATGTTTTCTTGTGGTATCCCCCCTTAGACTGTGAGGTCAGGGACCCCCTTGTACCTTTCTTTGTACCTCCATCTCTTAGAGCACTGTGTGCCACATAGTAAGTGCTTAATGAAAGTTTATTGACTATTATTGCCTGAGGCCCAAAGTAGGAAAGTGACCTCACTAAATTTACTTTGGGGAATAGATCTGAACTTGAACCCAGATCCTCTGACCACAGACTATGCTCTTTCTATTGTATCAAGGCTTAAGTGACTTATCCATGTCCACACAGCTGGTATGTGTCAAGGCAAGACTTGAATCCAGGCCTTCCTGCCCCCAAGGCTGCTGGTGCTATCCTTATATCATATATCTTTAGAATAAGTTAAAAAATTTTAGAAAAGGATTTAAAACCCTCTGTTTCCTCCATAATGTTTCCCTGAAACAGAAGCTAACTCATGGCCAGGTACAGAGGGAGAGGGTGCAGTTGTGAAATGAAATCCTTAATTAATTAGGAGACACAGCTCTGACTGATAACATAGAAAAGTGCTAGATGAAAAGCTTCTTCCTTCGTGCCAACAAGTGCTCAGCCAGGGCCTCTGAAATGAATTTTTTTGGGTCAAGTTGCCACATCCGGGGTTCATGATCATCAATCTGCTACACTAGGGAGAACCCCCCAGGAAAGACTTGAGAGAGGAAGTTGTCATGTGCTTCCTGATCTCCATGGTGACAAACAACCCTATACACTGTGGTTTTCCCCCAACTGCCTTCCTTGGGGGCCTTGCTGTCCAAAGGGCTTTTGGCTTCAAAGAATCCTTCAAAAGTGAGACAATCCTTCCCTATGCCTCAGGCTGGCTGCCACTCTGGTCAGGGCCCCTCCATAGACTTCGACATGCTGGCGGGGAGGGAGAGAAGGTGGGAACAAAGCTGGTGGTCATAGGGGGAGGGCTTCCAGAGGGCACAGAGACACTGTCCATCCATCCGGTCAGTCTGACCCCAGGTTCATGGACCTTTAGGTCTGGAGACAACAGTGATTCACATTACTTGGATAATGCAAATGTAACCCAAATGGAAATGCTTATTTTGGTCTATAAATTTAAAAAAAGAGGAAAAAAAAAGAGATTCAGTATTTCTAATCTGCTTGTCTAATTGATTGAAGTACAGCAGCCAGGAAGACCAGACTTGCCATGAAATTGGTGATGGTTTCTTTCTGGTTATCTGAAGAGATAACAGCTCTAAAGGACTCTAAAAGAGCAGCGGGGGGGGGGGGGGTAGGGGTAGATTCCAGGAGATAGAGACTCTGTGTACAGTTACATTTCATCTACCATACTTATTCAATCTTCATCTTCCTTTTGGGCACTATTGTATAGATAGAGTGAGTCATACAAGGCTCATGGGATGCACTAGGAATGCCAGTGGGCAATCCAGCCCTGGCTTGTGATTTCTCTGCCCTGGCTCAAAAATGATTGCCAGGTAATGAATTCTTTCATACTGGCCAGTTGTATGGTATTCCTTCCAGGGAATGGGTAGCAGGGTGACAACTCTGAACCCTGGTGGCCTCCCGGATTGATGGGACAGCGACTAGACCGGCATGACAGGGGACACAGCAGATAGACACTTTTGAGTGAAAATTTTTATGATTCGGAGACATTCTCAGAATCAAAGAGTTAGAACTGGAAGGACCTTGGAAGCCATACAGCCCAAAATCCCTAATTTAAATTTAGGAAAATTAGGCACATGGGATTGAGTGAATTGGCCAGGGCATCAGGGCTCAGGTTGTAACCCAAGGGATTAAAACCCTGCTTCTGTCATTTAAATGCGGGGGTTGGTTGGGCACAAAACCCTCTTACATTTCTTCCAATTCTAAATTTACCATCCTATATATTATTTTAAGGGCAGCTGGGTGGTAAAGTGGTTAGAGAGCCAGGTCTGGAGTTAGGAAGATTCATCTTGCTGAGTTCAAATACAGCCTCAAACACTTGCTGGCTGTATGAGCCTGGGCAAGTCACTTAACCTCAGTTTGCCTCAGTTTCCTCATCCATAAAATAAGCTGGAGAAGGAAATGACAAATTGCTCGAGTATCTTTGCCAAGGAAATCCCAAGTGGGGTCACCCAGACTCAGACACAACTGAACAAGTGATACTTTACAACTTTAAAGTCAAAACAAGGGAGCCATTATACTCAAACAAAACAAAATTCCAATCTTGATCTTCTGGACAGTAAACAAGCATTCACCAAAGCAAAGTCTTAAGAGGAAGAGACAGAGAAAATTATGCATATTGGTCTATATTGGAAAAAGCATTTAATGCAGAGTGAGGAAGACCAAAGTTTAAATCCTTCCTCTGAAACTCGCTATCTGTGTGACATTGGCAAAATGACTTTATTTCTGGGATCTTTTCCTCATTCTTCACCCTGAATCCAATGTTCTTGTTACTGTGCATTAGCCAAGAAAGGAATCCCTTCTTCTATGGATCATAGGCCAAGGATTTAGGCTTTTTTGAAAAAAAAAATAAACAACTCAACCTAACATAAAGGATGAGCAAAATGTAGTGGATATTGCCTTAGATTTGGAAAATCCAAGATTTGGGACATGTTGTTCCTCCCAGGAGAATGTAAACTCCCTGAGGGCAGGGACTCTTGTTTTTCTCACTATCTTCTCAGTGTCTATTAGCCTAGTGCTTAGCACATAGCAGGAACTAAAATAAATGCTTGTTCCATGCAAAAATGGGCCTTAGCTCTCTGCCTGTGGCAGTACATCACCTTGGGTACTATGTCTCATTTTTCTGGACCAATCTGTTTCCTCTTTGGAAAATTAAGGCTGAACAAGATTATCTCTCATGTTCCTTCCAATTCTAAATTTTTATGAAGAAGTTTCTTTGGTTGACTTTGTTTTTCAGTGATTAATTCTATTCTCCCAAGTCTCCTGGTTTCTCCAACTTATTTTTGGTATAATAACCAATGAAGCTGGGTTTTTATGTTATATACTCTTTAGTTCAGGATATGAGCTCAGCAAATTTCATTCAAGTTGGCCAACAAGTATTTCTTGAGCACTTTCTAAATATATGCCAAGAACTGTGCTAAGTGCTGTGGATGTAGAAAAAGGTAGTAGAATTCAGATTTTTTTAAATGACAAATATTATAGAAGTGAATATAGACAATTTGGAGATCTTTCTCTCTCACCGTCCAGCTCACCCTCCAATTCCCTTCTATAGTTATTGCCATGAGATCTGAATCCAAGTAAGTTAGTAATCACAGCCGGGGTCTGGGGCAATCAAACCCAGTGTCCCCCATGTAGATGAGGCACGGTTGTTCACTCCCCTCCCCTCTAAACCTTGAGATGTTTGGTAAATGTTAACTGTTGTGGCTATTATTGAATAATCCTCTCAAAAGACCTTTAGCTTCGGACCTCCCAAATATTCCAGGCTCTTTTATTGTTTAGAAATGGGAGTTATGATCTTTCAAAGAATGTGCTGGATGTGTTTTTCCTTTTTCTGGAAGGAGCCCTGATAATTGTGTTGAAAAAAAGAGGCAGTAGTAAAGTAGGAATGATTTTTAAAATGATTTTAAAAAAGAAAAAAAATAAATTATTTAAAAAAAAAACTGAGTGATCTTTTTCGAGGAGACCAGGTCATCAAAGGATTGTGATATGCCTTCTGTCCAGAGAACAACATCCAGGATCATAGAACTCTTAATGGTTCAAAGGGACCCTCAAGCCCAACCTCCAACCCCCTTCTAGCTGTATTGCTACCACTGTGACCTTAATCAAGTCACGATATTTCTATTTCTCAGTTTTCTCTTTTGTTAAATGAGGATAATAATATATCAGAAATGTTGCAGGGTGGAGGTTGGTGGGGAAAGGTCTTACTCCTTATTATCTACAAGAACCAAAGGACAAAGGTCATGAAAGACAAGGGAAATCCCTTTCCTCTCCAAATTGTCTCCTCATCCTGGCTCCTCCCCGACTTACCTTATAGATGTATTTTTATTTGTTTGTTTTTGGATTGAATTCGAGATTTCACTGATACAGGGAATTCCCAGTGATGAAATGCCTCCTAGCAAAGATCTCTTATCCCACCCCTGCAGATTGTCACTTGTTCCTGAAGTTAGGGTCTTAGTGAGTCACCTGGGGGCATTAAGAGGTTCAGTGTCCCACAGCCTCCGAGGCTAGGGGCTGTCTATGTACTATGCTATGCTGTCTCTCACATATGTGTTGTAGATAATTTATTTGGAGTGCCATAAATGTTATGAAACGCTTTACCAATAGAAGACATTCTTATCACAACCTATTTTTTTTCACGTATTGAGGCAATATTCTGTCATAGATGGAATTTTGGGCTTAGAGTCAAGAAAGACTAGGGTTAGAATGCTGCCTTTGACACTTATTAGCTATTGACCTTGCGCAAGTCACTTAAATTGTGTATTCCTGGAAACTCCCTAGTATTCCTCTAATAAAGCAGAGATTAGTTATTTGTGTGTGGTGGGAGTTTTCTTCCCTGATGAAATCACAGATCCTCCTCATACACTTCTGTATAAAAATAGTTAAAATCATGTACCCATTTTGACATTATTTTGCTATATGCTGTGAGATGTTGATCTATACCTAGTTTCTGCCATACTGTTTTCTGGTTTACCCACCAGTTTTTGTCAAATAATGAGTTTTTGTTTCCAAAACTTGGATCTTTGGATTTATCATATATGAGATTACTACGGTCATTTACTACTGTGACTTGTGTGTCTAATCTAATTCCACTGATGTGCCATTATATTTCTTAGCCAGTACCAGATTGTTTCGATAATTACAGCTTTATAATACAGTTTGAGATCTGGTACAGCTAGACCACCATCCTTCACATTTCTTTTCATTGATTTCCTTCATCTTTTGTTCTTCCAAATGAATTTTGTTATGATTTTTTCTAGCTCTTTAAAATGACTTTTTGATAGTCTGATTGGGGCGGCACTGAATAAATAAATTAAGTTAGGTAAAATTGTCATTTTCATTATGTTGTCTCAGCCTACCCATGAGCAATTAATATTTTTCCAATTTTTTTTAGATCTGACCTTATTCTTGTGAAGTGTTTTATAGTTGTGTTTATATCATGTGAGCCCAACTACATTAAACAGAAAATAGATTCCCCAAATGGCAATGGGTTACCTAGGGGTTAATAGGCTCCCTCTGATTGAATTCATCAAGCCAAGGCTGGATATTCACCTGTCAAGTAAGTTATAGGGGGGATTCTCATTCAGGTACAGCATAGAGAGCTCAGTACGCAGACCCCTGAGGTCCTTTTCAGTTGAAATTCTAAAACTCTGTGGCTACTAGTTCCACCCGTCAACTTCCCCTTGGCATACATTCAGCATGTACAACAAACTGTGTTTCAGCAAATATTCCTTGCTGAATGTTGGGGAGCATGTTATGTCATGCAAGCTGGAATGTCTCCAATTGCTGAGCTAGGATTCCAAGGCTAACCTTTCTGTAAGCCTAGAGGTCAGGGCAAGTGATAAGAAACTTGGAGAGAAAAGAACTTCATGGACCCCCAAGCTTATTCTCACGTCATTCTTAATGCTACAGGAATTGGTTCCTTTCTTTTTCCAGCCTGTAACTAGCTTCCTTCCTAAGCTACAGGAAACAGTATGGACAAAGTCACAGAGGTGGGAAAGTACAGGGTATGTACAAACAAAGAAAGGCAAGTAGTCCAGTTTGGTTTGAGCTAAGAATACATGGAAAAGAGTACCTTGGGAAGGTAGGATGGTTCAAATTGGGTGGAACCTTGAATGCCAGGAGGGGAAGCTTGACATTTACTCTGAAGACAGAGAAAGAAGTCAGTCATCAGAGAGCTTTGAGCAGAGGAGGGACTCCGTCAGATCTGATCTCTAGATTTCAAAAGGATTTCTCAAGTGTACATTTCCATCAGATCCTTTTGTCTTATACAGTGTTTACCTCATTAAGAGAATGCACTAAAAAGCAAAAAAACATTCCGAGACCAAAGTTCTCATTAAAACAGTAGGATACTGTCCAGATATAATCAGAGAAGATGAAAGATTATAAATTGGTTTATTTTTCTTGAATCTGCATTTCGGGTTCCTCATCCTGACTTCAGAATGAAGACTGTCATCCTTATTTGCTTTTATCAGACAGTGCTGACAAGTGGTTGGGGCCCACAGTCATAATCTGTGGTAATGAGGATTATCTCGGTGTATTTAGTGATTTCGGTAAATGCCATCCTCACTCTTCAGGCACTCAGAAAGGTGAATAAATAAGTGGATTTTTTAAAAAAGCATTTATTAATCATTTGCTATGTGAAAAGCACTATGCTAGTCACTGGTGATACAAATAGAAAAGTAAGGTGACATCTGTTCTCAAGGGGCTTACATTCTAATGAGGGAGATAATTTAGAATAATAATGCATTTATGCAGCATTTTGAGGTTTGCAAAGTGCTTTCTAAATAGCATCTCATTTGGCCTTCAGAACCACCCTGGAGGGTAGGTGGTATTATTACCCCCATTTTACAGATGGGGAAACTGAGGCAGACAGACATCAAAAGACTTGATCAGGGTCACCCACATAGCTAAGTGTCTGAGATCAGATTTGAACTCATCTTTCTGAATCTAGGTCTGTTTTTGTTGTAAATAGATGGAAAGGCTCTCTAGTTCTGAGGGTACAAAGGCAAAGCAGATGAGAACACATCTTCTTTAATATCATTTCAGGTGATAATCCTATTTCTGTTTCTTAATATTGTCAGTTGGTAGGGAGGAAGATCAGGTCTTGATTCCTGGATGTGGTTCTGAATGATCTGGTGAGGAGGCTTTATAGCCCTGGGAAAAATCTGGGGGTGGGCCTTAGGGGCAGCCAGAAACCTGGGAATTATAATTTTCTCATTCCTTTCCTCCTGATCCTAGTGTCTTACCTCCGTATACCTTCCCTCTGAAAAGCAGGAAAGGCATTGAGGCAGCCAGGCGTGGTCTTCCAGATCAAGTACTGATCTAGACTGGCTCGGAACACAGACATAGTATCAGAACCAGAAGGGGTAATCAGACAGAACATACAATGTTAGAGCTGGAGGTGACCATAGAACATAAAAGTGTCATTAGAAGGAAGCTTGGAACATGGTTCTTAGAATATCAGACCTGGAAGGGACCTTCAAACATAGATCACAGAATGGTAGAGTTAGAAGGAAATCTAGAACCCAGGCCACTGTGCTGTGTGTTGAGGAACACTCTTTTGGGTGTGTATTTAAGTTAAAAATGAAAAAAAATAATTTTTAAAAAGGAACATGGAGTTTCAGAACTGGAAGAGACTTTTGGGAGGCCAAATATTTATTTTACAGATGAGGAAACTGAGTCCTAGAGAAGGTAAATGCCATCCCCAGTCTTACCCAGTTAGTGAGTGGGGGAGAATTTTAATCTCAGTTTGGAGTAGGGCTGGCAGATAATGGGCAGAAGAGCTCCATACATTTGTTCAAAGAAAGTGAAAATCTATGTTTCTTAGCCCCAGTGAGGAGCGGCTCATCACTGTGGGTGTTTGATGATTCCCATGCTTAATTTAAATCACTTTACCCTTCTCTGTCTAAGGTTACTCATCTGTAAATTGGGGATAATATGCCACCTGAGGAATAATGAGGTTATTTAATAATTAAGGTTCTTGAAGTCTTCAGAGATTGCGATACAAGATCAAATATAACAGTATAATTTTCTGCTGCTCATTGAGACTACAGATTAATTTCTGCAAAACTCGTAAGAGGCTTTGTGTGCATTTCCGCATCATATGCTAATTAAAGAATTCTTTATCTTGTAAGATGGCAGCTAGGCTTCATTTAGTCTTTTGGTCAGCTATCACATGGGCCATTTGGGCATAGGAGCAGATTGCTCATCCTAGAAATGCTAAAATCAGGGCTGATGCTTTCTATTTTCTGGTACAGTTATCCCTTCCACTTCTTCATGATGTGGAAAATCTGCATAAAATTTTTTGACTCTTCATTTGTACCAGAGAAGAAGTCTGTTTTTTTTCTTTTATGGGGTATCGATATTATACAACATTATACTTTATATACAGTATTATATTTTATGCATTTCTGAGTTTCTAAAATTTTTCTTCAGCATCTGCTGGCCTTTACATGTTGTCTGTGGCTTCTGCAAAACTCCCCCCAAATTCCCATTTAATTTCTTATGCTGAACTGTGATACAGTGAAGCTGCAATGGGGAAAATCATCATGTGGAAGGGATAAGTGTACTTGACAGTTGACCATACATAGGTTCTCATTTGGGTCGCCCAACAACCCTGTGAGACAAGTAGGGCAGGTCCTAGTTCATTTCACAGATGAAGGTGAGGCTCCAAAGGCTTGAGTGACTTGTCAAGATCTCACATTTGGAGTCAGAGCCAGGACTGAAGAATCAAAGAAATATGAAGCTGGAAAGGACCAGAGTGGCCATCCATTTCAATCCATTCTACATCATGCTTAACAAAGAAGCACCCTTTCTTCCTCCTCTTCCTCCCTCCTTCCCTTCCTGTTTCCCTTTCTTTACTATATCTTCCTTTCCTTTTCCTCCTTTCTTTGCTCTCTTCTTTCTTTTCTTCCTTTCTCCCCATTCTCCTTACCGCCCCCCCCTCTCCCTCCAGAGGCAGCCCTTCCCACTTTTATGTAGAAAGTTCTTCCTTGGGTTCAGTATAAATTTATCTCTTTGCCCTATTGCTCCCCAGGTCTGGGGCCAAGCAGAACGAGTCTAATATGTTTTCTATATGACGTATATTCAAACACATGAAGACAGCTGTCATGCCCCACCCTACTCAAGTCTCTTCTCCAGCCTGAAAAATCTGTTCTTTCAATAGGTCCTCTGAGGGCTTAATTTTGAGAACTTTTACCATCAAAGTCAAACGAAGGTCTTCTGAAGGCCAGCCTGGGGCTCCTTCTACTCCATACAACAGCCAGGTGTCGGGGATCACTCATTCAGAGGGTTGAAGAATGAAAAGTCTTTTGCCTTAGCTTCTCCCAGAATCAAACTCCATGTGATTCTGTAATGGAAAAAGAACTCAGCCAAGAATGTTCGAGCCATGGTTGAGCCCCAGCATTGCTGTGGGACACTTGGCAAAGTATTGCACCTTGCCTAGAGAAGATCTTTGTCTTCTCATCTTTGAAATGGGGATGATAACATTGGCTATTCCTCAGACCTGACACTCCATCTCTTGCTGTTTGCTTGGTCCTATGTAGTTAAAATACTACCACCCCAGCCCATGCGCCTACCTCACCTCTACTTCTTGGGATCCCTTGTTTCTTTCAAAACTCAGGTCAAGCTTTTACATGAAACCTTTCCTGACCCCTCCCAGCTGCTCCCTCTCAAAATAGCCTCTCATTCATTTTGTATAGATTCTGCATAAACTTCTATGTGTGCTTTATTTCCATCATTAGAATGCAAGCTTCTGTTTCACTTTCGTCTTTGTGCAGTGCCTGGCAAATAGTAGGCACTTATTAAGTCTGTGCTAATTATTAAAGGGTTTTATAAATTTTCAAGCACTGTAGAAACATGTTACATTTCTATATAAATTATGAAATTCTATATAAATTGTTATAATTCAGTAATGTGATGTTATATAAATTATATCTCATACCAATGATATATAATACATTACACCAATAACATTACATTAATATACAATTATAATGATTATATTATGTTAATTATGTCATATGTTCTATTATAAATTATGTGAATTATGATTTTAAGAGTAAGTTAATTCTAACGGCCTGAGATTCTGTGGAATCTTTAAGTCCTTTGAGTGGTACTAACCAATAAACTGACTTTTTTTTTTCCTTTTCCCTTTCAACCAACAGAACTGAATATTACCTGCAGATATGCAGGAGTTTATCACGTTGAGAAGAATGGCCGATACAGTATTTCTCGAACTGAGGCTGCTGATCTTTGTAAGGCTTTTAACAGCACCCTCCCTACCCTGGCGCAGATGCAACAAGCACTGGACATCGGGTTCGAGACTTGCAGGTAATCATCATCATCATCATCCTATATTATTATACCCGTTTTATAGATCAGAAAACTGAGCCCCAGAGAACAAGATTGGTTGTCTTACCCGGTATTGCGTACGGCTAGTCAATCATGGAATCAGGACTTTTGCCCAGTTCTTCTGACTTTCAGGGCCCCTTCCACTGCACAGGGGGCAGGTTCCCTGAGGGAAAAGGGGATTAGTCATCAGAGGCTGGGCTGTGCCTGGGGAGTGGGGGGGGCGGGTTGGGAGGGTCAGAACGACAGCTGGATGGGCAGTCTCTTGAAGACTCTGATCCACCTATTAATTTGTCAAAGTAAGTTTGAAACTAGTATGACAACTGGAATTTAGTTGGCTTAGTTTCTGTGAATTACAGACAGGGGAGCCCCGATGAGGTCACCCAGGTCATCTGCTTGTTCCATGCTGAAATGTCTCCCCAGCTATCTCCTGATAGAATCGTCTGAGCCCCAACAGAAGAAATAAAGAGTGATGGAGATCAGTATGCAGTTCATACGCTAGGACTCGACCTTTGTCAGGAAATTTTTTTCCCTTCTTTTGTCATTATTTTTTTCTTTCTTATTCTTCCTTTTTTCTTTCATGTATTTTTTTTGTCGTTCTTTAGAAGTGTGCTTTAATTAACATCTAGAACTTCCAGCTAGGCGGCACAGTGGGTAGAGTGCTGAGCTTAGAGTCAGGAAGACTCATCTTTTTGAGTTTAAATCTGACCTAAGACACTGTCTATGTGGCCCTGGGCAAGTCACTTAACCCTATTTGCCTCAGTTCCTCAACTGTAAAATGAGCTGGAGAAGGAAAGTGCAAACCACTCCAGTATCTCTGCCAAGAAAACCCCAAATGGGGTCACAGAGAGTCAGACACAACTGAAGACTGAACAGCAACAAGAACTTCCAGAGTGGAAATTCCTTCTATTGATTCTGGTGGGCAAATCTTCTCCAACTTAAGTTTAGGTAATTGTCCGGAGCAACGAGTGGTTAAGGATTTGCTGATCATACAGCTGGTATGTGTCAGAGAAGGAAACTGACCCCAGCTTTTCCTGACTCTAAAGCTGGATCTCTATACACTGTGTCTAGCTGCCTCTTTCTCATTTTAATCTATTCTCTGTTGCACTTATGAAATGGGCCTCTTTGCTGGTCTCCACTCATAACGTGTCATCTCTTGCGTCCTTATCTTTGCCGTCACTGTTGCTCCCTGTCACTGGAATGATCACCTCACTTTTGCCTCAGTTTCCCTGGGTTTGTTCAAACCATACCGAGCCCAGGTATCACATCCTACATGAAATCTTTCCTGTTCCCCCTAGGATCCTGAAATGACATTGTCTTTGCCTTGTTTGTACTTTGAATGTACTTACCTGTTTGCATGTTTTATCTCTCCCCATACCCAACTTCCTCTTTGACAGAAGTGCTTGACAAATACTAAGCATTTAATAAATGTTTATTGAATTATACTGCTCCCTCCCTCTCTTCCTTCCTTCCTTCTTTTCTTTCTTCCTTTCTTCCTTCCTCCTTTCCTTTCTTCTTTCCTTCCCTCTCTCTCCCTCCTTTCTTCTTTCCTTCCTTCCTTCTTTCCTTACATCCTTCCTTCCTTCCCTTGCTTTCTTTCTTCCCTTCTTATTTCATTTGCTCCAATCTGAGAAGGAAAAACAAAACATCTTTTACAAGGTGTTTTCCAAGATACTAAAAAACAAAACTCTTCTTAGACATTAAAAAGCAAACAAAAAACTCCTTTTCAAAGTACTCCCTCTTTCACTGTCTCCTCCCATACACCTTCTTCCCCACCCCCCACCTATCTTATGGTGCTTTGCGTCAATAAAACAGCCTCATCTGTGTCTCTGTTTGGTCCTATGGACAGCAGTGCCTGTTAGCAGTTAGGGATCGAGCTGACCACAAATGGAAAGTTCTTCATTTTCACTTGAGGGTTTCTATGTAATCTCCTCATCGCCTGTTCTGCAGCTTCCGGCGTTGGCCCACAGCTTCCCCTTCTTCACACACACACACACACACACACACACACACAAACACACGCTCTCTCTGTCTCTCTGTCTCTCTCTTTCTGTCTCTGTCTGTCTCTGTCTCTCTGCTCTCTCTGTCTCTGTCTCTCTCTCTCTCTCTGTGTCTGTGTGTCTCTCTCTCTCCCTCTCCCTCTCTCCAGAGATCACTATGGAAACCTCATAAAGTCTCCGTGACAGGCGCCTCCAACACTTGGTTACCAGGTGGTCAGTCAGGAAACTTGATTAGAGTCTGAGCTCTTAGTTACCTACCTGAGTCACTTTCCCTTTCTGAGACTCATTTTCTCTCTGGTAAGAGGATGAGGTTGGATTAGACATCCTCAAATTTAGAGTCAGAGGACCTGGATTGGAATTCTGCCTCAGCCACTTACTACCCAGAGGACACTGTAAATTGAGAGGACTGGGCTTTAAACTGACTTCTAAACAATGATAATTTCATCTCGATCTAAGACACTGAGCCCTCACCTACAGAATGGACTCTGGTTGCTTTCTGGTGGGAAGGATGAGCAATTCACAAAATCTTCACAGGGGAATCTTATGGGCTTTCAACAGGGCCACCAGTAAGTGCTAGAAATCATGGCTGTTGGGCTTTTGTGCGCTGTTGACACAAGTCCACAAGGAAGTTCTGAACTGAAATAACAGTGGGAATAGTAAAAAGATACAGCATTTCCCAGGAAAAGTAAAATGCTCATTGACTTAGGTGGGGCAGAAAAAGAGCAAAGATTCTGACGTCGGAAGACCTGGGCTCAGAATCCAACTGGGCCATTTAGTGTCTGTGTGACCTCGGGCACATCTTTTGGGGCCTCAGTTTCCTGATCTGTAAAATGGGGGTTGGCCTAGATGATCCTAGATCTGTGATCTTTCCTTCTTACAATAACACCATGAAGTAAATAAGGCAAATTTATTGTCTTATTATCATTATTATCATTTCCATTTGCATGAGACTAAGATGCATTAAGAGACTGACCAAAGTTGGGATTCAGACCCAGGCCCTCTGATTCCCAGTGCAGTGAGGCAAGGGAAATTTGGGGTTCATACAAAGCAAGATAGCCCCTAAGGAGCATCCCATTGTTCATCTCACCCACAATCGAGAGTCTGAGTTACAAAATCTATTTCCCTAGTTTCTGAATCAGATAGCAGCCACAGGACAGATGCCAGAGATAGACCTGGATTCGCAACCTTCTCTTGCCTGCCCCTCCCTGATAAATAGCAATTTTCAAGAATATAGAACTTATTACCACTTAATGCTCCCCACCCCACCAAGCTGAGGAGACTTCAGGAAAACCAGTTGGTCCATTCAAATGAGGAATTAGTCATAGGCTCTCTAGTTGCAACAGACTTTTAATTAGTGCTGTGTGCTAAGAAACTTGAAAACCTGTGTAAATGCCAGTAGGTTTTGGGGGAGGGGGGGTACAGTACCTGAGGCAGTTTGGCTTTTTGGCATGAAGTTGCTGAAATATGAGAGACATGATTTTAGCCAGGGTTGCATTTTAGAAATACTGCTGAATATGAAACCTTTTTTTCTTTCCCTAGCTCAATTCAACTCAATTGGATTCAGTCAACAACCATTTATCAAATACTTACTATATGTGCTAGGAAAAGCAATAATAACAAAAGACCTACCCTCAAGAAGCTTCCATTCTAATTCACTCCAGAGCAATAAATGTCTATTTATCAATCTCTTTTATGTACAAGAGGCAGTGTGTCCTCTGAACAGAGGTGGGAAAACCTGATTTCAAGTCATGTCTCTATCAAAGAGTGAGCATATGACCTTGGGTAACTCACTTGATGCCTCAGGAGACTCTCTAAGACTAGGGGTGGAGAACCTGTTCTAAGACTATCCATTAAGGAATAATTTATTATTTGTATTGTGTTTATTTTGTGTGTGTAGTGACTTCTCACATAGAATGTAAGCTCCTTGAAGGCAGAGATAGGTTCATATTTGTTTTCTCTGTATCTCCCAGTGCCTAGGCTGCACCTGGTACCTAGAAGGTGCTTAACAAATGCTTGTTAATTAATTGACTGAAGTAGCTTCTTTACAGGAAGTCTCCTCTACCTTTGAAGTCACAGGTACTGACTCTTTACCCCTCTCTCTTCCTCCGCCCCACAAAGTGGAAGGCATTGTACTAAGTGAGGGAGACAGAAAGACAACAAGCAAACTGTCAGCTCTCAAAGAAGTTCCGTTAGACTAAGGCAGCATTTCCCTATTATCAGACCACATCTCATTTGTTGTTTTGTGGTCATCAAGTCTTAGGCCAGAGAGCTGGAATCGGCCTTAGAGGCCATCTAGTTCAACTGTCTCACTTTACAGATGAGGAAGCTGAATCCCAGAGAAGACAAATGACTTGTCTGTTATCAACACAGATAATGGCAGATGCAGGATTAAGCCCAGATGTGTTTCTGATTCAGTTTCCACTCCCCTTCCCTTACTAACGTTGAACACATTCAGCTTAGAAATAGAACTAAAAGATACTCCCCACCCTTTCCACTTTCCCTGTCATATATGTTCTCTTGGGAGGCATTGAAAAAAATTGGGTTTTTTCTTCCCTTCCCCCTTGTCTTTTTCTTTTCTCCCTTCTCTCTTCCTTTCTCCCTTTTCTTTTCCCTTCCCTTCCTTTTTTTAAAAGTAGTCAGTTAGTAAAAAATATTTATTAAGTGCCACAATGTGTCATACACTGTGCCAAGCACTAGGAATACAAAAAAGAAGCAGCCCCTGCCCACAAGAAGCTTACATTCTATTGGGTTTGGAGTACAGAGCATCCTCTTCTTGTCTCAGAAAATGTAGTTCCTTCTCATTTCTATGACTGTTTATTTTTATTTAACTAGTACTCATTTTTCAATAGATCTATGACCTCATTAAACTCAGTTTAAATTCTTAAATTAAATCCTTAATAAAAGAATTTATTCTGTGAAGTTTGGATTCAGTCAAGGGCTAAACTTGAGGACCACATGTGACCTCAAGGCTGCAGGTTCCATACCCTTGGTAGGCATTTCCTTTAACAGGGCACATTACAATTAATTTGTGCTTGCCTATCCTATGTGACTCTGGTCCATGTCCTTCCACAAATTTGCCATCAGGTTTCCACCTATTGGGCTAGGAGCTTTCCTTATATCCTCTCAACATTGCATAAATATCAGTGGGGTGCATGATCTATCCTCTGGTTATCCCTTCCGTCCGCATGATTGGTCTATCATTTTTTTAGTCATATATTTACTTGATTAACTCCTTCAATCTATTCTCCCATGTAATTTCTTATTTCGAATGTGTTGTAACATGCTTGAAACCCTCTGAAGTGCTGTAGGGCTAATTTAAATGAAGAAATATTGAATAAGTAAAGAATTAGGTCTAGCAAAAATTATTTAGAATATTCAAACCGTTGGGTTGGGAGAGGTACAAAGAAAAATTCAAAATGGTCCCAGACTTTACGTAACCTATGATCTTGAGTTATCCCATGACTCATCATGATAGTCCTTAGCAGGTCGATAACCTCCTCTTCTTCTACAGGTATGGTTTCATAGATGGACATGTTGTAATTCCACGAAAGACGCCCAGATTTCTCTGTGCAGCAAATAACACTGGGGTATATATCCTTCCCTCAAATATGTCGCAATATGACACCTATTGCTTCAATGCCTCAGGTGGGTTGGCATTTATTTCCATTGTATTGTTTGTCATTTGAATGAAATAAATTGATACCATACCTTAGAGAAGCCTTGCCTTGGTGCAAAGTAGGAATGAAGGAAGCACCTGATAATGGGTAAGAGGTGAGAGGTCTAGCCAAATCATTAATTGAATTAGAGTGGTATAAGCAGTTAGTCATCAAGAAACTACCATATACATGGCACTGTATGGAGCATATGGTAGTTGTACAAAATTCAATAATTTAATTCAGCAAACCTTTATTAAGCACCTGCTGTGTACTAGGGTGCTGGGGATATGACAAAAAATGAAAAGCCCTCTAGGAGCTTACATTCTATGGGGAGGCTTCAATATGTAGAGATAAGTATATGTAAAATATAATATGATATATAGCAGGTTACATATCACATTATATTTTATAATACATTACATTGCACATATTGTATACATTTCTTATTTATATAATATATATAACATTTATGTAATATTTATTATATATCATAACATATTACATGTAATGCTTATATATTATATAACATAATATAGTTTATATATTATATGAAAAAATATATTATCTTAATATTTGTTATATGTTATATAATATATATTTAACTAGGATGCTAGTACTCTTTGTACACATATAAATGTATAAATTGTAATGTATATGACGCACATATTATATATGTGGTATGTTTTATGTGTATATATATACATACATATTTCAAAAAAGAGTGAGCACAGATACTGGGGGAAGGTTGGGTAGATGAGCAGATGAGGAAAGGGGTTGGTAAGTGTTATCAGTGCTGTACTTTGAAGTAAGGTAGGGGTTTACTTTTTAGGTGGCTGGTTTGGTGAGGTAGAGGTGGGGAGAGAGAGAGAGAGAGAGAGAGAGAGAGAGAGAGAGAGAGAGAGAGAGAGAGGGAGGGGAGGGAGAGAAAGAGAGAGAGAGGGAGAGAGAGAGAGGGAGAGTGAAGGGGGAGGGAGGGAGGGAGGGAGAGAGAGACAGGGAGAGAGAGAGAGAGATTGAGAGAGAGAGAGAGATTGAGAAAGAGAGAGAGAGAGAGATTGAGAGAGAGAGAGAGAGAGAGAGAGAGAGAGAGAGAGAGAGGGAGAGAGAGAGCTCTCAATCTTTACTGTCTGCTTTCTCAAGGTCTCTGTGAAGGGTCACTGAATGAAGCAACAGACTCCCTTTGCCCTAATTCTCTCCAGTCCAGCAATGCTTGTTAAGTAGAAAGAAAGCCTGGCTAATGAGGTTCCATTATTGGAGAAGAGAGGGCAAACCTAATTGAATGTCTTTTGGGGTTATCATCCTCCCTGGCATGCACATTGCCTTGGACCTGAGGAATGCTGAAAACACATCAAACATTCTTTAGAATAGAAATTGCAGCACCAAGTACGAGTCTCTCAGTTTTGGGAAATGGTCTTCCCTTGGTTTTAATGTTCTTGATGTTATATCAAGATTTAATCAGCCCTGAAGGAAATTGAGGGTAGCTCCCAGCCCAAGTCTGAACTGAGCTGAATCGAGTTGGGGCTTAGAGGCAATGGGCATGGGGGCTGCTTTTGCCAAGCCCCACTAGTGAACGAGAAGGCAAGTTGAAAAGCTAAATTTATGACATGGTCAGATCCAGGGTCCTGGTTCGAAGGTATCATTGGTCAGACCTAATACAGCATTTATATTGTACTTCTATCAAATACTTACTGAGCAGAGAAGGAAATGTGTACGTATTAGAGTGAATGGGTGTCAGAGGCTGGATGTGAGCCTGAATGTTCTCTGCAGAAGCCCCCTAGTATTGCACTAGCCTACTTTGGCAGGAAAGGCAAGGAGGGGAACTAGCATTTATAAAGCACCTACTATGCACCTGGTGTTGTGTACCTTACAAATATCATCTCATTTAATCCTTACAACAAACCTATGAAGCAGGTGCTGTTAATGTCCTTATTTTAAAGTTGAAGAAACTAAGGCAAACAGAGGTTAAATGACTTAAGGTCACACAGCTAGTATGTGTCTAAGGCTAGATTTGAACTCAGTTCTTCCTGACTGCAGGTCCAATGCTCTATCCATGACATTATTGAGCTTCCTAGATGAGAGTCTCATCTGGTTCTAAATCTATGGTCCTATGATTTTGACTTTGTTATTCTCCAATTTAAATATTTTTTATAGCAGTGGATGAGATATGAGTATGTTTTTGGGTGGTGGGGCTGGACCTGTAATTGCATAGCATCATTTTTGTTGTTGTTCAGTCATTTTAGTCATGTCTGACCCTTTGTGATTCCATATGGGGCTTTCTTGACAAAGATATTGGAGTGTTTTGCCATTTCCTTCTCCAGCTCATTTTACAGATAAGGAAACTGAGGCAAGGAGGATGAAGTGACTTGCCCAGGGTACACAGCTACAAGTGTCCGAGGCCAGATTTGAACTCAGGAAGATGAGTGTTCCTGACTCTAGGACCAGCACTCCAGTGTGCCACCTAATTGCCCTCATAGGATCATAGGATCACAGATTAAAAGCTGGAAGGTATCTCAGAGGCTTACAGGGAGCTCCCAAGGAAAAAGTTCTCTGCTGCAATATAGAGGATCAGCTGTTCTGCAATTTACAGTCTCAGAGACGTTGTGACCTTCCTCACAGATAGGATACATGCGTAGGATTGTTGGGTTTTTGGTTTGTTTTTAGCTAAATGATAACTTTTATGTTAGATGAAAGGCCTCTCCTCTTAAGAAATCCTTGTATTTGCTAAAGTAATAACCGCCCATTTCTCTTCTCCAAGTGGACAAAAACCAAATCTATGAAAGTCCTCTTACATGGTTAATAATAATAGCTTCCATTACAGATAGCACTTTCAGGTTTACAAGCTATTTTCCCAATGGCAGCTCTAAAGAAGAGACCAAATGGAATTCTCCCCATCTTAAAGATGTGAAAATTCTTTCTCTTAATAATTTCTTTTGTATGAAGTTCTAGACTGTAGCCTTTCCTTTGAGCTGATGCAATTCAATAAATCATACAATCAGCAAGCATTTATTAATTGCCTTCTATGTGCCAGGCAGTAAGGATGCAATGACAAAAATGAAGATATCTGATTTCAAGTATCTTAAATTCTAGAGAGTCTTGTAAAACATAGAGAATAGGTTATTGAATATGTATATTTATAAATAAAAATCATTTATTAAGTGATTGCTATGTGCAAAACACTGTTAGGTGCTGGGGATACAAAGACAAAAATTATTCAGTCCCTGCCCTTCCAGAACTATGTATAAAACAAATACCATATAATTTTTTGAAGAGAAGGTGTAAGGATGTCAATTAATTAGTTCACTAACAAATGTTTCTTTATTAAGTGCCTACTATATGCTAAGGACTGTGGTAAGGTCTGGGGATAGAAAGGCAAAATTGAAACAATCCCTGCCCTCGAGGAGCTTACATTCCAATAGCTGTCATGGCAAACAAATTAAGTAGAAGATTAGTCATCTCATGCCTTCCCTGAAAATGTGAAGGAAAACTCCAGAAGACCAGGGGGAAAGAGAAGTGAGCTTTAAAATGTTAGTCTTTACAACTATGATACTGAAGATTAATGATTAAGAACACTACTTATCTCCTGATGGAGAAATGATGGACTCAGTGAGATCTGGGGGGATATTTTTGGACATGGACTATGTGGATATTTTTTTTTGCTTGACTCTTTTAATTGTTAGAAGGATTCAGAAGTATAGAAAAATAGGAAAGCTTTGAAAGTGACCTAGTGAATATGAGCTCTTGTCAAGCCTTTAGATGGTCATTGAGAATCCTGAGCTAATCTGATATTCTTGTTCTTCAGTATTCTTGGATCTTCCCAATTTAGTTGAGGAAAGAAATATGATACCGTGGAAACTGACTTGGCATCTCTGACTCTATTTGAATTGCCACTTCAGTTTCAATTCAACCTATAAATCATGCTTATTTCATCATATTTCTATCCCCGTGAAAGGATTTAGTCAAAATATTCTGTCTCATAAGATGTTTGATGCTGTGCCCATGTGCTTGTGGTGTGGTGTGTTTTTCTGTGAGCACTCCAGAGGTAGAGTCCTGGGAAATGGGTGGTGACAATGGACTTCACAATCTATGGTGGAAGGACAGCACCAGGCAACTTCCTCTCTTGGGAAGTTTCCAGAGAAGGTTTCCCTGACAGGGTTGGATCCCACCTAGTTCTGTTCTTTACTACCTATGTGACCTTGAGAAAGTCTCTTCCCCTCTCTTAACCTCACTTTCTTTTTCTTTACCTGTATAATGGGGTTGGTTAACTAGAGAAATTCTAAGATCTCTTCCATTTCTAAGATCCTAGTTCAGTTGGAGGGGGAAGGTTAGGTGGGTTGGAAAGGCCATGTTGGAATGGTGTTGGGAAGGGAAGGGAGATCATGAAATTATAATTAAAAAAAAAGAGTAAGGCATGGTGAAAACATTGTCTTAGTTAATTTTTTTTAAATGGGCCTAGCTCTTGACTCATTTCAATGAAATTGACCATTTGGATCGTTATCTTTCCTCACAGCCCCTCTGGACAAAGAAGACTGCTCAAGTGTCACAGACATACCAAGTATATTTGAAGGACAAATCACCATAGGTACCTTTCCCTGCTAACTTTTATTTTATATTCTTATCACAAGGATTGGAGTGGGGTGGGGAGTGGGAATCAAAAGCGCTGCTTGTTTTCAGTACTGTGTCAACATAACAGGGCCGGTTCACAGGCAATGGTCCACTGTGCTCACGCTATATTTTTCTTTGTCTCTCTACACAGACATTGTACTGACCTGATTTGTCTTAATTGGGGAAAGATTCTACTAGAATCCCTACCAGGACTTTGGGTGGGAGTTGGGGGGAACCCATTCTGGTATTTCATCTCTGGAACTTGAACCCAGGTCTTCCCGATTCTGAGGTTGGCTCTCTCTAAGCAATTATTTCAAGTTACTGTGTATGTGTATATGTGTAACATATGGATAGATACAGACATGTGTATGTATATAGATATATATGTATGTGTGCACATTCATGTGCATACACATATACATTTGCATAGTGCATGTATGTCCGTAAATCAATATGCATACATGTATGACCAATAGACATGTATAGATACACCAATAAATACATATTCTTATATATGCTAATGTACACATGTGTGTATATACAGATCACATGCAATGTAATGTATATTACATATACACATACATATATTAATAATTAAAAATAATAAACAGTAATAAATATATACATGTATATATTTATATACACGTTTGTGTACATGGGTCTTATTTATTTATTTATTTATTTAATATTTAATAATATTTACAATATTTAATAATAAAACAGGAGGGAATAGTGTCCACTTCTGCTTCTGATAGTTACTAGTAGCGTGAACAAATAACATTAACATGTGTGTATCTAAGGTAACTCCACAGGATGTTTTTATTACATCAAGGATGGATTGCAGTTCCTTTTGCTGGAGGGAATTTGTAAATAGGGATTTCTCTACTCTGAGAAAATCACAGACATGTAGATAGATGTTCAGGTATATATATATATATATATATATATATATATATATATATATATATATATATATATATATATATACACTTATGGTTACATAAATAATACGTGCATATGTATGTATGTATACACAAAAACTACAAAATTACACCAGCATCTTTGGGGTCTAAACAGTTGCTTTTAGTACATTTAGGTATGATTCCTAGTCATATAGTGAATGTAGCCCCTCTGCCAGTGACTGTATTTGATGAGAATGCATTTACTACTTAAAACTTTTCCCCAAGCTTGGGTAATCATAGAGTTGAATCTGAAGCCCTGATGGTACTTTTCCTTTCCTTCAGGCATTGTAAACCCTGATGGAACCCGCTATACGAAGAAAGGAGAATATCGGACCAATCCTGAAGATATCAACCCCAGCTTCAGTCCAGATGATGATGGGAGCAGTGGATCTGCAGGAGAGAGGAGCACCATGGGTGGTTCCACCATCATTCAGACAACATATGATGATGTAACCCCTACTTCCTTCAAAGTCCCTAGCATTGATGACCATGAAGACTTTCCTTCAGTCACCAGTAAGGAGAGCACATTTCCATTTTCTCTAGTCAGAAAAGTCCCAAGCTTATGAGTTTCTGGGTAGTTCTTCCAATCCCTCTCGAACCAGAGAACATCATTAGGAGACATAAAGCATCTCTGTTATAAATATTCTTCCTCACTCTCTACCTCCTCCTGCCAAGATAGAGCCCAGATATACACCCAAGGTTTTGGAATTTGGGTTTGTAAATGGGAAATACAACATGTGGATCAAAAAAGGAAATAGGGTAGACCTCATATACACAATTACACATGAACAGATGTTCATAGTTGTTCCCCACTTTCTTCCCCTTACTTACTTCCTTCTTACTAATGACCAGAATAATATATCACAGAATCTCACAGTTGGAAGAGACATCAGAGATCATTTACATGTTGTATTTACCTACTAGAATGCAAGTGCCTTGAAGGCATCTTATAATTGGTGCCAGAACAGACCCAACACATAGCCGATTATCAACATGGAGTTGATAATTAATACATGTAGGTTGTGTTGTATTAAACTGGATGTAGTCCAAACTAGGTAAACAAGAATGTCCTTTATAACATCCCTGGAAAGTGGTCATCCAACTTCTAGTAGAAGACCTCCCATGAGGGAGGACCTTCTTTCCTTTGGGAAGGCAAGGATTAGAATGGAAGAAAGCAGTCCCTTCACCCAGTCTTGGCTCATGGCTTCCTCTTCTTCATCCCTGGCTATTTTTCCTATGGTCTGATGGGAAGAACTACAATAGGAGTTGTCTCCTTGGTGCTTCACATAATTACTAATGACTGTCTCTGAGGAAATAATTGAGAGTATGGGTAACAAATGGCATAGGTGCTATTGGGCAGAATGATTTTCACAGGACAGAGGGAGGCAGAGAGGATGCCCATTCCCAGGCCACGAAGGAGAGTTGTTAGGAGTTCTGTTCTCTTGACGCTCTCAAGCATTCTAAAATGGGTAAAAGAAACATCATCATGATGATGAGGAAGAGGAGGAGGAGAAAGAGGAGGAGGATGATAACTAAAATTTATATGGTGATTCAAGGTTTGCAAAGCACTTTACAAATACTCTTCGATTTTATTCTCACAACAACCTGGGAAATAGTTGCTATTAAATTTATTATCTATTATTAAGTGAAAGAATACCAATTAAGAAGGTGGCTAAGTTTTAAGGATGTTGGCTGTCCTGCCTCTCCCTGTTTTCCTGAATGCAGAAGGGGCAGTCAGAATGGGGAAGGTTGTTGAAATTGCGACATGCAAGAACAGACTGAAGGAACTAGAGAGATTTCATATGAAGAAGACTTAGGAGAGACATGATAGCTGTCTTTAAGTATCTGAGGGGTTGTCTGGTGGAAAAGGGATTAAGTTTGTCTGCTTGGCCACAGAGAGCAGAAAAAGGAGCAATGTCGGGAAGTTGGAAAGAGGCAGATTTATACTCCAAATCAAGGAGAACTTGCTAAGCATTAGAACTGTCCCAAAATGGGATGGCCTCAGAGCCAATATTCACCAGAGGTCTTAAAGTAGAGACCAGATGACCACTTATCAGAGGCACTATAGAAGGGATTCGTGTTCAGGTAGAAGTTGGCTCATCTGACCTCAGAACTTGCTCACTTTAAAGTCTCAGATTTTATGATTTGATGAGAGGTAAGATAATCCAAGGTGTCCCTTATGTTCACCAGCACACTACTTAAGGACATTTAAGTGGCCCATAGTGTATTGAGGTCCAAAATACTGGAAAATTCAGGGATAGCTGAATTTTCTGATGATAATCATTTTCTTTAGAAAGAGCCTGCTCCAGCAACACTTTAGTTAACTTGAGTGTTAATAACAAATAAGCTCTCCGGGAGGGAGATGACACCTTAAAACAAAATAGTCTGCTGGTTGTTTTTGCCTGAATGGAGCAGGATGGTTCCGATTGCTTATATTATTCTCTAGCACTGAAAGGGAGAAGATAAGTGGATGCCATCTTGGGGTTTTGTCTCTTGATGCTTTGGGTTGGTTGGGGCATGTTTATTCCTTTCTTTTTTCTTCTTTCCTTCTCCTCATTCAGTTATTTGAAAATCATGATTGCTGATTGGTTGAGATATTTTCTTAACAAGAAAATATTTGATCTTAAGAGTATCTTTCTTTGGTTGTAGTGGGGTTTTTCCTCTTTACTCACACAATTCTTTCATGAATGATAGTAATAGGTGGAGTTTGAGAGCTTCGGGATCTTTGGGCCAAGTTCTCCAAAGAGGATGGTAGAGACTTAATGGCGTATACATTCTTGTGGCAGGGGCCTTTTCTGCTCTCTTTGACTCTAACAAATCAGACAGTAGCAATAGCACTGTCTTTTCATTCATACTCATTTTATGAATGGCTTTTGGGGGTTAAGATCTGGTTCTGTCCAGACTCAGGATGTGCGCTACTCTTCCCTTGAGAGAAATTTCCCATTAATGCATCCTACTGCTGGTGGCCAAGATGTTCTAACTCTTCCATGTTTCCCAGTATGGTTTAGTCTTCTTTAAAATTCACATCTCTTCAGTTCCTTTCCAAACAATGGTGAATCTATTAAGAGTTTTACTGCTAACAAAAGAAAAATAGCAAACCAGGCTCTCTAGTGGGCAGCGTACAACTTCCAGGGCTCTCAATTTCTTAACCCATTTGGAGATCTCAAATCATTAAGATCAAAGGATTTAGAGACGGAAATGGACATTAATGATCATTTAAGTTTACAGATGAGGAAACCAAGGTATAGAGAGAAGGATGTGACTTGTCTAAATCCACACGGATCATGAGTAGCAAATCAATCAATCCACGAGTGTTTATTTCAGTGACACTGTGCTAGGTACTGAGATACAAAGACAAAAAAGAAACCAAAGTCCCTGCTTTTGTGTTGTAAACTTTAGTATCAATACCAGGATTAGAACCCAGGTCCTCTGAATTCAAATCCCCTATGGATTTGAATTCTTCACTTTTACTTTGCCAGCTACTTTCTTTGCTCAGCACTATCAAAATGAGACAATAAGTGACCTCAGTCTCAAACACACAGAGCTAGATTACTGTAAATGTGTTCCCCTAACGTACGACAATCCTGGTAAAATATTTACTGTGGGGATTAAGCCAAAATAAAGGCAAAACTAATAACACATGCCTAATGGTAAACATTAGGTCTATAGTTTAGCAAAGGAGAGGCAGCAGAATTTATTACCCAACCCCATCCACGTAGGGATGACTCGGCTTCCCAACTCGGGAAAAGTAGAAGAGCAAAGGGATGAAGGCTGCTTAGAAACAGATGAAAGTCACAAAAATGAAACATCATAAAGCGTATCTTTAAAACTTCCCAAACATGGGTCATCTTTGGGCAGGATTCCTTGATCTTCCTGTAAACAGGCCAGCTGAATGATTTCTCAGTAGCTGAAGATAAGAGAGGTGAATTACTCGGATGGAGAGGAACCCAGGAGTGACTGTCATTGAAATGAATTGGGAAGCAGTAGCTCTGGGTTCAAATCTCTGTCCTGCCTCTTATAATCTGTGTCCTTTGGCCAAGTCATTTCATTTTTGGATTTTAGTTTCCTCAGCTGTAATATTAATGGGTTGGACTATACGAACTCCAAGATCCCTTTAACTCTGACACTAAACTTTGTATAGGATTCAGCAGTGTAACTTAAGAGAGACTCCTTCATACTCAGAAGAGGTCTGAAGTCAGGCAGTTTGTCAATAAAGTTATTAAATGACTACTATGTGCCTGGTATTGTGCCAAGATCTGGGGATGCAGAGAAGGCCATAAGGCAGACCCTGCCTTTGAGGAGCTCACAAACTAATGGGATAAAACATGTAAATAGCTGTCTGCAAGCTAGCATATACAGGATAAACTGGAGATAATTAACAGAGGAAAGCCACTAGAATTCAGATGGAGATGAGAAGAAAGCCAATAAAGATGTGTTCACTAGCTCTAGTAAAAACTAAATCCTACTTTTTGTACCAGTGTAGAGATTGTCCCAGTATTTAAGGCTTGCAGAACAATTTCTCTTAAAGCTTGGACAAAAGGAGCACAGGACAGGTGGCTAGGTAGTGCAGTAGTTAGAGCACCAGACTTGAAGTCAGGAAGATCTGAGTTCAAATCTGATCTCAGGCACTTACTATATGACCCTGGATAAGTTGCAGTATTGCTATCTGCCTCAGTTTCCTCATCTGTAATAATTGTATCTCCCAGGGATGTTGTGAAGGTAAAATAAGAAAATGTATGTAAAATATTTTGCCAATTTGAAAGTGCTATAAAAATGCTAGTTATCATTGTCACTATTATAGTCTATGGTTTACAAAACATTTTTCCTTTCTTGTTGCATTTGACCCTCACAACAAACCTGTAAGATAAGCAGGGCAGGTATGATTGTCCATATTTACACGGAGGAAGAAACTGAGGTTCAGAGTTGTAAGGTGACTTGCTGAAAACTGAACTGTTCCCAAATGCCAGAATCCAGGTCATCTGATTCCAAATCCAGGGCCATTTCTACCACACCCTGGCTGCCTCCTCTAACTTGCTTTTGTTCTGTGGTCTTCTTTTGGTTTATTTCTGATATGCTTTTGGACGAGGGCTATGGTGACTTGGCAGTGGATAACAGCGGCAATATGTGATGGATTTGGGAGATGCTAGATTGTTTCAACAGCAGCATCCTGAAGGGTGTCATACACATTCTACTTTTTCTTGGCTATCATGTTTGTGCCATGGCATGAATGAACTTGGCAAGTGGAGTTTTTCCTGTCTAAATGTTGATCCTTTTTTGGTGGCGGTATTATTTCTGATGTCTTCCCTTTGCCTGACCTGGGCTTCTGTCGCTATAATTCCTCCAGCTCCCCATTACACCTCCTTCCCAGTTGAATTCAATGGCAAACTGGAAATGTCCAAACTCTTTTCTAGCTTGAACACAGATTTCTGTGATTTCAGTAACTACATTCACAATCCTGAAAGGCCACACCATTGCTTGTGAAGGGAACATTTTGTCTATGCTTCATTCCAAGCATACTTGTTAGTGAAAAATGCTCGAGCCACATTTAGAAGGTGAAGAAAGTGATGCATGGATCACTGAAGAAGGCTTTCCATGAATTTGATAATCACTTTTAATAGGATGTATATCCCACTAAAACACAATGATAAATATGAGACTGATAAGTGTGAATGAGCACTAAACAATTTAAAGGATACCCTAGCTTCAACCTACATCAGAGCCACTAAGGATACTACTCACATGGGGCATAAAATGCTATCATGGATCAAGTACGGAGTGGAAAAGGAAAGATGTAGATTTGTACCTAAGAATTACCTTAGAGAAAAACAAATTCTAGTGGCCTAAGTCAATGTTGAAGTTAGTGAATCATGGCTGAATTGCTACATGCCACCACTTCATCTACATAGCACTAAATAAAGGAGCCAAGAAAGCCCGGTTTTGCTGTAGATTATTGCTTGATCCTGTGCTGGATTCTTTGTAAGGGGATGTTAACTTATGTTGATCAATCTCTACTCTAAGATGTTCATTTGGGAGGGAAATGACATCTGATTACCGTCAATGAAGAGCTAGGCTTTCTGCCCAGGGTTCTTCTATGCTCTGCTTTCCCCAATCTCCGTAATGATAGAGAAGTAGATTTTTTATAGAGAATGAATATTATGTAGAGAAAGAACTCTTCCTCCCTGGTTTGCAGACCATAGTAAATAACTTTTCTGTAATTTATTTACCACCCTTGTGCACTCAGAGACTCATCCCACTGCTGAAACATCACCTCAGCCACAAAATAATGCAATGTTGTCATGGTTTGCTGGTTCACCACTTCAGAGTGAGTATCTTACAACAGTCAAGCCAGGTAACAAGTCATGTGTGATTTTATCAGTTGTTCTTATGGAAAGTTGGTCACATGAAAGAATATAGATACCTGTTGTCTATGCCTAAGCTTCCAATTAATGGTTCTTTAACTTTCCTGGTAGGAAAAGGACCTGGTCCCTTTCTCATATGGCAACCTTCAATTCTTACTAATGGAGATGATTATAAGTTCACTTAGAGTCTTTTTTTTTCTTTTCCCTTAAGGTAGTGGCCCCTTTATAATGGGAAGGAGGCCATTTTATTCAGAAGTTTATGGCCACAAGGTTTCTTTGGAATACAAGATGTTATATCTGATTACATCCAGAAGATGTAATTCTGAAACATTTTTTATTTGTTTTCTCCCAAGCAAGTTAGATTCATGAAAAAGGTAGTTCTACATCATAAAACTGGTAGAGTATGGCCTGTTCTCCTACAAGTTTATAAGCAATTTCATCCTGAAGTATAGTGACTTAATTTATTAAACCACCTTTATATCTGTACAAAAACCCCTACTATTTAGAAAACACGTAGAGCAGAAGTTTGGGGGTCTTTCTTTCAAAGGGCACATAGAATGTGGCAAAATGAGGGAATAAGAATAACTTAGTTTAGTCGATTTCATCAAAGGAAGTATCATTTGTCAGAGTGTATTATTAGCAGACGGGTAGCAAGAGAAGGATGGATGTGGTGTAAAAAACATGATGCATGAAAAAGTTTATAAATATTGTCTTTATAGGGCAAAACGTGCCCTGAAAACTTGCTCTTTGGCTTACTCCTTCATGGGCCTTTCTAGGGTTTCTTTGGTAATTGAAATGAAGAATCTAAATAATCATCCTTTGGGATTTTAAGGATTTTATGACTGTTTTAGTTTTTCTGTTGGGTTTTGGTCTTTTTCTGTCTTCTGATTGTCTGGTTTTTTGGGGTCAACAGGCTCTCAAAATGGTTTCAAAGAAAGATAGCTTCAGTATACCCTTTAACTAATGAAGAAGGATACTTCCTTCTGCTCTTGTCAATGAACTAATCATGTCATTGATCTTTGCTTCGCATTCTTTCTTGGTGTTATCCTCCTTGAAATAAGAATTCTAATGACTCACCATATAATCATGGTGCTTACTTAAAATGAGAATTTTAACTCTGTCAGGATGTTTTTTTCCAGCATCTTCTTTTTCTACCCCTCTTTGTCTACCTGAAATTCTCTGTCTGGGTTATCTGGCTGCAAATGTTAGCTACATCTTGATATCTATAACCATGCTATTGGATATTAGTAGATGACATTGGATGGTTTTAAATCCAGTGATGGTCAAGCAAAATAACATATGGGTTTCTGGGCTTTCCTTTCTTTTCTCTACCATCTATAAAAAGTATAAATAATCATCATGAATTATTAAAAGAAGAAAAGTCTGAACACAAAAAGCTGTTCTCTGGGAGGTAACAAGTAGTGCTTTCACCATTGATTCAACCGTCCCTATAACAGCTTTGACCAGCCCTAGTGGTACAATCCACAAGACCACAGCAATGAAACAAGAAGATTCTGACTGGTTTTCACAGTGGTTCTGGCCTTCAGAACGTGAGAGGCAGCACACAACCACAAGGACAGATGGTAATGGGCTCAGAATGTCTCTCTTCATATACTTTCTTCCAAGTCTTCATTGGTTCTCCTTGGTTTTGGGTGATATTGGCAAAGGCTCTTTTCCTTTTGGGTCTCAAGAGGCTCTAAAAGGCTGGAGAAAAGATCACTGAATCACTGATGGGGAGTAGGAGAGCAGGAGGTGTCCTGAGGAGGGTTTTATAACGTTACTAAGCAGAGTTAGGTTCTGTCTTCTATGTTCTAAAGAATTAATGTAGTATGAAAAGAGACCCTAACAGAAGGTAGTTGTACAGACTGATAAAAGAGAAATCTTTCTTGATAATAGATGTGATTTTTAAAATTGTCTTTGCTTTTATGAGGCATCCTTTATAACACTATGAGATATTAGACTAAAAGACTGTTCATATTTCCTTTAAGACATCATAGTTTTAGGAAATTGTGGGATCCTTAATCCCCAAGCAATCTGTTACAAACTTGACAAAAAAGGAATTGAAACATTCTATTTCAACCAATGGATAATAAATATAATTATCTTCACAATGAGCATTTACTTGAGCCTCCATTTGTATGGACAGGCTGACGGGATCAAAGCTGCATATGCAAAGTTGCTTTCATATTGCATGATGACTTTTTAATAGTAGAAGAATCTCACAAGGTGTCGTGTTAGGTATTACATGATGTTTCTTCCCTGTATCCAGAGAAAGTTATCTATCAGTCACAGAACTAAAATGTGCTACTAAAAACCTAAAATGTATACGTTTGGAACAATAATTCTTGAAATTTTCCCCAATTTCATTGAAAAGATTCTTGTTTGGGTCTAAAAATATTTCTTGCTCTGACTTTTGGGTAGCCAGTATTTGCAAGTGAATCATAAGAGGAAATGATAATATGAAGTTCAAAAATGAATGGAAAAAACCCACCCAGATATATACCTGTGTATTCAAAGCAAAAAACAACTTGCAGCCCACTGTTCAACATGTAGAGACCTCATTCCTAGTGAAGGGGATTATTCCAAAGGACATATGGAGGTCATTTGGAAGATTGAGTCTTTTCTTTCTATGAGTTTCTATCCAAGAGCAATAAGGAAGAAATTGTATCTTCCCCTCAACCCCCAATGGATTAGAACCACCACTGATAGCAGATACTGAATGGTAGAACCTAAATAAGCCTCTGTCACACTAAGAACGTGAAATACATATTTTCTTATTCCATTCCAAGTTCTGGATAAGTTTTTTGATTTTGTGGATCTCCATGGGACTTACCCTAATCAAAGTGGAACACACTTATTTCATGTAGGAATATATATTGTGAATGCACATATACATATATTTGTGTATCTGTCTATAACCAAATCTATATAGCTATGGCTACATATCTATATATGTCTCTATATTTATGTCCATGACTACATCTATCTATCTATCTATCCATCTATCTATCTAATCTGTCCATCCCTTTCTGAAATGAGCATGCCCCACCTGATTAGGACAAGTCCAATGTTGTTGACCAATTAATTGCCTGTGTCTTTGAATCCCTTTGCCGGATGACTATCCAAATGAGCATTTGTAAGAAGAGGAAGAGTTTGCAGCATTACCAGTTATTTTGTGTCCCATAAAGAGATGTAGGCTCATGATACTCCATGAATTGACTATTATGTGTTCAGAGTCATAGCTTTTCTGAAGTTGACTTGGAAAATCGATAGGCACACATGAAGCTCTTCTATTAATTTCTCAATGCATTGCCATGCACGGGCTTTGTTTACTCTAAGAAGTACAGAATCTATTCTAATATACTAGTTTTAACTGATATCTTCTTTCTTGACTTCTTTGGAATATTTGTAGTCTGACATTTTTTTCATTTTTCTTTCTTGTTAGTCTCCAGAATGCTATGCTTAGTAACAAAGTTGTTTAAATTCATTTAGTCTAGAATTTGGGAATCTTGGGTCATGCGTCCGGACCTACTGCTTTCTTCTTGAGATATCAGGCAATTGATTAACTCACCTGTGCTTGACTTCCCTCTTCTGTCAAATGGGGTTGCCTAGGTTTTTGCTCAGTCAATAACAACAAGTCATCACAACAGGTATGGACTCAACTGCCACCTCAGCAGACCTGGAACCAAATGAGGAAAGTGAAGAAGAAAGAGAAAAATCTCCCAGTTATTCTGGATCAGGCATTGATGATGATGAAGATTTTATCAGTACCAGTAAGAATAATAATCAATTACAGTAGAATCATTTTGTGGCAATAAAACTAGAGGCACCCAATGGGGCCAGGCCTTGGGAAAGATTGAATATGATCCAAGACTGTAGTTTTGCAACACAATCCTTCTTATAAGTTGGTGAATCTATAGAGCAAGAATTAACATCATTTTGACAACAACTAAAATTTATTTTTTTTAAAGGGAAAAAAGGATCCTCCTTTAAAAAGCTTCCAGGCTTCACAATTTTAAGGAATTGGTTTGTGATTAGTGATTGCCTCTACAATACTATAGTAAACTTTCCTTAATTCTCCTTAATCTTGGTTCTTATGTCAAAAGCTTGATAAGAATCCCGCCCCCCCCCCACCGGCCCCCTAACACTCTTTGATATCCTTGGGAGTAAAAAGAATTAGTTCTTACAAATGTGGTTTATAATCTTCAAAGAATCTTTTTTTAGGTTAATTGATAATGGTTAAAAGTTCCAAAGTTTTCTTAACATGTAAAATGGAGATGATAACATTTTCTATTTGTTGGAGGGATTTATTGGGTTAAAAAAAACTGCTAAAAAGGATTGTGAAGCATTTGTGGGTCATCCTCTCCCAAATGCACTGATATTGGTCATACTCGATGTTCCCTCACATATATTTTATATCTCAATGCTAATGTTTTTGGGGGACACGTTATTGTGTTTGGTAGATGCCTAACTGTGTGGTGAGCTGGTGTGGTGGTGGTTTTCTCATAGACCTTTTCTATTGGCTCTTTCCATTGGCTCTGTTGGCTTGACCTTGGTGTGTTTTGTATAGTCAGAAGATTGTGGGTGTTAGGAAAACAAAAAATAATTTGGACCTATTAATTATATAGACTTTAGAGACAGAGCTTCTTTCATATCATTATCAGTGGGAAAGATCTTACTTCTGGTGTTTCTTGCCAGCACTGTTGTTGATTCATTCAAATGATCATTTCAAGTGCCCATTGTAACTTCCTGTCATAGCTGGTACAGATATCTGAGCACAGAAATTGGGATATCCGTCACTGCTCTAGATTCCTGATCCTTTTGGTTATGGCATTTTGTGGTTCACTCCAGGCTGCATGGATTAAAAAGGCCTTGGCTTCACTTGGTCAGCCTTGGTGAAGGGCTGATATTTCTCACGTTGTACTTGCTGCTGCTGCTTTGGTCAGAGTACTGGGGATGCTTTTCCATGAAGATCTCATGTCCTGAAGACCCATGCTTCTGAACCAAACCCAAGGTCCTCTCTGCTTTGCTTCCTTCTCTCCTTCAACTCCAACCAGATGTATATGTTTATACATCTTTTGGCTTACCATGTGTAGAAAATAAAGAGAAAGATTAATTCAAGTCTGTTGGGGAGGCTTGGCAAGTAGCTTTTTCATAATTTCTTCAACCGTCATTGTGACAGCTTCAGCTTCAACACGTGCTACAAGTCAAGAAACGATCCAAGGCTGGCAACACTGGGCACATGGTCACCCAAATCCTGAAGAACAACCTCAAACAACAGCAAAAGTGACTGGTAATGGTTTATACATATTTAATTAAATGTCCTTTACTCAGAGATGCTAATGCATTCAGAGCCCTGAAGGAGAGAATAGGAAGTTGGGATAATATTTAGTCAAATGGCCTGAGTGAATTTCACAACTCTGAAACAATCAAAGAGATATTTTAGTAGTCATAAAATATATTATCCTCAAATTTAATGGGCTTTTCCAGTAAAAATAACTGAGTCAGAGTGGCTTACTCTGTAGTCCTTTAACAATAAGGGTTATGTTTGCATATCTCCATTAATGTTTTCTTCCAACATTTCATTGTGGGCATGGACGTGACCTTGAATTCTGAAAACCTGTGCCAATGGAGGGAAAGATTTAGCAGGGTCAACCAAGCTGAAAATGCTTTGACTGTGGGCCTGACAATGAATGGCCCTCTCTGAGGACCAGCTTAGCCAAGGTAGGAGAAGTTTATCACTAGTTTGGCCTCAAGGTGATGATTTTTTTTAACTTAGCAACTAACAAACACGCTCTATTAAGACACAGAGGAAGTGTGATATGTACAAGCAGAAGGAATATGTGGGGGGGGCATATTGATGAATCATGGATCCCTGAATACTGAAGTATATTTGCCTAATAGGTAGTTAGTGCACTATTTGAGGCACCATTTCCCCTGTGACATATTGGCAGTAGTTACTGGAAACTCATTTGAGATAAATCCATTTGGGATAAATTTACTTCCTCCTGAAAGAAGAAACTCCAAAATGTCTTCCTTAAGAGAATAATTATAATGGGTGAACAGGGTACAGTCTATCCCAAGAAAATGATGTCAAGCATTTGGCCAACCAAGAGTGTATTTATAATCATCATCACAGCTATGGTGGACATGAACAGAAGTGATGATAGGGCTCATGGTGAAAATTCAACCCAAGAATCACAGCCTCCTCTTATCATTGGTCGGAACCATGAAGGTTATGATGGACATCACTCTTCAAGTACAAGTAAGGAGGCTAACTTTCAACACTTTTGATTTAAAGATGAACTAGTAGAAAGATCACCAATCAACATAACTGGGCGTGTAATAGAAGGACATTTTGGGGGAGAAGTCCACCAAATAATTTCCTTCCATACACTAATTTAGACTGGGAATGCTACTGACTAAGGAGTTTATTGTTAGAATTTTTAAAGTGTCATCTTGTTGGGTTGCATAAATGTCCAAAATGTCCAGGATGGTGGTCTAGATGTGTTTTTGTGTTTAAAATTTCTCCTGTAAATTTTTAATGGAATTCTTGTCTTTAAGGTCTTTATTAGTCTTGGGCAAGTGACACTGATATTATATCTTTGGAAAGAAAGCTGGATGAATATCTCTTTCTTTTGCTATCTTCATTTCCAACAAAGGCTTTTGTTTGTCTCCATTTTTTCTTTCCTTCTTTCCATTGTGGATCTCATTGTATGAAAGATGAATAGAAAAGCCTCTTCTCTATCCTTTGGTGCAGTAGATGGTTGTCTTGTTTTTGTTCCACTGCTTTATTCTTTCTCATAACATTTGTGAACCCCAAAAGTGATCTGCTGTTGCCTCTTTGGCTCAAACACCTTGGGCATCTTTCCTTAAAAACTCATATCCTGACTTCTGGAATGCATGATTGGATAAAATGTTTTTTTACATGTTTCTGAAGTACTAGGTTTTTAGAAAAAAAAATATTTTCTTCATTTCATCCTCCATTTCCCCCATCTATATGCCATGCTTAGTGTAGATGACTGGCCCATATGAAGTAAAAACAAAACCACCACCTCCCCATAAAATAGAAGATATGCCTCTGTTGTTGATGAGGGCATAACATAATAGTATTCTTGTAGTTGATTTAGCCATCACTCTAGCAGCTTCAGACATCCTTAGTGGTACAATGCAAGAAACAACTACCCTAAAGCAAGCACAGTCTAGCCATATGTCTCCTGAGAGAAATCCTCAGTAACCAAAAGAAGGAGGTCATGCAACAACTGAGACACCGGGTCATGTTCATTTATTTTGTATTAATGAACATCCTCAGCTTGCTGATGTCATACTCATTCTCTAGGGAGATTCAACCCATCTATTGAGATGCTCTGAGTAGGGGGAACAGAGAGAACATTAAGACTAAGTCCTGTGCCATTTCCCCTTTGAGCAAGTCTTAAAAATCATGGGAAAATGTAAATATTAGAAGGCAAAAATGTGAGGTGAAAATTGATACCAAAAAGGGGGAGATAATTGGGTTTCCATCCAAGCAAATGCCACACCTTCTGCAATTATTGTCGTGGCAGATTTGGTTAAAGATGTGGAAATGGTATATGTAAGTTGGAGTCAACCTGGAAATTACCCCTCTTCCACATCATTATTGATAAGGATAGCAATGATTACTGCAGAAGTTACCTGGAAACTGCTATTAAGCAATATGAATTATTGTGATTTTGATAGTAATATTGGGGTAGCTTGAGCCTCATCAAATGAGCATGTCAAAGTCAAAAGAGAATTGTACCTACTGTGTATGCCACATAGAGCATTTTATGGAACAAACAGCGTGTCAGATTAGGTTATGAGAAGTCATACAATGTTGTGATAAGAGGACTAGATTATCAGGTTAGGAGCAAAGGAGGCCAGGGTTCTCTCCCTGGTCTGCCACTAACTTGCTGTCTGACTTCAAACAATTCATTTACATTTTCTGAGTCTTTGTTTTCTTTTTCTCTTCTTTTTTTTTGAAAATGACAAGGTTGGACTAGATAATTTCTAAGACCCTTTTCAACTCCCCCAATCTCTACCACTGATTTTCTTTGGGTCACTGATGTTTCTTCTGGATGCTCACAATTACAGAGATGTGGACACAAAAATGGCTTCTTCCCTTTATAATTTCTCTCTTCATATGACTGGTACATTTACTGTTGCTTCCATTTCTTTGGTCAAAATGCCTAAAAAGTCTTTTTTAGAAAAATCTCAAATTTCAAATATAAATGAAATAAAATTTGGAGGGTGCTAAAATGAGAGGTTCGGTCATTAATCTTGGGGAACTAGAAAATGCTTGAGATCTTTTCTTTGCTCCCTCTCTAGCATCTGTCTTTGGTACAACTCTGGTGGCACAAAGAAGAGTACCTTCATGATATATGATGGGGGACTATCTAATGCTTTCTCTGTTGATACAACCATCATTCTCACAGCCTTGGACATACCTAGCAGTACGACCCAAGAAACAACAATCCATCAACAAGGAGGGGGATGGTTTTGGTGGCATCCTCAGCCAACAAAACATGCTGAGAAGACAGCAGAGACAACGGGTAATGGGATTATGGATACTTTACGAAGTCATCTTGATTAAAAACTTCCCTTATTGATTGTCCTTCATTTGGGGCTATCTCCAGTCATTATCTATATCTTGTCACTGAACCCAGATGGCTCCAGAGGAGAAAATGAGGCTAGTGACTTTGCACAGCACTTTCTCACTTAAATCCAACTTACTTTGAAGTCATGGCATTGCCTTCCTGATGTCATGGTCATCTTTGAGGGTGAAGGGCAAACAAGAACCCTTATTGATAATGCATTAAGGACACTGATCAAAGGCCAGTCTCTAAGGAGGTGCCACAAGACATCAGGATTACACTATGTGAATGATGGCAGTGTACAGGCTAAAGCCTCAAACAATTGTCATTTGTGAATAACAGTAAGACTCATAGCAAGAGCCCCTTGAGTTTCATTAAAATATGACATAGTATAGTGATTAGAGGATCAACCCTTTGGAGTCAAATATTGCTAATGTCATATACTAGCTGCGTGACCATAGGCAGGCAATTCACTTAACCTTTCTACGCCCTGGGAAAAGCTCTAAAAATGCCAAAGAGTTGCTGATCTATGTCAATGAGAGAAGTTTCCACACAAGCATTTCTCCATATTAAAAAAAATACCGGTGTGCTTCTCCCTCTTAAGTGAAAGAAAGAAAAAAGGGGAGAGGAGAGAGGAGGAAGGAAGAGAGAGTTAGAGGGGTAGAGAGAGAAAGAGGGGGTATTTTTGCATCAAACATATTCTGAGTATCAGAGAACTGATTACCAAGTGGGCTGGATCACTTCAGTGAGAGGTAATACTTTAGATTAGATACTAAGTTCATTAGTTCTGAACTCTTAAGAGTTTATTGATTGATTGATTTTGGGGGAGAGAGAGAGAAAGAGAGAGAGAGAGAGACAGAGAGACAGAGAGAGAGACAGAGACACAGAGACAGAGACAGAGAGGAGAGACACAAAGGAGACACACACACACACACACACACACACACACACACACACATATATATACATATATATATATATATATATACATATATATATATACAGAGAGAGACAAACAGACAGACACAGACAGAGAAAGGGGGAAGGAGAGAGAAATAGAGGGAAGGAGAGAGAAGTAGATTGAGAGAAAAAGAAGGAGGAAGAGAGGGAAGGAAGGAAAAGAAAGACTAAGAGAGAAAGAAAATTAAAATTTCAGCACAAAGTCAGTATGGTAGTGTTTATTAAAAAAACAGACTCAGTAGTCCTAGTCTCAACTCACTTTAACTCCCTAATCCTCAGCTTTCCTTTCTGAAAAGGGAGAATAGATTGGATGCTTTCTAAGATGCCTTCCATCTCTAGCATTCTATGATTCCAATATTATTTTTGTTTGTCAATATGCTGGGGGCAGGGCAGTGTAGGTAACCCAAGGGCAGTGTTCTGTGAGACTCTATTGCACTCTCATTCTGAATTTGAGACTTGAGGGAATTTATGAAAGGGGATTGTGTTTCAAACTTTCACCATGTTTGATGACTCTATATGCTTCTATGAAGGCTATGGAGACATATGAGGATTAGTTAAGGGTACTATGTGTAAAGAAATAAGAGTCTGAAGTTTAGGACAGATACCTTTCCTTAGAAACACTGGCTTCCTTAATGCCTTTTGGTCCTTTGGTCATGTCCATTGTTAACTTCTTGACTTCATCTTGAAGTTTGGATATCTCTCTTGGGTGGAGGTAATACCCTTTCTATCTTTTTGGACTATGGTTAGTGGGAGTAAGCTCTCCTCGTCGTTATCATGGTGGCTTCTTTAATTTTGCTTAGCCTTCTTTCTACGTAAAAGAAAAATGATAATGTTTCCTAACATGTGAAGAATTTAGGAATTCTTCATTTGCTTCAGTGACATTGCAGTCTTCCTGTTTGTATGGTTTACAATATGAATTCTTGCGCAAAGAGCTTTTTCTTTCCTTCACCTGCAGTTTGCCTTCTGAGTAGTTTTCAATAACTTTCTAACCTCTGTTTTCCTTGGCTCCTAATGGATTGGGGAAATGCATGATAGATTGGATTTTACAAACACAAAATGGACATCTTTCTTGCTCAGATGTCTCTTCTGCCATCAATCTGAATGTCAGAAGCAATGACTTTTAACAGGTGTTCTTTAGACTTCAAAGATGACCAGCCATTCGTTCATGCTCATAGCATCAAGAAGCTTTCCAAACCTTTGCCCACTCCCTTCTCTGAGACACAGAACAAGATTCACTTCATGATGATGGTGTGACATCTGAGAATACAAATGTGTTCCCTAGGCTCTCCCTTTAGGATATTGGAGCGATATGGCATGGGAAAATACTCATTTTTTGACCCGCTATAGTGTCTACACTTTACTCTAATTGTTGGACTGCAGTGCAAATGATTCATATGCTGATGATGAAGAAAATGAGCATGAATGAACAAAAGCTCCCCCAATGACATCTGGCATCAAACAGAATTCAAGTTCTCTCTTGATTTTCATCTCTCCCTTCTTTACTACCATCTATACCAAGTATAGATGATACTATTATGCAGCATAAGGAAAATTCTAAGAATATGATGCTTGGCTCATTGCCAGCTGCTAACTTTTTTTTAACTATTGGTTTAATAACATCATTATTAACATCTGCAGCCCAGGACACATATTCCACGCAGGAAATAACAACCCAGAGGCAAGATGATTCCTGGATAGGCTACCTCGATCCAATTTCCCATCCAATGGAACACCACACTCCAACAGGAAGGAACATGGGTAATGACTCCCAAGCATTTTTTTTGGTACCATACTCAAAGGCACCATTTGGTGTCCACTACTTTTACTTGTGTATGGGGGGTCCTTAGTTATTGTTTCTTTTATTATTTTTTAAATGTCAATTGCCTTTATTAAGTTGGCAAGATTGCTTTCAAATACTAGTTTTAGCATTGGTGGAGGGGAGCCATGATCTGAGGGATTGGAAAAGAGTCATCTTTTGGGGAGGAAAAAAAAGGAGGAATTAGTGCTAACATGACTGGATTTTTTCATCAGGAATTAGAGGGAAAACTCCACAATTTGTTTTTATTTGTGGGTCCTAGGCACAGATAATTAAATGGAGGCACTTCCTATTGCAGGGTCAAACACATGCACACACAAACACACACACACACACACACACACATAAAGACAAGGAAATGAGAAATGCGCCTTGGTAAAGTCCACTAAAAGATCAGATTTTAATTAGTAATCATTAAGAGCTTAGAAAGGACTTTCTCATCTTGGTAATCATAACTTGGGATTTTTGAGGCTAGGACTAGTACCTAAAATGTGCGTGGGGCAAGAGGTACAAAGAGAGGAAACCCAGTCCTGGAACGGGGACCAGAGACCCTGAGTACCAGCTGGAGGAGAACTCATGGGGACAGAGGAGTGGCTCAGTTTGACCTCTGGTAGCTTACCATTTAACGAATTATTATTGTAAGTAATTGCTAAGTTTTCTCATTCTACACTGCTGAAGGACTGTAAACACTCCTATTGCGGTCTGAAGTCAGCACCGTGTGGCAAAGCTCCGGTTCCCTCACCCTTGTTATTGCTTTGCCTCTTATTCTTAGCAAGGGAATTATGGTGACATTTCAGAAGGCTAAAAGCCCTTATTTAGGCACCTTATGCAGAATATGGCTCTAGTTTCCTGCAATACATTTCCATCTTGCATCTCACAGACAACACAAATGCAAGATACAAGAACAGACTTGTTTTTCTTTATAAGAACCTAAGATAATGATGACACTCTTGCCTATTTTTGTAATCATAATTAATTCTCACCTCATGACAGATGGAAAACATACAGAAGCATCTACCCATGATCCAATGGGAGGTGGTACCTCTTTTTTCTCAAACTTTAATGAGGAACCATCCCCCATTTCACCTTCTACTCCCATGAGTACTGTGACTTCCGGAATTACTGAAGTGATCTTTCAAGATTTTGATTCCGGAAATGAAAAATTCCAAACAGGTAATTAGGCCATGACCAACAATATGGGAATGGAAATTGTCAATTTTCAGCAAGCATGTTACAAATTGACAAGAGCTTTGTATCCCAATACTAGAAGGAAATCAGTATTTGTGAAAGCATTTATCATATGTATGTATGTATGTATGTATGTATGTAGTTGGAATGCACTCTAAGATAAGATGTGTACTAGTGCTGAGTAATGGTGGGTTCTAAATCTTTTCTATCCTCAAGCTTTTAATTGAACCCCAACTTCCACGCAGATGACAATTTCCACTTCATTGAGAAGATCGAAGTTACCTAGTAGGGACTCCCCCAACTATTCTTCATTTCTCAACACTTCTTGGTATCACCACTCACTCTTTCTGCCTGTCTTCAGAAGAAATTTATACTCTATTCTAAGACTAGTCTCTACACCTATATTTTCTATCCCTCCCACCTTCTTCTGGATCTTCTTGCCACAAATCACCTTTATTCCATGAATCTTCAGTCATACTCTTTCCACTAGCTCCTTCCTTTTCCTACTGATATGTTCAGGTCTCTCCAATCCTAAGAAAAATGCCTTTCCTTGACTCCATCTCTCTCCTCCCTTCCCTGCCCGATTTCTCTATAAATATGTCAACAATTGGGTTTTAGAGTCAGGAAGACCCAAGTTCCTCAGACACTAGATGTGTGACCTTCGGCAAGTCACTTAACCTCTGTCTGCCTCAGTTTCAGCTAAATAGGGATAATAATAATAACACCTACCTCCAAGGGTTGTTGTGAGGATAAAATGAAAGAATATTTATAAAGTATTTTGAAAAACCTTAAAATGCCAGATACTGTTATTACCATAAATAATAACAACAATATTAAAGTGAGGCATACATGCACTCTGCAAAAATAGAAACTCTCTTCTTTTAGCTATTAAGTAATTTCACATTTGGTCTTCTTAATCCTTGTATATCCTAATATAGCTAGCAAATGTAAACCAGAGGTTTACTGTCTGTTTTGCTGTCTCTACCTTCCAGATACTAGTGACATTGGGGAAATTAGATTTGAGATGATGAAATCTGGGCTCACATCCCAACTCTGATGCTTACAAGCTATATGAACTTGTGCAAGGCACTGTACCTCTCTTGGCCTCAGTTTCCTCATCTGTAAAATCAGGGGTTATGTTAGAAGATTCCTTAAGATCCTTTTCAGTTTTACAGTTGTGATCCTCCAATTGACTGTCTTTTGTAAGAGGAATAGAGAGTTGCCCAATGGATATGCTGAACATCTACTTAGTTCTCGAAGTGTGGCAGAAAGAACATTGGATGAGAAAACTTGGGTTTGAATTTCAAATCTGTTACTTACTACCTGTGAGATTTAAGCAAGTGATTTTTTTCCCTCTATTTTTTTTTATTTGTAAAATGCAGGGGTTAGATGAAATGACCTCTAAAGTTCCTTACTGTTCTAAACCTTCCAATAGTAAGGCTTCTTTTTAGACTGCAGTCTCTGATAAAACTTGTCTGGAGAAACTTACCTTTCTAGGCAAGCTTCCTTCTGGGACTTTAGGCTTCCCTTTGGTAGGACATTCTTTCTTGATTTTGGGTTATCAAGCTAGGGTTAATTGAACTCTTGCTTGGAGCCACATTTATGGGCTATGAGGGAGATCTTGAGTTTTTCCTTCAAGTCTTATGTGAATGATTTTAATGCAGAAGCTTGTAAGCAGTCTCCATGATCATATTTAGATCAATCTGGAAATGACTAACTTCTAAATTCAGAAGGTGATAACTTTATAACTAAGCTGAGGTGGGAGACAAAGAATCTCAGAGTTAGCCAGGCCTCAGAGACCAAGGAGGCCAAATGAACCCAGGCGATCTGGTTCAAGTACTTAACTTTTCTGACCTTCGGTTTCTTCATCTGTAAAAAGAGAGGGTAGGACCATATGACCTCTGAGGCCCCTTTGAACTCTAAAATGATCATCCAATGATTCTTATCGTCTCTAATATCCCTGACAAATGATTCTCTAGCCTTCACTGGAAGGCTTTTGTCTGAAAATTCTCACTTGTATCAACCTGAAATCCATCTTCCTATCACTTCTACACCCCTGTCCTATTTCTGTCTTTTCTGGTAAGCAGATCTGATCCATCTTCCACGGGATAGCTTTTCAAATTATTGAAGACATTTATCATGCCCTCCACTCTAGCTCTTCTACTTCAGGTTAACTATCTGCAGTTTCTTAAAACGACCTTCATTCAGCCAGCATTGATGTTGATAGGATTTGGGTACCGACCTTGCTTCCTTCAAGATTTATTCTATGCTTTCCATATGAAATATATTGTGTTGTACTCTTAGTCACTGTTGGATTTTGTAACAGGCTTTTGGTGTTTTTGAAGTCTTGGTGAACCTCATTCCCCTGGGGCGCCTACGATAATTTACAAGGTTCTATTTCTTTCATAAGCTGTGGGATGCCTTTTATGCCCATGTTTAGAACAGTCAGAAAAAGCTGTATAAAGGGATCTATCAATATATGTATGTAGAAAGACAAAAATAGGTCTGAGGCACAAAAGATTTGGAAATAAATGTTCAGGAAACAGATCGTTAATGCTTAATTAACCCCTCCAGATACAGCACCTCACCACTCAACTGCAGATCCAAACGAAGGGTGGATAGAAGACAAAGGTACCACAGATTATCCTCCAATGGCCACTGGTAAGGATAACAGCTTCCAGTCTCTTTTCTGCCCCAGCAGTCAGTCTTCCTGCTTTAGCTCTTGTTCAGGTTTCGCTTGGTGTTGGATCATGGTGGAGGAGCAATCTGGCAACCTTACTTCTGGGAGAGTATTCAGTTTTGCATGTTGTTGACCTGAATTTGGTGGATGCCTCAGCTGTCTACTTTGCTTTTGCTTGATTAGGTATAGTCCCCTGATCGTTTTTCTGTCATAGTCTGTACGCTCTAGAATCAATGATTTTGTGTGAATAATTTGGGAATATACCAATGCACGCCTTAATTCTCTAAGGGCTGTCTTCTCCATGAAGAAACTGGATTCAAGTACGAAAATGGTTTTCAAGTATTTTCATCTGATTACTCCCATTTTCTTTGGGGTCCAGACCTGTGATTTCATCTGTGTTGAGAACTCTTGGTGTGGCTTCCAGCAATGTATATTGGCATCTCAGGGTTTCAGAGAGTTGCCTGGGGCATACTGAAACATAAAGTGACCTGCCTACACATCTAGTGCTTTCTGAGGAGGACCTGACCTTGGGTCTTTCTGACTCAAAGGCCAGTCTGTATGCAGGAATTCATAATACCTCTCATTCATCTTTATGTACTAGACATAATTCTTCCAAAAAAAGAAGGAAGGAAGGAAGGAAGAAAGAAAGAAAGAAAGAAAGAAAGAAAGAAAGAAAGAAAGAAAGAAAGAAAGAAAGGGAAAGAAAGGAAGAAAGAAAGAAAGAAAGAAAGAAAGAAAGAAAGAAAGAAAGAAAGAAAGAAAGAAAGAAAGAAATTCCTTACTATGGAGAAGAGGCAGGTATTGGTCCTTTTTTTTTTTTTTGAGGAGGAAGCAGGGACTTTTAAACCAGAAGAAGGTGGTAGACAATCATGGAGGGGGGATTGTAGAAATCAACCGTTTTCGAGGGAGGAAGATCACCAAGTGTTATTACTTGGTGACTAAAAGTCGAGGTCATAGAAACAAAGTCCGAGGAAAGTAGATCACCCAACATTATCTAACATCAAACATCTGTGCAGAGCCAAACTTGTCTCATTGGCACTTTGTAGTTGCAGACTCAGTCCAAGAGCCCCACCCAAACCCATTCAGAATTTACTGACAGAACAAGGAAAGAAATTCATTCAATTCAATAAACATTTATTGAGAAATCCAATCCAAAAAACACTTGTTAAATGCCTACTGTGTGCCAAGGAGTCGATAAGGCAAACAAACCTTTTGTAAATACTTACTTTATATTAAGCACTATGATAAATTCTGAGAATACAAAGAAAAGCAAAAAACATTCCCCTTCCCCTCAACAAACACATTCAACTAGGGGAAACAAGTATGAAAATAAGTAAGTATATACAAGATGTATACAGAGTAGATGGGAGGCAATCCTCCAAAGTACTGGTAACTGGGGGGACTGGGAAAGTTCTCACGCAAAAGGTGGGATTTAAATTGAGTCTGCAAGAAACCTTGGAAGCCAGGCACCATGCTAAATACGGGGAATAAAAGGGCAAAGGAAAAACCTTCCCTTCCCTTCCTTCCTTAAGAAGCTTAAATTCTACATTTTCTCAAATAAGTCTACAGATGATTATTTGAGGAAAGAATGTGCACTAACCTGGGGGGGGGGGGACGACGAGGAGAGGCTTACTCTTTAAAAAAGTGATGCACAAACTGATTTTTGAATGATTCCAAATACCTTGAGCAGAAAGTGCATTCTAGGCATGGTGAATAGTCTATGGAAAGACACAGGAGCCTGGAAATGTAATGCCAGCTTTGGGAAATAGCAGTCAGCTAAATTCTCTGGAACACAGGATGGGTGAAAGGGAGTGATGTTTAATAAATGAGGAAACACTCCCTGCCCCAAGGAACTTACATTCTATTTGAATCCAAAGCTAGTTTGTAGTGTAGAGCCATTTGTGTGAAATGTCTTTCCATTAATCCCCTGTCCTAATGCAACTAAAAAAGGGGTCATATCTTGTGAGTGACCTCCTTCATTTTGGGTTTCATTTCAAGAACTTTTTCAGGTTTCTAAGATCATCCCCTTAGATGAGAGAAAATTAAGACCAAAGCCACTTTTCCTATTTGCATACTTGGCATTAACTTTTTGGTTAGGCCATGTGTACCTCTTCTGACTAGAAATTTAGAGTAAATTTCAATAGAATGCAAGTTTCTTAAGGGCAGGGACTTTTTCTTTTTTATCTTTGTATCTTCAGCCCCTTGAACAGTGTCTGGCATATAGTAGGAAGAGAGGAGAGGGAGAAGAGAAAAGGAGAGGAAAGGGACAGGAGGGGGAAAGGAAAGGGAGAGGGGAAGAAAGGGGAGGAGGAGAGGAGAGGGGAGGAATGTTAATGAACTTTCCAAGTTTTGTCTGACTCGTGGTTCAGGATAATGATGATGATATAATAATGATAATAATAATAACTGGCATTTATATAGCATTTCGAGATTTCAAAAGCTTTCCAAATATTTCTTTCTAACAAGCTGGGAGGTAGGAGCTATTGTTATACATATATTGTAGATGAGGAAACTGAGGCACATAGATGTTACATAACTGGTATACACACAGCTAGCAAGGACCAGCACCTTTCACAGAAAAGCACAAAGAAAATGGTCTCAGACTCTCAAAGCTATTTCAGATAGAGTCTGTGATCCTAACCTGAAGTGGATATACACAGATAAGGGTCTTGTCTTTGACTGTGTGAATGGTCTTTCCATGTAAGCCCAGAGAGTCCACATCCAGGGATAAAATTTGAAACATAAGAAGAGAGTCAACTGGCAACTGCTTAATGGAATGGGGCTGGTGGTGGTGGAGGGAGGTGCCTGAACCACGTGTTTCTGTGAATTAAATTCACCTGAAGTTCCCATAAGCTGGTTATTCTTGCTGGTCCTCTTCCTGTGTTGTGGTTATTTGGCATCTAAGACTGCTATGGGAGTTTGCGTCCGTTGCAGTAACGCTTCCTGAATAGCAGCAAGCCATTCTTGACTGTTGGCAGTAATTGTGTTTCACAATACCATGGGTTCCTTTCCTGTTTTCCTTGGTGGTTGGTTTTCCTATGTGTTTTCTGTGATCAGGGCCAGTGCTGATTCAGGGCAGATGATATGGGTTGGGGGCACAGCTCACTTTAAAATTTTTCAGGGTTGAATTAAGAGGTCACCTTGGTGGGGAAACAAGAGGTCTAATGCATACTTTCATCAACCAGTGGAGGAGAATCCTTTGTACCAAGTCTCCCCCACCTTCTTTTCTTACTCATCTCTAGTACATCTGTAGCTGGACTTCCCTCTAGCTTGAAAGAGAAGAATTGTACCAAAGTTGACAATTGACTCTGGATTCATCCCTTATCCTAGCAGAACAGAATCAACCTCAGAGCACCTCCAGACCGAGTACAGGTTTGGAAGACAGCCACGAGCATCCCACAGTTCCTTCTCCAACGTCTCTCAGTAAGGATGACAACTTCTAATGGTTTCACTCAGTAAATTCATTACACTGGCTTTAGCTATTGATCAATAGAAAGCATGAGTAGTATTTGTGGTGGAGTAGCCAGTATAATCAACTGGCTCCCTTATTGCTATGGGAGCTGGAGGTCTCTAGTGATGGGGATGCTTCTGGTGATGGTTCTCTGCCTTTCCTGCTTATTGCCTTCTTGATAAAATATTTCTCTTAAATACAAGAGTTGATCCCCCTCCTGAAACTCTCACGTCAATGATTAATTTTTGCCATAGTAGATTAATTATTCTTCTTTCAGAATGATGGTAAAGTCAATTATATTATTTTTCTGCCTCTTAAATGAATCACCTCTTTCTAGTTCCCAACATGACCTGTATTCCAGCTGTGCCATCATGGGTCATAAGTCTAAGGTGACAGTAGCCTGTGACTCAAAAATAATGCCTTCATGATAAAGGGTAGAACAATTAGACCAACAAACTGGATTCTGACAGTTCTCCATGTTTGTGTCCAGGGGCAGAAATGCATTCAACACCTGGTTGCTTTCTTGATACCATGCTATGTCCACTCTTAAGTTAGAGGCAGTGTGGGATAGAGATTATAGTGCTGGGCATGGAACCAGGAAGACCTGATTTTAAGTCACTTCTGGCTGTGATAACCTGGGCAATTATTTAGCCTCTAGGCAACTCCTTAGGACTCTTTTACTTAGCTCAAAATGGGATATGATTTGCTTTGGTGGAGAAAAATTCCATAAAGGGAGTTTCCCATCTTGATGAAATCAGAGATTCTTCATGGATTCTCCCTCAGCTTCATTGAAAAGATTTGTTGTTCAGTTGTGTCTGACTCTTCATGACCTTATTTGGTGTCTTTTTTGGCAAAGATACTGGAATGGTTTGCCATTTCCTTCTCCAGCTCACTTTACAGGTGAGGAAACTGAGGCAAAGTTAAGTGACTGCTCAAGGTCACTTAAATGTCTGAGGCCAGATTTGAACTCAGGAAGATGAGCCTTCCTGATTCCAAGCCCAGTGCTCTATTTGCCTAACTGCCCCTCATTAAAAGAATACTGAAGTAGAAATCAGTTGTGAACTAGGTAATGATAGGTGTAGTGCTTTATCTGGTTCATGGGTCAAAACTCCAGCAAATTAGATGATTTTTGAACAACACAGGCAAGAGGATGCAGCTAATTCTCCTCCTGGCCCTGATAAACTGATGACAATCCTATGTTTGTGCTCACCTTAATCCCATCTACTTGGCACTGGCCAAGATGCTAGTTAGAAAATACTGACCCTGGAAGGTCACTTGCTCTCTTGCCCTTTGCTCCCCTGTCAGTGACTTAAAAAAGTTTGATACCAGAACTCAAGAATTCTATGCATGGGGTAGTGGTCTTACAGATGTTGGGGTTACAATTGATTCCACCTTGCAGCAGATGGAGACGATGTAAACCTTCCTGAAGACTCAACCACTCCTGTCGAAGATTCCTTTGTTGATTTCGCAGGCACAAATGAGAACACAGTCCACTCCTCAGTGACCCCCAAGACTACTGGGTTGCCAGGAGTTACTAAACCTACTGTTTTGGGAGGTTTTATTCCTGATAATGCACGGGTCCCTTCAGGTAATTAGGTTGTTTATTATCCAATTTGTTTTTCCTTTAGCAGTTCTCTTAACCTTTTCTGTGTCATGGACTCTTATAGGAGACTGATCAAGCCTATGGATTCCTTCTCAGAATAATGTTTTAAAATGAATAAAACACATGATTACAAAGGAAACCAATTATATTGAAACAGTTTTATATATATATATATATATATATATATATATATATATATATATATATATATATATATATATATGTATATTTCTTTACATATCTTTAAAGATATATATATATATATATACATGTATACGTATATGTGTGTATCTATATATCTGTATCTATACATAGTTCATGCTCTCAAGGTTAAGGGCTGTGCTCTAAGGATCCTGCTTAAAGTGGCTGGGAAAGATGTTCTGTCTCTTTAGACCATGATTAAACTTTGTGTGATCAGAGAAAGGCTTTGTATACCTTCTATTATCTTAGATTTGAACTGAGGCATTTCAAATCTTTACTTTTGCTCCTAATTAGAGGTGCCACTATTGAGTATCTTAACTTCTTTCAAGTCTCAATTTCCTCTTCTATAAAAAGGGAATAATTCTCATGTTACTTACTTCACAGTGTGGTTTGTGAGTGGGGTTCTCTGGAAAGCTCTGTGGAAATGCATGATTAAGTTGATCACCAGTTAGTTCATCCACACAAGATCTTTCTTGATGTGGTGATAGCCATTTTGTTGTCTTTGTGTTGACCCTGTGATCCACATTCCCCACTCTCTTATGGTTCTTTCTGGCTTCACCCTGCATGCAACCATGGTTCTGTCTCCAAAGGGTCTTCCCTTTGTTTGGTTGTGGCAATTAGATCACTAGTATTCTTGGGTGGTGGACTAGTCAGTCAATTGCTTTTGGTGATGGTGGACCTCATGAGCATTTCTGAATATATTTCTCTATGTTGTGTCTTACTAATCAAGGGTTTTCATCTCAGTTGCCTTGATGGCAAAAAGGGGTGAAGAGACCAAGCAGAAAACCAGCTGTTTTTCAAGTCTTGTGCTATCTACTTCCTTTCCTGCCTTACTCTACACTTCTTACTGAGAGACTAACACTGAAGAAAAAGAGCATGAAAATGTGAAAGCAGATTTGGGAAATTAATATTAAAAACTGACCCAGCCCATTCTAATATTAGGTGAAATTCTCCTTCCCAAATCCTTTGATCACTCAACCATTGAAATATTCTATTCCCATCAGGTCAGGGACTGATTCACATTTGTCTTTCTATCCCTAGAACCTTGCACTTGGACTAAAACAGAGTGGGTGCTCAATACATGTTTATCTATCAACTGATTATTTAAGAGGCTTTACCTGTAGGACAAGATGAATTGTCAAAACAGTTCAGGATTCATATTTGGTTTCTTGCCTTGACACTGTTTGATATTCCTTCTGTTAAAAAAATTACTGTAACCTTTTGTAATGGTTATTATTTTTGGAAATTCACCTGGAGAAATGCTCTAAGAGCACATGGAATTAATTAACTGATTTTCTCTATAGTCAGGCATTGAGCTGCGTTTTTCTTATTGGGGATGTGGGGGTGTGGTCATTTGGCAATTTGTATCTTAGTTTGCATTTTCAAATGATAGTTTAAATAGTTACAAATGTACAACCAATACTGTGTGATTGTTACCAGATGGAATTCTTACTCATAAACTTGGTGTTCACATATTCCCAACCACAATTATTAAACAATGTATTCTGGAGTGGTATGAGGAGACTTTCCATAGTTCTGTATAGAAGAATTGTTAACAAAACCTTGAATTCTGGATCATGGATGGTGCTCAAAATCACTCTCACGAGAAAGCCACCTCTTTCCATAATTTGTTCTTCCATTCGCTATATAGGGTTTTTTTTGGAGGGGAAGAGGTAAGGAAGCTGTGATGTTAGTGGCCACGTTTCTGTGAATCTTAAGTTTCTAATAGATTTGACCAATGCTGTATGGATGTGAACAACTATAGTGATGGTGCCCTTTGTGACAATTTGACCCCAAGATACAATGGAAATTTTGTATTCTTCAGAAAGATAAAACCAATCTGTCAATCAGGTTTCTCTATTATATTATTAAAGTATTGATTCTGGAGGACTGATGGGAAAGACTAAATTTTGATCTTGATCTTTATGTTTCCTAATATAGTTCTCAAATAATTGTGATAGCAATAAATACCAAACTCCCTCACCTTCAACTCAGTTCACCAAATATTCATTAAACCTAGGCTTAAACTCTAGGCTTAGCTCTATGAATGCTCACCTTCCTGGATTTTCCCCTCCTTTTGATGAAAGAATGCTTGCTTTCCTAACTTCAAGATGGTCATGCTAGCAGACACTATTGGTTTTTCTAGTGACTTCTTTCCACGGTGATTTCCAATAGACACCAGGTCTTCCATTACCCCCATCTTCTCAAATTGAATCACATAGCTTTTGATAGGTTGGGGACAAAAGTGTTTGTCTTAGAGGTGGGAGGTGGCGATTGGGTTTCCATTAAGGATACTCTCCTCCTGATGTGTTGCCTGATTTTTCTAAATTTTGGTTTCATAAAACTTAAACCCACTCTACTGGTGGATTGGAAGATGAGGAATGAGTGACAGTGACCAACCATCTCCGGGTCCTCTTCTCTTTCCAATAAGTCTAGAAACCAAACAGGTTGGGGGTAGTTTAAGTACAAATGACTGAGTCATTATTAATTGATCTTGACAGATCATGACGACTCACATGCTGGTCAACCCCGTCGGCCTACCATTACAGGTGAGTACTGCTTCCATTATTTGTTAGCAACAGCAACAACAAATAGCAATAACTCCTATTTCTATAGGTACCCTAGAGCTTACTTACAAAGCATTATCCCAGGAGATAGTGGAAAAGCTGTTAACTGAAGTGGAAATGGAGCTGGGTTCAAGTTGTGATTTTGTTCCTTACTACTTGTGTGATAGAGTCAGAGGGTTAGGGTTAGGATTAGGGAAGACAATGACAAATATCCAGGCCTTGCTTTCCTCATCTGTAAAATTAGGCAGTTATACTAGATGACTTCTAATGTACCTCCCAGCTCCAAATCCATAAACCTATGAACTCAGTATCTCTTGGCATGTTTTTCTCAGAGTTGAATGAAGACAGTTATTGCTACTACAGCATTATCTCTCCTCCTAGAGATCGTATCTTCCAAATTTCAGAGTCAAGGGCCCCAGATTGGAAAACCTGCTTTCCCAGCTGGTCTCCCATAGCTTGACTTTGTTGGCCTCCTGGGTATGAAGCAACACCTGTTTTATCTCCTACCTTATCTCTGTTCTTGCCTCAAGTGAAAGTCAGGTGGGAGTCATTCTCTGTTCTAGTCTGTTCCTTTCTCTATGCAAGTACCCATTGTTCAGCTGCTATACTCTCTCTAGGTTGAATACACACCCAGAGATCTTTCCTTGCCAGGGGCAGTTGTTTTGAAAAACAAAATGGGGAGATTAGGTCTCATTAATTTCCTCCTCCTGTTTGAATATCAAAGGCTAACCTGAGTCAGAGAGACTCCAAGAAGAGCCAGTGGGTTTTCAAACATTTTAGGATGCTGGACAGGTGAAAACCTGCAAATGATATGGAAAGCTTCCTGGGTGGGAGTGAAAACAACTGGAGCTAGCTGACTTAGACTTGTAGATTGGGTAGAATCCTACCTAAGTCTAGAGCTGGAAGTGACTCAGGGCCCGTCTCAGGGACATAGGGCATAGAATAGTGTAGAGTCTATTTGAGGGCTCTGGACTCAGAGAAATCAGATGATCTGGATTCAGGTTCTGACCCTGACACGTAACCGCCTGTGTAACCTTCAGCAAAGTGCTTAAACCTTCAATGGGAAGGATTGGACCAGATGACCCCTGAAAATGCCCTTAGCTCCAAATCTAAGATATGAGGAACCGAGTGTGTTTCCTTGGTGTCTCATTAGAGGACTATTGAACCCTCTGTTGAGTTTTCCCAGGCTGTGAAATAGTTATCCATCTTTGGGGAAGGCATCTAAATTGAGTGCATCAAGGAGGCAGAAAATTAATGAAGCTTGAATTTGGGTCAGCTTCTTTGTGATATGTCTTAGAAGGTTTTCTCTATTTTACTGAGCGTCTTTTTTTTTCTTGAAAGAAAATAAGTTTTATTGATACCTTTTTTACTTCCAGCACAGTCTTCTTGCGATATATAACTTCTATCTAAAATCAAGCAAACCATTTTTTTAAATCCAGTGAACTCTTTCTTTCTTTCTCTTTTTTTTCTCTTTCTTTCTTTCTTTCTTTCTTTCTTTCTTTCTTTCTTTCTTTCTTTCTTTCTTTCTTCCTTCCTTCCTTCCTTCCTTCCTTCTTACTTTCTTTTCTCTAAAAAAAAGTTAAGCAAAACCATCCAACATAGTGACCACATCTGACAGTGCATGCAACGTTTTGCACCCATAGTCACCCATCTCTCAAATGAAACCAAAGTTTCTGCTAGCTGCTACAAACAGATTGGATGCTATTGGTGCCACAGCAAGTCAAAGCTGAAAAAGAATTCGAAATCTTTGTAACTCAGATCTCCTGTTTTGATCTGTGTCTTGTAGTAGCAAAGTTGTGGAATTTCAGAAATCAAGAAAAGGCTCAGTGGGTACTTATCTAATCTCTATTATATACCAAGCACTGTGCTAGAACGTAGAGATACAAAGACAAAGCAAAAACCATTAAGGGGGCTATGTTGTACGGGGTAAATGGGGGGGGAAATTCTTTATGTATGCCAATAAGTATAATTTTTTTTTTAATTGCTGAAGGAGAAAACAAAATAATTGTGTGGGGCACAGTGCCTGATGAATAGTAGGTGCTTAGTAAATGTTTGATTTATTTGATTGACTGACCAGGGAAGATTTCATAGAGGAGGTACTAACCTGAGCCTTGATGGAAGAAAGTGTAAAACCTAGGAGGAGATATATTCCAGGCAAGGGTTATGGTGGCCTTCATGAATCAATGGAAATGGGACAGATGGAGAGTTGAGGACAAGGAACAACTGGCCAATATTTTGGTGGCATTAGTTATTATCCTTCATACTTGAAGAGGACCAACATGACATCACTATTATTGAGCTATTTTGATATTTATTATATTTTTGGCTCAGTGTCTCTTCTAAAGAAGGGAAGGAGAAGGAAAGGAAACAAGCATTTATTAAGCACCTACTATATACCAGGCATCACACTAAACACTTAAAAGAAATCTCATTTGATCCTCGCAATAACCAGAGGAGGCAAATGCTCTAATTATCCTCATTCTACAGGTAAGGAAACTGAGGCAGACAAAATTAAATGACTTGCGTAGTTCTCACAGACAGTATCTGCATCTGGATTTGAACTCAGATCTTCTTGATTCCATACCCAGTGCTCTATACCCTGTGGCTCCCTCTAACTGCTTCCAAGCACCAAGGCACAGAATGGAAAAGTGTAATTTAGACTAGAATGGGAAAACATTTACTGTGTGCCAAGCACTATTCTAAGGACTAGGGACATTAACAGAAAATCCACACAGTGCCTGTTCTCAAGAAGCTCATGCTTAATTGGGGGAGACACCATGTAAAAGGGGGGCTTATGTTCATGTTCAATTCACTGCATTTGGATGGGCCAGGATGATACTTAGACAGGGATGATCCTGGGGAAGATGACAAGACCCGGAGGCTCTAGCTAGCAGGACAGTGGCATCATCTTCCATCAACATCATCGTGGCTAATATTTACATAATTCTTTAAAATCTGCAAAGCATTTCATATATTTACTCACTCTGTCTTCACCACTTCTCTGGGAGATAGGTGCTAATATTATCCTCATTTTGCAGAAAAGGAAATCGAGGCTGAAGGAGGCTAAGTTTCTTAGGCAGGACTTGAATTCATGTCTTTCTGACTCCAAGTCTAACACTCTATCCATTGGAAGTAGAAAGGATGAGCACCAAATTGGACTTTGAAGGACCAGAGTTAAAAAAAAAAAACAGTTCTGCCTCTTGTTTCGTTTAAGATCTTAGGCAAGTGAGTTACCTTAACTCTGGAGTCCTTGGTTTCCTCGTCTGTAAAATGAGTTAGTTAATGTAGCTGACCTCTAACGTCAGCTAGCTGACATTTTAGGGCTATACATTTGCTCATTGAATAGACTGAAATAGCGAGGTTGGAGTTGGGGTTGGAGTGGCTGGGGAAAGAACAGTAATTGGAGGAAGCACTGTGATCCCAGAGGATCCTAGATGCAAATGAGTGTTTTCATGTTTTGTTAGAAAGAGGGAATGCTATCTCAAAAAGCCCAGAGTTAGTCGAACTGAGAGGAAAGCTAAGAGTTATGCTTGAGGGGCTGGGGGTGAGAAATGCTGCCTCAGATGGTGTAGGACAAATCTATCAACATTTTTACTGTGATCTCTCTAAAACACTAAAAGTTTAGCTCTTTCCTGTATGGCTGGGGATGAGCTCATGGTGAAGGAAGTCTTGCCTGATGACTGCTCTTATGGGCACCAAGGTAAAATGCCTTATTTTCTTTTGTAGCATATCCAACGCCATTCCCTGATGGAAACCAAGGCCAATCTGAACAAAATCCCAACCTTAAAAGGAAGGCCAAAATTCCAGGTACGTTCCAATTAGAAAAGGGAAGATCATCTTATGGAGAGCCTCACAAAAACTCTCAGTCCTGATGAATCACAGAAGAAATGGTTGAAAAGGATTGTACAAGGCTGGTCACCAAGGTTTATTCTTATTGTCTTTCAAATCTGTGGGAGAGGGAAGCAAAGTAGATTGCATTATAGCTGGATCGCCCAATTCTTCCCCCTGAAGCTGTGGATAATGTAAGCCATGTGGTCTCCTGGGTACGAGGTAGGGAGGGATGAAAACGCTTCTTCCCTTCCCCATTGAGCCTAGATTGACTTTTGATCAGATTTAATCCCTGAAAGCCCCAGAAAATCATTTCAGTGCCATCATCACTGCAGCTGTGATTCTGGGTGTAAGCCAGCCAGCAAGAGACTGTAGGAGATACTGATGGGACCAGTTCTAGACTAATTTGCCCATGTCCTGAATTCCAACAAATGTATTTATTCTGGCAACATTACAGTAAGCTGGGTCCAGGTGCCCTGAAGGTTGGGGGAAGTTAAAAGATTGTTTTTGGAACCATTCAGAGAATGGGTTTTTCTTTATTTCTATCTATCATCCCAAGGTTTTCCTGTATTCAGAAAGAATAGATCTTTTTTGAGGGAAGACACATTTGCAGTGGTTAGCCATGTGGTTGTCAAGTTTTGAATATTGAATTAGAGGTGTTAGGGTGCTGTGCATAGAGGGCTGGCTGAGGACCTGGGCCCAAGCTCGGCTTCTGCCACACCCTAACTATGTAACCCTGTGGACAAATCACTTAACCTCTCAGAACCACAGGCTACTTTCTAAGACCTTAAGGAGCGGACAAATTCTTTGTCTGCATTGCCGGAGGAAGTTTCCATACTGGAACCTTCTTACAACAATAAAACGATAGGTTGGGAATTAATTGCAAAACTTTAATCTAGCCTGGGATCTAATTAGAGCTTTTATCATTAGGATTTAATTGAACTTAAGATTTTCCTTGAGTTGTAATTTGATTTATTTCAATTCATACTCACTGCAGGGGGTCACTATCACTATGTCTCCTTAGGACAAGGGGTCTTAAGGATTTTTTGTGTGACATAGACCCCTTTCGTAGTCAGGTAAAACCCACAGAGCTCTTCTCAGAATACTGATGTCTGTTTTTTTTTTCATTCACAATTGAGAGAAATACTAAATTTTAGTTAGAGGTTAATAAGTATTAAGATGTATTTTTTTTTCTTGTCTCCTTGAGTGGTGCCATGGACCTTGGGTTAAGAACCTTTGCTCTAGTAGGAAGGAACTAAGGAAGAAATTGAAACTCCTTCCAGTGGTCTGTTTGCCTAAATTCTGCCAGAAGCCAGAGCCCTTCAAGGGTTTGGAGATGGTAAACACATATGTTGCTTAAAGAAATAGTTTACCGTGACTTGGGTATTTGGTGAGTCACATACAAGCCTATGCTTGAGAAAGGGGGGAAAGGAAAAAGATTAATCCTACCCCTCCCTTTTTTCCAGTCTCCCTTACTGCCTCCCATAGGTCTCCTTGACCCCCTTCTCCTCTATCCCCTCCAAGACATATTTAAGGAAAAAAAATAAAAGCAGAAATCTTTCATAATTATTTTCACTCAGTTGGTATTGGGATTAAACTGAAGTGTTCTAATCTATCAATCAGTTAAAAAGCATTTATTAAGCACTGGCCATGCCATTCTGCTATCACTGGGAATATTAATCCAAATTATGAGACAGTCTCTACTCTCAAGCAGCTTACCTTCTAATGGGGAAAGAGCAACGACTTGAGATTTGGAGGATCTGGGTTCATATCCCAGCTCTGACACACATAGTATCTCTTTAATTAATAAGCATTGGGGCAGCTAGGTGGTGCAATGGATAGATCACCAACCCTGGAATCAGGATGGAGTTCAAATCCATCCTCAGATACTTACTAGCTGTGAGACCCTGGGAAAGTCACTTAACCCCAATTGCCTCAAAAAATTCACTTACTAAACATTTATTTCCTCTCTCCCCCTCCCCAACTTTCTCCTCTCCAATGGAAGAAATATGTGTAGGAAGGTGAAAAAAAGACTCCTCCATTAGCCATGTCCAAAAATATGTATCCCATTCTGTATATCTCATCTTGAGTCCATCTCCCCTCTGGAAGTCAATAACTTTGAGTGAGGCATTTCCTTTCATCTGTTAAATCAGAGAGTTGGAGTAAGTGACCTCCTAGGTTCCTTCCAGTTACAGATCTATGATCGATTCAGATCTATAAACCTATAAGACCTGGAAAAACTCCTGGCCAATGGAACAATTAAATGCATGCTCTGTCAGCTCAGTTTAATCCAGCAAACAAACCAAACCTTTGTATAGTTTGTCTTCAGATAAAAGAATGGATAGAAAGAGTTTCTTTGAAATACTAGGTCCCAACCCCCAGCATCATCCGCTGCTCTTAGCGCCTGTCCTGGACTAGAGGGTCTTGTTAAACTCAACATGGTGAGGTTCCTTTCATGCCCATCCTAACTCACATGTATGTTTTGGCTCATCTCACCAGAATGGCTGATTATCCTCTCTGCTCTCTTGGCGCTGGCTCTGATCTTGGCTGTCTGCATTGCTGTCAACAGTCGGAGAAGGTAAGACACTTGCTCGTTTTCTCTCTGTTTATGGAGGGGGGCGGGAATCATTCTATATCTATTATAGGCTGCTGCCTTTAAAGAAAGGAAGAATTCTGAACTCTCTATTTACTTGGTAGAAATTCTTAAGCGGTACTTAAGTGAGCAAGAGAGGTATTATTTCTAAATTAAATGACTTTTAATGTGGTTGGAATTATTGAAGTTAGAGAAAAGACAGAGCTTTTCTATGGTGTAAACTTTGAAATACTCACAGATTACTGAGCCTCTTTTCCTGGAGAATTTTGGAGAGAGAATAGACAAACATCTATAGAATTGTTTTCGGTGGCCAACATGGTCTGGGCTAGATGGTGTCCTCGTAGTAGTAGTTCTAGTAATAATACCAAAGCTAGCATCTACATATTGCTTTAAGATTTGCAGAGTATCTTACAAGTACTATCTCATTTTATTCTCATACCTAGGAGTTAGGTGCCATTATTATCTCTATTTTACATATGAGGAAACTGAGGCAGACTTGTCAGGATCACACAGCTAGCAACCATCTGGGGCTGCATTTCTGGTCTTCGTGACTCTGTGTCCATCGCTCTAATATGTATGTGATCTAGGGCAAGTCACTTTAACTTTTTTAACCCTCTCATCTGTCAAATGAAGAGATTAGACTAGATGAACCCTAAGCTGCCTTCAACCTCCAAATCCACGAACCTATGAAAGGAGCTACATCACTTATGTTTAGCCTTTAGAGCATGAAAGGGGAAAAAATAGCTAGGGAAGGGGGCAGAAAGAGTGCCAGACTTGAAATCAAGTGAGGCCTGGGTTCAAATCTCCATTCTAAACCTGCGTGACCCTGGAGAAGTCACAAGACTTCTCTGTAGCTCTCCTTATCTATAAAATCAGGATAAGATTGCTGTCAGTACTTACTTTGTGGGGGTTGTGGTGAGGGAATTACTTTGTAAACACTTTTAATTAGTTAATCACCTAATTAATAAATTAATTGCTTACTATTTTGAGACAGGTGGATCAGCGGGCTTCAATTCAAATCTGGCCTCAGACATTCACTAGCTGTGTGACCCCGGACAAGTCATTTAACTACTGTCTGCCTCTGTTTATTCACTAGCAAAATCGGGATCATAATAGCACCTACCTCTTAGGGTTGTTGTGAGGATCAAAGAAGAAAATATTTGTAAACCTTAAATCTCTGTATCAGTGCCGGCTGTTATTATTTGTCAGGCACTATGCAAGGTAATACAGTGACTAAAACAAATATGAGATAAGCCCTGTCCTCAATGAGCTTTAAGCAAAGCACAAACAAACAAAAAAACCCCAAAAACAAAACATCCACTCCATGAATAAATAAAGGGGGAGTGTTTTAACTGACAGTTTCTCTTAAAGAAGACCTTGCAAGAAGTCCCTGTCTTTTTTTTTTTTTTGCCTCAGATTACTTTTAAAAGATAACTATAGATTCCTCATGTTTGAACCTCAGACCACTGGCCAATTCTCAGGGTATGTGGTCTCCACTCCTGATCAGGTTTCAGTAATTCATTCCTGACTGGTGTTAGTACAGGAATGTCAGAGCTGAAGTGCTGAGTACATGGTTAAGTTCACCAGTGAAATCCATCCCAAGGGTTCATTAGAACAGCTGGAGTCTGCACATCATGCCTGGATAATGCAGGACCCAGCTTCTATTGTGTCTATTTAAAAAAAAAAAAAGACCACCCCTTTGTTTCTTTCCCTGTTCTCCGAATGAAGTCATTTGCCATGGTAACCGACAAACAGGGATAGGCTTGATACTGGGCAGCTTGCTGGGAATGGGGCCGCCTGGGTGCTGTGAATTACCACGTACTTGATAATTGAGAACAGATTTGCAATTGTAATTGCAATTGTAATTGTAATTGTAATTGTTAACAGAATAGGCTGGGTAAGTGACCATATATAGGTGCACATCTCCCTTCTAAAGTCACCAGCCCATTACCACTTTTTTAAAAAGGCTTGTCTCTGTCTCTCTGTCTGTCTCTGTCTCTCTGTTTCTCTCTCTTTGTCTCTCTGTGTCTCTCTCCCTCTCCTCTCTGTCTCTTTCTCTCCTCTCCTTCTCTCTCTCTCTCTCTCTCTCTCTCTCTCTCTCTCTCTCTCTCTCTCTCTCCCCCCCTCTCCTCTCCTCTCCCCTCCCCTCCTCCCCTCCCCTCCCCTCTCCTCTCCTCTCCTCTCCTCTCCTCTCCTCTCCTCTCCTTTCCTCTCCTCTCCTCTCCTCTCCTCTCCTCTCCTCTTCTCTCCTCTCCTCTCCTCTCCTCTTCTCTCCTCTCCTCTTTCTCCCTCCCCCTCCACAGACATACACTTGCTTTAGAAGAGATACAAGATCCATAAACTAGGTTTCACCTGGGAAGTCTGTGATGGAAGGGAAGCATCATATGAACACTCATCCAGAGACAAATTTCAGTCCATTGCTACTGGCTGAGGTCTTCATGTTCTGGTCAACACTCAAGAATGATTCACATTATGGTTCCCTGGTTGGGGATTCATTTTGAGCTTTAACGGAAGTCAGCATCATTCTCGTTGTATCTGAGATGAATTTCATAGGTTCTTGGTCCTAGAACTAGAAGAAATCTCAAGAGGTTAGCTAGTCTAAAGTCATCCACTACTAAAGTCATCCCTTATTTTATAGATCAGGAAACTCATTGCTCTTTCTATTGTACCAGTCGGTCAACAAACATGCATTAAGCTAAGTGCTGATGTTTCCTTACCCTCCTCTCTGATGCCCGGTAGAATATAGAACCCCATGATGACCAGATTCCTAGAAGCCAAAGGGACCTTAGTGGTCATCTAATACAGTTTCTTGTCTATAATGCAGGCATTGATTCCACTCAAAAACCATTTAGTAAGTGTAAGGCACCAAGCTAAGCTTTGGAGATCCAAGGACAAAAATAAAATAGTCCTTGCCCTCAAGGGGCTTACATTCCACTAGAAGGATATAATATACACTGATAAATATAATTGGAGAGATTCAGAGTCAGAGATGGGAAAGGCAGATATATAATGACATCTGCCTCAAATGCATGGGGCAATGTTATCCTTTTTCATGAGAAAGAGGAAGAATTGCACCATGGTAGTCAGGGAAGTGAGGAAATAAAATGTGCTATATAGGGGGATAAGGTTCAGGTCTTTCCTTTACACGGGGCGATTGTAAACATCACATGAAGTAACATGTGAAAGCACTTTGCAAGGGGAGCTGTGGCACAGTAGAGTACACACTCAGCTGAAAAGTCATAAGACCTAGGTTCAAATTCTGGCTCTGCCACTTACCACCAGAGGCAAGTCACTTGGCAAGACTTGCTTTCTGGACCTTAATTTCTAATCTGCAAAATGATGATGTCGGATTGTTGGATTGTCGTTCAGTCCTATTGGACTCTTACTGACCCCAATTGGGGTTTTCTTGGCAGAGATACTGGAGTGGTTTGCCATTTCCTTCTCCAGCTCTTTTTACAGATGAGGAAACTGAGGCAAACAAAGTGAAATGACTTGCCCAGGTTCACACAGCTAGTAAGTGTCTGAGGCTGAATTTGAACTCGGGAAGATGAGTCTTCTTGACTCCAGGTCTGGCGATCTGTGCACTGTGGTGCCACCTAGCTGCCCCTACCTCTTACATCCCTTCCAGTTCTTGATCTCTATGTTATCGAGGATGAGTGTATAGTCTGTATATAAAAATCTTCAATCTAGACTAACTAGTCAAAATGGAAATCTGACTGAGTGAAAACAGCTGCCACCTATGTTATTGACTATTATTTAAAAAATAATGCAGTTTTATCACTTTGATGCGCAAATAGTAACTCAGACTGGACTAGAAGTTGGGGGAATGGTTGAACAAGTGGCTCTCCTTCCTTGGCTGCCAGCCCAAATCCTTCTCTTCAGTCCCACTAACCTCCTTTTATGTTAATTTTCTCCTGACTAGATGTGGGCAGAAGAAGAAGCTGGTGATTAACAATGGTAATGGAGCAGTGGATGACAAGAAGACCCCTGGGCTGAATGGTGATGCCAGCAAGTCTCAGGAGATGGTGCATCTGGTGCTCAAAGAGCCATCTGATGGTCAAGTGGGACAAGATGACTACATGACCTCTGATGAAACCCGGAACCTGCAGAATGTCGACATGAAGATTGGAGTATAAGACCAGCCAGGCCTGCTTGTCAAATGAGAGTTGGGGAAATCACCATTATGTGGAACTGGGACTAACTCAGATGCAATGTGCTACTGATAGTCATGTTGGCTTTTTTTTTAATCAGATTTTTTTTCTTGTCCTTTGGGTTTTGTGTTGTCATTATTTTTTTTTTAAGTCAAGCCCAAGTTATCAAAATCAACATTGTTGGATATGAATTTGATAATACCAGTTCCTGCCTGGAGGGCTCCCACCAGCTGTGGTTTGTGATGGGTGGCTGCTAGCTTGAACAAAAATACATTTCATCTTCTCCTGTCCTTCTAGCCCTTTCCATCCCCTCCTACCTTCTCCAGTCTCACCCACTCCCATTCTACCTTCAGAATCTTTGAAAATAATAATTCCTATGTCTAAAGAAGGTTCAATGGCGAGGGGGATGAATGTTTAGAAGAAAACTTCAAAGCAAAACCAGGCAGAGTTTCATTAGGCAGGGATGGAAACACCTTCCCCAACATTCTAGTTGATTCAGGTTTTCAAGGATGTGCTGGTTACTCATCCACTAGAGACTTGACACTCTGGAAAGTTGCAAAGGCTCATGGGCCATGCCTGGAGGGTGAAGCTATTTATCTCTAGTAAACTATTTAACTCTGTTTTGACAAGCCCAGCCCTGGAGGTCCATTGATCAGGGTGCCATTGTCAGAGAAGAGAAAAGGTTTTAAAGGTCTGTATTTCTGTCACCAGAACCATGGATGCCACTCTCCTTCAGTAGCTAAGCTCTCCCTGTGGGTAGACCAGAAGGCCGCCCAAAGCCATTCCCTAGACTTTTTTCTTTTTTTTAGAAGTAGTACCCATAAGCTCAGACACACTCAAGACAAATCTCACAAGAGATCAAAGAAGATATCAGTATTGTCTCTCCAAGGTCTAAGAAGTCCCTCTCTCCTAGAACTGTAATTTTAAGAGCCTTGGTCCTCACTAGTGTTCTAATTCCCACCTGTTCTATTGCCCTGAAGGTAACTTTAAAATCACATTAAATATGTATGACATACCACTTGCTGAGGTGAGAGGCAGGGGTTTTCCAGTTCATCTGATGTTCTTTTGAACCCTGGCCCAGCTAGTGATGTCCATGAAAATCAACCCATGCCCCTTCACCCTCAGAACACAGTGGAGAAAGCAATGAAAGATGAAAAAGGAAAGAGGATGTAAATAGTCAATATCCAACTTAGAGATTGGAACGGGATTTTTTTATTGTTATTTTTTGCTTTTTGGGGGGTGGAGAAGGGGAAGGGCTTCTATGCAAGTGCTTTTTACCAGTGTATTTATTTTTATTTTAACAGGCTAGTGGAATCCATTTTGCCCAGGGCAGGTCATGGTTCTGGACAGAGCCAGAATGGACCTTGAAAGTTATCTTGAGGGGGCAGCTAGGTGGCGCAGGGAGTAGAGCACTGGCCCTGGAGGCAGGAGGACCTGAGTTCAAATGTGACCTCAGACACTTGACACACATACTAGCTGTGTGACCTTGGCCAAGTCACTTAACCCCAATTGCCCTGCTAAAAAACAAACAAACAAAAAAGTTATCTTGCCCAACCTTCCCCTGTCCTATTTTACAGATGAGAAGGAAAATGGGCTTGCTTAGGTCAGTTATCTAAGGGCTCCCTGAAAGAGGTAATAGACTTTTTCCCATTCTTGGTTCTGGGAAGACTCCAATTCCATGTATAGTACTCTCTTAGCTCCCTAAGTCAGTCATGGCTCCCTTCTCCTCTTCCATGGCACCCAGCAGCTGAACTAGTCTTTCAAAATTTCTCAAACCCACTTAAAATGAGTCAACGAATCCATAAAGTGGGTCTGTAAAAAAACAAATCTGCTTTCGGGGTCATGGTGCCAATAGGAGTCATGTGTCAGGGAAAAAATGGGTTCCTGTTCTACTCATAAGACATGCTTTTGAGACAAAGAAACTTTCAGCACAAATGTAATTTAGGGCCTTATTCCCAGAAAATTTCTACTCTAAATGAGTCTTATTTAGCAGATAAGTAAAGGATAAGATGGCCTTTTATCAGTTCTATACTAGTGCCTTGGGGCAACATTCGATCCTTTTTTTCCTTCTGTCTCCATCCTGGGCCTGTTCCACACCCAACTCTGAGGCTTTTTCTTTTAAGTTTCTAACCCATAAAACATCATCTCACAACAAGGATGTCCTTTATTTCTCTCCTGTGATCATCCCCAGAAGCAAAAGATGGGGATCTATGGATGCAAAGTTTAGAACTCCTGAGGTAGCCCTATTGCCTCATTTTATGGATGGGGCATGTAAATCCCCCAGGGTTTTTTGTGAGTTTTGTGTCTTCAGCTTCTATCACCCTTCCTGGCACACAGTAGGTACTTAATAAATGCTTGTTGAGTTGATATTTAGAGAGGGGATGTGATTTGGTCAAGGTCAATTGCAGTCTAGTAAGTACAAGAGCCAGGTTTCAAACATGGGCTCAAGTCCATTCCTTTTCCCACTATGCCATATACTGCTCTTGGACCATCAACAACCCAATTTCCCGATGCACATCCACCCACAAGATTTCTTATCTCCTTTAAAAAAAATCATGGCAGGACTACGATGAGGACTTTTGAAGCACTGATGATTTCATGCATATCTTGCCTCAAATTTACTGGACAACCTTAAATCACTTAACATGTCTTAGACTCTTGGCAGAATAGAGTTGCTAGCATTGAATTCCTCGCCAAGAAGCCTGAGACCTTAGGAAATTATCTATCCCACAATTGTCAATTTCCTCTTTCTTTTAAGGGCTGCCCTAAAATTTAGCATTATATAAAAAATTAAACAGAGTGAAAGATCACTTTAAATGTACACCTTGATATGTCTTAGCCTTGAAATAAAAAACATACCTCTCTGGTGGGGCTTCTCTCTTGCAGGAAACTGTATGGCACATAGTAGGTGCTTAATAAATTAATATTGGTTGACTAATTGGTAGAGAATTACTTTGCCAATACTTAGCTGATAGATTGATCAGGCCAACAGAGTAAGATGACTCCCAGTTTCTCTTGAGAAAATAATTCATATTTGACAAGCAATAATAAGGCCTGTTGGGCAGCTGGGTGGTGCAGTGAGCACAGGGCCTGGAGTCAAAAAGAACTGAACTCAAATCTGGCCTTAGATACTTACTGGCTGTGTGACCCTGGGCAAGTCACTTCACCCTGTTTGCCTCAGTTTCCTCATCTGTAAAATGAGCTGAAGAAAGAAATGGCAGACCACTCTAATATCTTTGCCAAGAAAACCCCATATGGGGTCATCAAGAGTCAGACATGACTGAAAAGCAACTAAACAACAAACAACAAAAATATGACCTGTTAAGCACCATGTTGTGGGTACTGTTTAGTGTGACAGATGTGTGATGTTTTCTAAAAAATGTATATTGTTCATTCATCTGTGCATGATAATTGGTTGCCCTCATTTTTTTACAGTATATCTATCTTTCCCCAGATATTTGTTTATTTATTGAGAAACTGCTTATAAAGAGAAAAAGCATGATCTGCATACTGCCCTCATGGAAAGAACTTAGTGAAAATATTAAATGGCTAATGGAATCCACAAGGAGAAAATTGTACTCTGGTCTCTAATTGAAGTGTGTGTCTTGGTGGGGGGAGCTTTTCCGACTGGTTGACAAAGCTGGTGGAGGAGAGAATAACATGGGGCTCATCTGTCTGGGAATATTGGAAGGACAGGCTCTAAAATTCTAAGATAAAAGATTCTTGATTTACAACAGGACTGAGATATCTGCCATGTTTGTGCCCTCAAAGGGGTTTGTGCTTATTAACCATACTGGGAACTGGGATTTCCAAAGAGATAGTGTTGAAGAGCATAGGGTATATTACTCAACCTAAATGACAGTCATTGGGAGGTCAAGTAATAACCTCTTGCCATTTTTGTCAGAGGTATGGTTTTGCCCAAATATATACTGTATGAATAAAAACATAATGAATAAGGAGCTCATGAGTGGGCATATATCTCTTATGGGTGTCAACCCATCTATGCCTTCTCATCTGGTATCCTTAGCGTCCATATTCTTCTAGGGACCCTACACAGAGGATATGTCCAGTATGCTGGGTACCCTTCTGTGGCTTTCTGTTACCCCCAAGAGATCATAGATTTCCAGGATTTTATAGTTTAAAGAGCTTTAAAGTCATCCAGTCCAGCTTGTAAACAAAAGGCTGTATCCAGCATATTCAGCCACTGCTTGAAGGGGTATCCACTACTTCCTGAAACAGCTCATTCCATTTTGGAAAGCTCTAATAGTTAAAAAAATCTGTCAATGATTCATACAAAAAGTTACTTATTTGGTGTGTGTGTGTGTGTGTGTGTGTGTGTGTGTGTGTGTGTGTGTGAGAGAGAGAGAGAGAGAGAGAGAGAGAGAGAGATACACATCCACCTGTTACTTCTGATTCTGTACTGAGGGAACAAGGGGAATGTCCTGACTTATTTATTTCTTTGTTTTATTTTTTTGCTTTGTATCAGAGCTGTGTAGGGAACTCCCAGTGAGGACACTCTCTATCCATATGGATTGACACCTGATTAGCAAATTATAGTTTCAGAAAGTTGCTATTCAAGTTCAGAAGATAATGAAATCCTAAATTTAGATCTGAAGAGGACCTCAGAAATCATTTTCTCCAAGACCCCCAATTTACACAAAAGGAAACAGAAACTAGGAGAGTTTAAATGGCTCATCCCATAGTTGCAGAAATAGGATGGAAAAACAAATCTAATGATTTTTCTACTGTGCATGCCTTTGTAATGCTGAGTCACTATTAGGCTTGTGTTTAGGAAGTGACTTTTTTTTCAATGGCCCAAGTTTGTAGTCATTTTCATCTTAGAAGTATGGTAAGAAATGGTTTGTGATGAAGCCCCCAATTAGAATGCAAAAATGCTCAAGTGATAAGCTAGAGTGGAATGGGGAGATTGAGATGCTAGGAAAGATCCTCTTTATATTTGGCTTCCAGAGCTGTCTCTCAACCTTGTTCCTTGAACAAAGGGATATCAGACAAGGTAAAGAAAGAGTCAACCACAGGTACTTATGAGAAATAAACTTAGATCTGACAAATACAATATTTGACAGCATAAAAGTATAATTGGAAATGGAATTAGGCAAAGGATGTGGTAAGGACCACCATTTCCTCATGACTGTTTTTTGGCTTAGTCTCCAGTTATTGAAGCAAGAGCCTGTGATTAAAAATAGTCACCAGCTTGTCCATTTAGTGGTCACCTCTTGTGGTTTCCTGTAGAGGTTTTATTTTGAAGTGGAAAACTATACCTGTTGCTGCCACTCATCAACAGGGTGGTGGTGTTGCTCTATGAGTGTGATGGGAAGGAGGGGGCTGCCACTTATTTTTCTCTCCTTCTTTCTTTCAAGAGAACCTCAAAATTCCCACTATACTGATAGCAACCCTGTTCTCCAGCCCTGACCTTGAATTGGCTTTCTCTTTCCCCAAGCTGGGAAGAAATACAGCTCCCAAGTTTGCTTCTGGTTATATCAACAATCCTTCTTTCACATGCTAGCCCTCCAAATACTCTAAGATCATATTTCATAAGTCTTTCCCTCACCAGATTAGGTATTCATTCTTCCTTTGACCAATCTTTGAATTGATATTTTATGCAAAATTAATATATTGGATAAGGATTGGACTGGAAGACGTCTCAGGTTTCCTCTGACTCTGAGATCCTACAGTTCTATAAACCATGTCCTTCGATAGTCAGAAAAGCAAGGAGTCAATTGACGGTTTTATCCAATTGACAAATGATACAAAGTAGAACAGAGTGGAAAAGAGAGAGTACTAATTTCTTTTTCAAATTAGGATGTTAACCTAGGATGGCATTGACTATTGCATAATATGAGCTTCTTCAATTAATGAATAAAAAAATAATTTATTAAGTGATTATAGCACAAGTGCTGGGAATACAAATAGAAAAGCAAGACAAGGAGCCAGGATGGTGGAGTGGGTGGAAGAAGTACAGTGAACTTCCCTCAACAAATCTCCAAACATTTACAAAATATATCACAAAGCTTGATTAGGGTGAAAATCCAAGGGAAAAAAGTAGCCCAGGTCAATAGAAAGAGGTGGACCTAGGGATCTATGGACACTGTGGGTGAGGTCTGGTTAGGAGCCCAATGCACAGAGAATTCCAACACCCAGGGACTGAAAGAGGACAGAGACAGAGTCCAAGAGCAAGAAGAGGTCCTGGACACATACTGGAGCACCCTGAGCTTGTGCAGCATGCTGGAACAGTTGCCAACTGGTAGCTTTGTTGCTCACTACCTGGTCCTGAGTCACACATCCTGGGCAGGCAGAGGAAGGAACCTGTACAAGGGGGTAGTGTTCCAGGCTAAGCAGTGGTGACTGACCCTAAGCTCTATTGTATACTGAACTTCTAGTCCACTTTGAAGCCTTCAGAAGAATAAGGCCATGAATTCCAGATGAAAAGGAAACCTACAGTATTGTCACTCTTAATCAATAGAGATTTCCAACTAGCTGAGTCTAGTAGCAGTTTACTGAAACTCCAAAGGAGGCAAACCACAGGCCCATAGCTCACACTCAAACCTAGGAATTTCTAGAGCCTCAGACCAGGGAGGGAAACCATCAGCCTTTTCCCTAGATCATTCCACTCAGAGAACATGGGAAGCTTTCAGATGTTATAGAGATCCTAGAATAACACAACACTCAATATTCCCAAGAAAGCAACAGCAGAACTAGCCCATACTTCTGCCCACCAGAATGACTGAGCTATGAACGAAGGCCAAAGTCAGAGAGAAGACTGGAAGAAGGAGGAAGCCAAAAAAAAAAAAAAGAATTCCACCATAAAAAAGCTATTATAGTGACAGGGATGCTCAAGACAATAACCCAGAAGGATAGAATTGCTCCAAACCATCTACAAGCAAAGCATCAAAGGAAAATATAGCTCAGGCACAAATTGAATTATAATTCCTGGAAGAGATAAGGTAAGAGGTTTTTTGTTGTTATTTGTTTTTAAGCATTCTAAATGGTTTTTTTTTTTATAAATGAAATGAAAGTGCTAGAGGAAAACATGGAAAAGAAGTGAGAGCTATGGAATAAAGGGATTTTTTTGGCCTTATCTTACTTTTTAATTTAGGATTTAATTTTATTTTCCCTGGTTACATGTAAAAACAATGTTTAACATCTGTTTTTAAAACTTTGAGTTCCAAATTCTCTCCCTTCCTTCCTCCCTCCCCTCCTCCACCCCATTGAGAAAGCAAGCGATTTGATATAGGTTATACATGTGTAGTCATGCAAAACATTTCCATAATAGTCATGTTGTGAAAGAAAACAGGTTAAAAAAACTCAAGGAAAACAAAGTAAGTAAAAGATACCATTAGTTCTTTCTCTGGGGATGGATAGCATTTTTCATCATAAGTCCTTCAGAATTGTCTTGGATCATTGTATTACTGAAAATAGCTAAGTCATTTACAGCTGTTCATCTTACAATATTGCTGTTACTTAGTATATAGTACACTTGGAATAAAGATTTTGAAAGGAAATTAACAGTTTGACACAAGCAACTAACTCCCTGAAAATACGAATGGACCAAATAGAAGCCAATGACTCCATGAGACAATGAGAAATATTGAAACAAAGTCAAGAGACTAAAATAAGAAGATTTAAGATAGGGTATAGCCCCCCAAAAAACTGACTTGGAAAACAGATCAAGGTGAGAAAATTCAAGAACTATTGTACTACCTAAAAATGACGCCAGATATTATATTTTAAGAAATCATAAAAGAAAAACTCACAGCTGTCTTAGAACAAGAGGGCAAAGTAAAATTGAAAAAAAACTCACCAGTTAATTCTGAAAGAAATCCTAAGGAAGAAAGGAAGGAAGGAAAGGAAAGGAAATGGAAAATCCTCCAAACCAGATCAATATGATGAATTCAATTATTAAGTCCCCCTGGGTCTCTGTATTTGAACGGATGAGGCCATGGAAAAGAACCTATGCTTTAGAAACCACTTAGCTTTTCAGAATGAGAAAGTAAAAAGAAAAAACAAAACAAAACAACAAGAAAAAACTACCACCACCAACTCTTAAGTGGAATTTCTTCTGGCCCTGAGCAATTCAATTGGGAACCAGAGATCAAGGGAAGAGAAAGTAAATAAGAAGTGGTTTGTCCCCATCAGAGATAGAAATTCCAGATATTGAGAGAAGCCAGAGCTTGTCTGGTTATGGGGACTTTAGGATCTCCGATGGAGACTTTTAAAATTTCTCTGTGTTTTTTTTTCAATGTCTGACCAAAAAAAAAAAAAAAAGAAACAATGCCTTCCAGCTCTTTCTTGCTCCCAGCTAGCCTAGCTTTAAATGGCCTCTGAGATGTCCTCCAGCTCTAAGATTCTCCTATGATTCTGTTGCCTTCATCACTGAGGTTCTTCATGAACAAGTAACCTTACCTAGGGATGACACAGTAAGAACTCTGAGGTCTCCAATAGGTAAGCACTTCATTGGATCTGTGATTGAATCAACTTGCTTATTTCCTCTCAGATTGCAACCCATTCCCTCTTGTCCATCCTGCACAACTCTTACCCCATCTTCCCATGTGTTTGCCACTGGAAGTCGTTGGACTCCAGCCACCCTCAAGTTCTCTTGGCATCCCGGAATACCAGGGGAGCCCTTTGCTCTCCATCAGTCACCACATGCCCTTCCCACATATCCTTCTTTTCTTCCTATCACATGCTTCCTTGATGACATATTTTCTTTTTCTTTTTTATGGCCCATATATTGTAATTAAATTTAAATTTATTTGTTCTCAAATTTATTTTAGTCTGAACTAAAATAATAAAAAAACATTTACATCTACATGATAGGACACACAGAGAGGATGGCATATGAACTGAGAATCTCAATTTCATACTATTTGCTTTTAAACATATTTAAAATAATAAAATATGATTATGAATTATGATAGGTGATAAAATAGATATGTGATAATGAAATATTAAAAAAGAACATATTTATAATCAATAAAATAAATTTATAATATATGTGCATAAATGTATACATAAACATAAATTAGACCCTTTATTTTCAGAAATGTCCTACTTATCTATGCCTCCTTCTCAATTTCTTTCTCTTCCTTTTTTTTAAAAAGGAATTTTTTAAAAAGTGCATTTTTTAAAAAGCTTCTCTCTTCTTTTTTTTTTTGCACCACTGTTGCTAACTCATCCTTTTCCCCAAAGTCCCTCCCTCAATCAAAAACCAAGAGAAAGAAAAAATAAACCTTTATAACAAATATGTAGAGTCAAACGAAAATCCATAAAAGGGCCACCTCTAAAAATGTGTATCTCTTTCTGAACTTTGAGTCTACCACTTCTCTGTCAGGAGGAGGGTAATCATCACAGGGTCCTCTGGAGACACGGCTGGTCATTATTTTGGTCAGAGCTTGTAAGTCTTTCAAAGTTATTTTTCTTTAAAATGTTGTCATCCTTGTATAACATGGCCCTGTAAGATTCACAGAGGGCATCAGCTTGCTCAGCTGATGCCACTTCCTCACATGAAAGTGTCTAGGGACCCTGCCTCTGGGATAATCATTATGGCACAGAATGGAATTTCCTTGGAAAGACTGGAGAATGAATAAACATTCTGTATCTCGTTCTAATCTGCTGGCCATGTGGTTAGGAGAACTTTTAAAATTTGATGCAAAGCTGGACCTGGGCGCTTCTTCACAAAACCTGAGTCAGCCTCTTTGGCCGTCTTCTTGATCTCTGGCGGTGTGACTCCTTTGCCCACAACACAGTGTCTGGTGAGACCATGCTATAAGAACATCCATGGAACCTTTTTTTCCCTTTGAAAGACCTTGGTTCCTGACCTCTGCAGTGGTACTTTTCTGTTTTAGATGAAGGATGTTAACCTAGAGATCAGGAGAAGGAGCCACAAAAATCTGGGAGTTAAGAAGCCAAGTTGGGTTTTGCAGCCAGGCCATCATGAATGCCCTGAGGAGCAAAGAGTGGCCTTTAGGAGAGGCCATCAGGACTTAGTCCAGAGAAGCTGAGTAGAAGATTTATCCAGTGATCGGGCCACAGCATCTGGACATGAATTCCAAGGGGTCAATATTATGTGGGAACTGTGCTAAGAGTGAGCTTGCTTTCCCTAGAGATTGAGATAATGAAGAGGAGACTATGTCCTTAAGGTATGGGGGGGAAATGTTTGTGCTGTATTCTTGAGGTACCTATTTCACCACATAACCATTGCACTCTGTTTTTTTTTCAGTCTAAAAATTGGTTTATAATTGGTTCATCGAGTTTTGTTCCTCATGCAGCTTAAAAAGTAAACGGAGCGGCGATGTATTCACTAGTGGCATATGGATATGCATGTATTTCTCACATATATTGAGCTGCAAGCCTAGAATTTGTAGCACACATGCATTGGCAGTATATTTCTGAAACCTGACTTGCATGGTTTGTTTAGAGGACTGCAGTACTGGTATTGTCACTCAACCCAATGAAGAGCTGTAGGTGCAAGGGGAACTGGCCGGCATGTGAAGCTGCCACGAGCAAGTCATATGATATGGTAAGACTTGCATCTTCCCGAATTAGCTAAATTGTACAGTTCATCTCCCAGTGATACAGATTAGTAGTAAATTATTTTAAGTAATGCTGGCACAATTTGTTTTTAAAAGCTTCACATAATGGTCACACTCCACTTTTTTTTGCAAAAAAAAGGCATAAAATCTTTGCCGATTATGTGGTGAAATACGGTAAATACACTTTATAAAAGCTAATTGATGTTATGTGGTTAAATGGAACTAGGGTTCAAGTCACTGGGTACTTGCCAAAGAGGGCAACGTAACTGGTGGGGGCTTAAGCTAAAGGCAGTAGAGATGTCCTAAATCCTACAAAGTACCCTGGATCCCTGAAGGCAGATGTGGCTGGCCTGGCTCTGTGAAAGCCAAATAGAACTTACTACACTGGTATAAATTGTTTCCCTGCTTCTCTCCACTTCACTTTGCATGTTTACAATACTTGGGATTGTCTAAAATCCTTTTCTTCATAATTTCTTTCAAAAATATTTCACTAAAGAAAATAGTTTGTTCAGGTGGAGCCTTGAATGCAGATCGGAGATACTTTTCCTCTACTTTTTTTTGTTTGGTGCTTTTTTTCACAGCATGACTTATATGGAAATGTGTTTTGCATGACTACACATGTATGACTTATGTCAAATTGCTTGCCCTCTCAATGGGGGGAAGAAAGAGAATTTGAAACTTAAAATTTGAAAAAAAAGAACGTTAAAATTTTTCTTTTACCTGTAATTGAGAAAAAGACAATATTAAATCAAAAAAGGAAAAAAAATCATTACAATCATATACCACAATTTTTTCATCTCTTCCTCATTTGATGGGCACCTCCATTGGATTTTAATTCTTTTCTGTCCTTTTTAGACCTTGAAGAGAGCTTAAGATCGTATTCCTTTGTATTTCACTACTTTGCAAAGTGTCTGGCACATAGTGAACTCTTAATACATGCTTTTTGATTGATTAACCTATTAAATCAACCCCCTGCTTTGACAGATGAGGACACGGAGAGCTTGAGAGGTGAAGTAATACCCATAAAGGCATAAACAGTTAGTGGAAGAGCCAAAATTAGAACCCAGTGATACTGACCTTTCTACAGCCAGTCTCCTTGAATTTAACCTGAAAGCTCTGTCAATATTTGTTTTGTGACTAGGGGCTGGTGCTTGCCCAGAGGATGACTCAGATCAGGAAGATGGTTTAAGAATCCCCAGCCTTTCATCAAGGAAATCAACCCTGAACCCTTTACATCAGAGATTTTTTCACCCTAGACCCAGAGTTCATGGCCCATAGAACACACCAACCTATAATAGGCTTGAATTTGGATGGCCTTGAATTGGGGGGCTTCTAGCAGCCCAAAGCAGGGGTAACCTCTCAGAGGCGCACCCCATGTCTCCAGTTAGAGCACCCAACCAGAGCTTAAGGGTGACTACAGTTCCTAGAAACCAATTTTCCCTAGGAGAAAGGAGGGAGGTGTACAAATTGTTTATCTCCTGTAACTTGCCAGGAAATGAGATAGTAAGACCAAACATATGAAAAACAGGAAGTCTTACAGCAACAGGGTGCATTTGTCACTGTGGTGTCCTGTCCATTTGTTCACTCCTTGGTATTATTTGGTCATATGTCTGGGTTTCCTACCCCTGTAACCCATAACCAAAGCCTCCTCACTATGACCTGTGTTGGCAACCACTTGACTTCTTGTTGGATAACACTTTTCCCAGAAATCTAATCAAAGCAGCCTCCTGCCTTCTATTTACCTTAGAACAGGGCACCATGACTAATTATCCCATGTAAACACTAGGCTCTTTTCCTCATGCTTGATTCTTCTGAATTGAAGCACTGCTGGGCAAGGTCTGAAAACTAGACTTCTTGATTTACAGAACCAAACAGGCAGGAGGCTTTGCTTGGGATTTTGATTGGCATGGCTGTGGTAATAATTTTGATACCACAAGGCTGATAAGGTGCATTCCTCACAATAACCCTGTGAAGTGGTTAGTGTATTGTCATCCCATTTCACAGATGAGAAAACAAAGATTGTTACAGTGGAAATCATGCTGGGTTTGGGGTTAGAGGACATGGGCTCCAATCTTCATTTTTCCACTTTCTACATGTATGATCTTGGGAAAGTCATATTGTTACCTCCTTAGGCTTTCTTTCCTCATCTGGAAAATTAGGTGGTTGGAGCAGAGTGCTAGAACCTACGGGGACTATCCATCAATTGGGGAATGGCTGAACAAACAAGATGCAATATTATCGTGAAGTAAAAAATCATGAAAAAATGACAGATTCAGAAAATCCTGGAGAGTAGAAACTGATGCAAAGTGAAATGATTAGAACATTTGGAGAACACTGGAGATCGATGTATAAAGAAACAAGACCAATGTATAAAGTAACAGGACAACTCTGAAAGCCACAGGAGCTCTGATTAAAGTGGTGACCATTTTTGTCTCCAAAGGACCTGTGATGAAGCATTTCACTCTCTGAGACTCCAAATAGGGAAAGAGACAAACATTTTTGGATGTGGCCACAGTAACGATTCATTTTTCTTGACTGCTTATTTTCCAATAGATCACAAGCTCCTTGAGGACAGGGTCTGTCTTTTGCTTCTTTCCATAGCCCCTCCACATAACGCAGTTCCTGGCACATAATAGGTACTTAATAAATTTTTATTGATTATTATAATATATAATTTTGATTTAATTGATGTATTATTAAATATTGATTGTTATAACACTCTTTTCTTTAAGTTTCTGATTGGGGATTGGGAGCTTAAAGTGGGGGGGGGGAACAACAGTGAAAACAATCTTTCAAAATTACACAGAACAGAACAGAAATAAATTGAGAAGGAAGTACCAACAAACAGGACAGTTTTGAAAGTGTGGAATTTATTATATACTTTTTTTTAAAAGGAAATAACATGAGATGAAGATTCATGGTTTCACAAGTCTTTTTTGTGTTCTACTGTGTGTATAGAAATGCTCTCTTTCATAATGTTTAAGTTCAGAATTTTTAAAAAATCAAATTTTTTTTTTGTTTTGGGGGGAGGCAGGGCAACTGGGGTGCCCAAGGTCACACAGCTAGTAAGTGTGTCAAGTGTCCGAGGCTGGATTTGAACTCAGGTCCTGCTGACTCCAGGGCCGGTGCTTTACTCACTGGGCCACCTAGCTGCCCCCTAAAAATCAAATTTTAATGATGGAACTGGAATAAATGGCTTTTAAGATCCTCATGTGTAAAAGGGCACTTTTATAGCACCTGTCTTATAGGTTGCTGTGGATGTCAAATCGGATAATCTATACAAAGAGCTTCATAATTGTCAGTTTTGTTGCTGTTGCTGCTGTTATTTCTGTGTACCCCGAGTTTTCTTTATTCTAGGCTCAATGCCTGCTGATCCTTCAGCACTATCCTTGAGCTCAGTTTCATTCACCAAGCTGCTAACTAGCATTTACAACACACCTATTATGTGCCAGGCAGTGTGCTAAGTGATGGGGATACAAAGAAAAGCAAAAACAAGCCTCTGCCCCTCGAACAGCATACAGCTTAATGAGGAGGCAGCATGCAAACAACTAGGTACAGACAAAATACATATGGGATAAATGGGAGGGGGTAATCTCAGAGGAAAGGCTCTACTATTGCCCTCTGGCCATTCTCTGGCTTAGAAATCTCTTTCTAAAACTTTTCATCCAATTATTTTCTCCCTCTCTTTATCTATTATCCCTTTCTTCTATCCCCATTCTCCATCTAACTTCTATTTTATGACTCAACCAGTAATTAATCTCTTTCCTCTCCCCTGGGCAAAGCCCCAGACACACCAGCTCCAGTTATGGTTCTTTTGGATAGTTTTAACAGTCATATGATTTTAACAGTCCTTCATAGAGTTTAGAGCTGGAAGGGACATTATGGACGATCTCATCCAACTCTGTCATTTTCCATGTAAGGTAATGTACTTCATGTAAGCCACATAGTAAGGAGTGGAGTGAGCCAGGGTTCAAACCCAGGTCCTCAGGATTGCAAATCCATAGCTTTTTCCACTATACTACATTGTCTCAAAACTTTGGAAAGGAAAAGTCATAAGCAGGCCACGTTTTAAACATCAATAAGTCAGGCTTAGGAATATTCAAAGAGATGGATTTATTTGCTAAAATAAATCCAATATTCCTCAAATGGGATAATGATGGTGGTGGTGATGATGATGATGGTAATGGTGATTATGGTAGTGGTAATGATGATGATGATGAGAATGATGGTGATAGTGATGGTGATGGTGGTGATGATGGCGATGGTGATGGTAATGGTGATGATGGTGGTGGTGATGATGATGATGAGAATGGTGGTGATGGTGATGATGATGGTGGTGGTGATGATGGTGATGATGAGAATGATGATGATAGTGATGGTGATGGTGGTGATGATGGCGATGGTGATGGTAATGGTGATGGTGGTGGTGGTGATGATGATGATGAGAATGGTGGTGATGATGATGATGATGGTGGTGGTGGTGATGATGGTGATAGTGATGGTGATGGTGGTGATGATGGCGATGGTGATGGTAATGGTGATGGTGGTGGTGGTAATGATGATGATGAGAATGGTGGTGATGGTGATGATGATGGTAATAATGATGGTGGTGATAGTAATAGCAATGGTGATAATGGTGGTGATGATCATGATGATGGTGATAGTGATAATGATAACACGAATTTTTGTAGCACTTTAAGGTTTGCAAAGCACTTAACAAATGTTATCGATCCAGGGCTGTAGGTGCTACTATTATTCCCCTTTTGCATGTACTAGGGGGCATAGTGGATAGAGCACCGGGCCTGGAGTCAAGAAGACCTGAGTTCAAATTCTGCCTCATATACTTAGCTCTGTGACCCTGGGCAAGTCACTTTACCTCTATTTGCCTTGCTTTCCTCAGCACCTACTTTTAATTAAGGATAATAATAATTATTTAACCAGGTTGTTGTGAGGATCAAAAGTAATGTTTGTGAACTGCCTAGCACAGTGCCTAGCACATAGTAGGTGCTATATAAATGTTAGTTTTAAAGGCACTTGCCCAGAGCCCCATAGCTCGGGAGTGGAAGATTGGTACGTTCACCATTTTCCATTTCTCTTTTTATGTCTTTATTAGAAAGAAAAGAACTGGTGACTGCAGTATCAGTGGGAAAGCAAATAAAATGGTGGGTCTCCTTTTGGTGTTTCTGGAAGGTCTCTTACTAGAAGCATTTGGATAATGATGAATTCTTTGTTCTTTTATTGTGGATTCCCAGAAGTCCATTCACCGCATCTAAATGTGTTAGAAAGCGATTTCCATTGAATGACTCTCCAAAATGTGCCATTCTGTGCTGTGGGAAGCTGCAAAATTGTCACTTTCTGCCATATTTTCAGTAGTTTTCATTATTCACAGATCTTTAATAATCGGTTTTGAACCTCTCCTTCTACTGCCTATGGCTGAAAGCATCTCAAGCCCAAACCTGTCATCTTCGCTTTATACTAGTACACACATAGTTTATTAAGCACTAGTTGAAATCTTGCCTCAGACACTTATGAGCTGTGTGATTCTGGGCAAATCACTTAACCCTATTTGCCTCAGTTCCTCATCCATAAAATTATCTGAAAAAGGAAATGGCAAACCATTCTAGTATCTTTGTCGAGAAAACCCCAACTTGGGTCACAAAGAGTTGGACACAATTGAAAAAATACCTGAACTGAGATACAAAGGAAGTCAAAAGATAGTCCTTGTCTTCAAGGAGCTCACAATCTAACAGAAGAGACAATAGCTGTAGCTGGTCCTTCGTTTTAAAAGAGGACCAACGACATCATGGGTTGATGTCTTCATTTGTGTGTGAATTGGATTTAAGTGAGGCAGAGTTGCACAAAGTCACCGGTCTCACACTCTCTTCCTGAGTCATCAAAGTTCAGGTGGCAGGACAAAGGTCAAGAAATTAGCAGTGGCTCTGGATACAGTGGATGATCTTGGTGTCTTTAATGTGTGACCAAGCTCTAAGCTCTCCGCAGCATCTGCACTAGTCACCTTCGTGGCTGTTGGAACAAATTGTTCTCAGTCATCCATTTCACCAGTGGAAGTCTTGAAATGATCGGAGTAGATGGGTTTGAGGCCTGCCTGTTACCCTCAACCTGGTTTAGCCAAGACGGTTTTGTTGGAGTGTGGCTGTTGCACACACCACAGCTTCTTGGAGCCACAGGTGAGATCTGGGTGAAAGGTGGATAGGCAGCCCTGAAAAAGGTTCAGCAAGCCCTCACACCAGAGGTGCTAGTCCCTTCTGAACACCTCATTTGATTCTCACAACAACCCTGGCAGATTGGTACTACCATTATTACCATTTTCAATAGAAAAAAACTGAGGCAAACAGAAGTTATGTGACCAAGGTCACATAACTAGGAAGCGTTTGAGACCAGATTTGAATTCCAGTCTCCTAACTCTTGGTCTAGCATGCTTTATCTACTGTGGTACCTTGATTCTTTCTTCCAGTGTTTTTGAGAGCCTTCTGGAGTTTTCTGAGGTGCCCCTGATTAGCAAAGAGTTTTCTTTTCTCCGGCTATTTGGAAGTCATTAGGGTCTTTGCCCAACGAGTTGTCACCAAAGCTGTATTTTCTTTTTAAATTGAGACCTTGGAGCAGATACACTATTTGGGCATTATAGACACCAAGAACTGGAGTGATGGAAGGACACAGCCCTTTCTTCCCTGAATACACACACACACACACACACACACACACACACACACACACACACACACTGTCCTCTTTCTGCCTCTCTCTGTTCATCTCTCTCTCTCTCTCTCTCTCTCTCTCTCTCTCTCTCTCTCTCTCTTGTGTCTCCTTTCTTTAGCTCTCTGTTTTTGTCTATTTCTCTTTCTGTCTGTCTCTTTCTTTTCTGTCTTTGACTCTCTGTTTTGGTCAGTCTCTCTGTCTATCTGTCTTCTCCCCTCTCCTTCTATACCTGCGAAGTGTCCTCAGATTTTCACTTCATTGCCCCCTCCCATCCCAAGCCAGTGGACATTAGTTACACATAAGTTTGAATCTCTCTCCTTTCCAGGTTTCTACCCGTTTCCCTTAGTGCTCCCTCCATGCATTGGTACTCACAATTTAAAAGTTAACGATAACCTTAATTGCACAGAGATTTCAAGATACAAAACATAAAACTTTCAAAGACTCGGAGTAGTTCTATCAGCCAGTAGGAGACAGCATGGCTGCTCTTTCTTCCCCAGGGTGGGTGGTGCTTGGTGCTTAGGTGTGGGACGTAAGAACTCCAGTCATCCAGTGACCACCTCAGTACCTCCAAATGCCTCCACCAGGTTCTATTTCTTATCCTCTCCTGACTGTGAGGCACAAATCTGGGGCTACTTGAACTCTCTCCGCACACTTGTATGGAACTTCAGCTGCAGCTTCTTGAGGTCAGACTTTCACCCTTGTACTCCCGGGGTCAAGTCTCTCCTTTTCTGGGAAACTCCACCACCTTCCCCAAACAGCCATGACCTGGAAGCAGCAGCAAGCTGTTTTGGCAAACAAAATGGGCTCTTAGCACTCAGTTCAACCAAGTGCCCTTGAAGAGTTTGACTTTTGTTTCCTTTGATTAATTCAGTGTATTTCATTTCATTTCTTACTAGGTTCTAAGCCCCAGGCCCAAACCCCTATTAAGTGCTAAACCTAAGTGGATGTGAATTGGAAACTAAGGTGGGGCCCCAGGTGGGGCCCAAACCTCTAATTACTAGGTGCTAAGCCTATGTGGGTGTGAAGCTCCCAGGGTCCTAAGGGGAGGTGCTAATTCAAGAGCCAATCATAGCAGCCTAAGTTCTGGTCATTCAGATGACATTTGATGATGTCTGAAACAGTGTAAGACAGAGCTATTTGCTCAGGGCTCTAACTCTTGGTAGCACATGTGGAGACTCTGGCCCGCTGTAGTTAAGAGCCCTCCAGCTTGACCGGATGTCCAGACTTGGTTTTCTTTGTAACTATGAATTGTAATTTGGTCTGTTTGTAATGTATCTTTGTATTTGTATTTGCTCTGAAGTTCAGGGTGCTGGCTTTTTGCCCTGAACTAAGTCTATACGTTGGACTGAAATAAGATTGTTAACCCCTTAATGTTGCTTTCCTTAGTAAAGCAGATCAAAAGAACCTGGGCTTTGGCAGCATTCTTGTTGTTGGGCTTCTGTTGGTTTTTCACTCCCACAGCAGCTGCTAGCCAGATTGTTGAAACATAAGCCAAAGCACCCATGCTTACCCATCGTCTGCTCCTAAACCCTCACTGGTCTCTGGAAAAGGGGATTCTAAGAGAATCATAAATGGAGGCCATTGAGTCCAACCCCTTCACTTTACAGATGAAGAAACTGAGGCTAAGGAATGATTTAGGATCATAGGCTCATAGGATCTTAGATTTAGACCTAGCAGGAAGGCACGTCAGAGACTATCAGTACAGGGCTGCCAAATGCAACTAGAAATAGGGACACCACCACAACATACATAAGGATCCTTGTTGACCACATATTGACTTAAAAAAACCTACATATTAACATTGTCTAGGTTCTATTGTATTTTTACTTATTTTGTTAAATATTTTCCAAAATAAAATATTTTGTTAAATAATTGAAAAATGTTTAAAATGTTAAATATTTTAATCTGGCTCAGATTGTACTAGGGAGTGTTTCTGGTTAGATAGTGGATTTGACAACCCCCTCATTTTACATATAGGGCCTGGAAAGGTACCCTGACTTGTCCAGGGTCACTCATGTAGTAAACAGCAAAGGTGAGATATATCCAAATATAAAAATTTTTAAATCATCACCATAGCTAACTAATTTTGCATGCTAGTTAAGGAACTAAAATTATTTCCTCCTACTCCAACTCCATCTTGATGCCACAGCTCACTTAGAAACTTGAGTACATTCTATATTTTTCTGCTCATCCTCAGCTTTCCTCACCCTAGTCAAGCGCTTCACCTGCCTCATTTGTATTAGAGCTCTGATACTCAGGCCTGGGAATCTTCAAGAGGTACCATGGCAAGTCCCTGAGTCATGGTAACCAAAGCTACCATTTGGCTTCAAGAAAGATACAGCCCATTGGAGGAATCAATTTATAAGGGCAGAAGGTCCCACTGAGGAAGAACAGAGACCCCATCCGACAGGAGAATGATGTATGGGTGTGGGGGGCGGAGAGGGGAGGAGAAAGACCTCCCTTGAGAGGGATGGATTAGGAAAGGCAGCTGATGAGGAGGGAAATTGCACCAAATAGTCAAGTGAATTCTATCAAGTCCAGGTGAACCGGGCCCATTTCGCAAAAGTCATCATTTTCAAAATATTTTGCCACTTGAATTTGTGATGCAGAGAGCGCAGAGCCCAAGAAGGGAAGAAAAAGGTATTTCCCCACTTCTGCATTTGAATTCCGCTCCAAACAACAAGTTTCTATGCAGGTTAACGCTCAGCCTGGCTTTGCCGATGACCAGGGGATGTCCAGATCAACCTGGCAACTCTCAGCAGAAAACCAAAATGAGTCAGATTGTCCCAGAATCAACTCTCTGGCAATGAGTTAGGAACCACTGAGAGCTGTGATAGCCTGGGGACCAATTTGGGAGAATTTGGCTGATGGGAATGGGATGAGTGTAGGATGGGAAGAATCCCAAGCCTGGGAGGCCTGAGATGTTGCTGTTGGTCTCAGCTCTGCCACTGGCTAAACTACAGCATTGTCTAGGCTAAACCACTTATCATTCCTGTGACTCAACTTCCTTACCTGTAAAATGAAGGGGATGGAAAGGACAGTCTGAAGAGCCTAACATCTTTTGGTCCATGATTCTATGACTTTATGATCTGAAGAAAACCTGAATCCATTAAGCTCTGAAATTCAAATGTTTCTTTCTTTTTTTTTGAGGGGGGGAAGGCAGGGCAATTGGGGTTAAGTGACTTGCCCAAGGTCATGCAGCTAGTAAGTGTATCCGAGGTCAAATTTGAACTCAGGTCCTCCTGACTCCAGGGCTGATGCTCTACTCACTGTGCCACTCAGCTGCCCCCAAATTCAAACTTTTCACCCCTCCTTTCTAGCTGAAATTAACTGCCAGCTTTCCTCAGTTCCATTCTTTCCTTTCCTGTCTCCATGAACACATTTCCCTCCATGCTTAGAACATATCCCACCCCCTCTATATCTTTGTTTATATCCTTCTTTCTCAGCTCAGGCATTGCCTCCCCCATGAAAACCTTTGTAGGGTTAAAGATTCAGAGCTATCAGGGACTTTATGAATCATTTAGCTCAACCCTCCTGTCCCATTGTACAGATGTGGAAACTGAGGCCCAGCAAGGTGCCATGATTTGCTAAAGGTGGTAAGTGACAGATCCAAGATTCAAACTCATGTTCTCAGATTCCAGGCTCAGTTTTTACTCTAGCATCTTTTTGCCTCCCTGAGATCTCTCCTATCCTGATCCCAGATGAAAATGGTCTCTTCCATTTCACATTTTCCTGGAACATTTAGCCTGGATATCTCCCTTACTGTTTGTCCTGTTCTGCCCCATATAGCACTTATTTGTGTGACTGACTTATCCCTTCTATGAGCTAGCTCCCTGTAGTCGAGGACCGTGGTATTTTCCATCCTCATCCCTCTCCCAGCCCCTAGCTCAGAGCCGGCCACATTCAAGGCCCTTCCTACTTTGCTGAATTGAAGTGAATTGAACTCTACGTCCCCCTCATCAAAGTCAGGAGGGAACTTCAAATGGGGAAACGAAACCAAGCCTGTGTGAAGAGACTTTTCCAAGTGAACTTTTAACTGGGATGAGGGCCCTCGAGACACTGCACAGCCCCTCCTTCACTTCAGAGACTGTTGTGCAAGCCTGGAAAATGTCTTGGCCTTGACAGACAGACCTGGGGGAATTCCAGGACAGCCAGCCGTGCAGAAAGGGAAGAGAAATGCATTCTAGAGGAGAGGAGGTGTGCGCCTGCCCTCCTAACTTCAGGTCTCCTCTCCCCCCTCCTTGGTTTTCTCAGACACCTTTCAAAGAACCAAAAGCAGATTGACTCCAGTGACAAATGGGAAAATTCTTGAGGTCTTGCTTAAACCACCTGACCTGAGATAAAGAAGGGGAGGTTGGTCAAACAGGGTTGATTCATCTAACTAAAGAAATCACTCTGGCTCTAAAACTAGTGAAAGTTGGAAGGCTGAGAACAGACACAGCCTACTCTGGCCTAGTCCGTTACTCTGAAGACCAATGTGGACTAGAAGTGAGAATTTCTGTTTTTGAATGGCAGTCCTCCTAATTTTAAGCATGATCTGGGGAAAACCACTTCCAAATTTCCCCATTTGATATGGGGGCAGTGCAGTGACCTGGAGAAACCTGGATTTGAGTCCTGGCTTTGTTTCTTGCCAATTATGAAACACCGGACAAGTTGCTTCACCTCTATGGATATCAGTGTTCATAGGATACATACATCCACATGTATGTGTGTGTGTGCATGCGTGTGTATATGTATGTGTATGTATATGTGTATATATATATATATATACATATATGTGTATATATATATATATCTCTGGAAGGGACCTTTGATGTCTTAAGTATGGCCCCCTTATTTTACAGTTGAGGAAAAAGGGTCCCATGAAATTAGGTGACTTGTCTAAGGTCATACAGGTAACAGGTATCAGACATGGAATTTAAACCTTGGGTCCTCTGACCCCAGAGCCAGTACTCTTTCTAATGTACCACACTGCCCCATCCTCCGAGCTCAGGGGGTTGGGCTATTTGATTCCTGAAAGCCCTTCCAGCTTTGATAGCTTACAATTCTGTGGAGATAACCTTATAGGAAAAGAGAATTCATTAACTTTGGTAGAGCTCTGAGAGGAAAAAGCACTAAATTACTAGGTTAAGAGCTCCTTGAGGTCAGGGAATACATCTTATCCAGGGGTGTAACTAGCCTCAGATCTGGGGAACATGTCACAAAATGCTTGTGGGACAAATGTTCTAAATGGCGCCTTTGATTCAGGAGGTGGGTCCCAAAACAGTACAAGCATGGTGGTGAGAGAGCTTCAGTGGATGGAGGGGCGACAAAGATGGGAAGGTTCTCCTCTGAGCTGCAAGCATTGGTAAGTAGAGGTGGAAGTGTAGAGCTTCCTAGCCTAACTAAACATTCTTGCTAACTTGCTAAGCTCAGTTGTTTTTTATACTTTTCAATTCAATTGATAAACATTTATTAAGCACCTACTGTATGCCAGACACTGTGCTAAGCACTGGGGATACAAAAAGAGGCAAAAGAACTGTCTCAAGGAGCTTACAATCTAATGGAGAAGGACAACATACAGACAAATATATACAAAGCAAGCTATTTACAGAATAAATGGGAAATAATTAACATAGGGAAGGCACCGGAATTAAGAGGAGTTGCAGAAGGCTTCTGTAGGAGATGGGATTTTAGTTAAGACTTAAGGGAAGTCAAGGAGGTCAGTAATTTAAGTGGGGGAGGGAGAGTGTTCCAGGCATGGGGGACAGTCAGAAAATGCCTGGTGCCTTGAATGTCTTATTTGTGGAACATTTAGGAGGCCAGTGTCACTAAATTGAAGAGGAAGTGTTGGGAAGTAAGTCTAAAAGACTGCAAGATCCTTCAGGGACGTCTAAATTTTGTCACCCAGAGCAAAGCCCCAGTTGCACTACCCTAGTTGCACGTCTAGATAGAGTGCTTTACAAACCTTAAAGGGCTTTATAAATGCTAGCTAGCTATGCCTCTAGTCTAGCTGCACCCCTCTCCATTAGACTGTAAGTTCCTTGAGTCAGTTGTTTTCGCCTCTTTTTGTATTACTATTACTAGACTATTACCGTTACTATTTTGGTATTTCCTGCCATTTCTAGCATGGGATTCTGCACAGTATATTTCATTGTGTCTATCACATTTTTGTTCTCATAAATTTCTGTGGCAGCAGCTCCTGTTGGCAAAGTCTTTCACCATTTCCCCTGGTCCAGTGGTCCAAACCAGATAAGAGGGCTCTATCAACTTGCTGGTTCCTGAATTGGGCAAGAGCTGATGCATAATTCCTGCCTTGGAGCTGCTCGTCAGTTCACCAGGTTGTGGTTCATTGACTTACAGAGACCTGCCTGGTTTCCTGTCTGTGTCTCTGTGCCCTGAAAGAGAGGTACCTAGAATATTTGGTGCGGCTGTGTCAGGCTCTGAATTTTTGAGAGTTGTTCTTTGTGGTTTATCTATCTTCTGGGGAAGGGTGGGGAGAAGGGCACCTCATTGGTCCTTGGAAATTATCTGGTTTCCTCTTGTGACTTCCCCTTTCAAATAGCCTATATCACAGCAGCCATCCTGCTGAAGTAGATAGTAAGGCCACAGACTGAGAGCTAGTAGGGACCTTAGCAATCATCTATTCCAACCTCTTGTTTATAAGTGAGGAAACTTTGAAGTCCAGTGAACCTCAGTGACCTCAAGTAACAAATGACACAGAGTTAGGAAGTGTTAGAGACATAATTGGAACCTGGGTCCTTTGGCTCCAAATCCAAGCTCTTTCCATTTACCAGACATCCACCCCATGGCAAGATCCCAACCTTATTTACTCAAAGGAGAGCAGGTGAGTGGGACACATTCACATGACCATCTTTAAATTGAGCAAATGAAGGTAGAGACCTCAGAGTTAAAACTTGAATTCCCCCAATAAAGGTGGTCTGGGTGGCTATAATGGTACATGTGAAAAGGCTCCGAGATCTGGAGTGAGAGTACCTGGGTTTTTATTTTGTATCTGATACTTCTTACCTGTGTGATCTTGGCAGGCGTGTGCTGGTAAATGTTTAACAGCTAGCTCTCCAAGGGGGAAAAAAGTATAGACGACACTCTTTTAAGTTTAATCTGCATGATTAATATTTTCCTTCACAACTTTCTTGAGTATGGACAATCGATAAAATAATAAATCAAGTGCTGATTTGTAGCAAAGATTTCCAACAGGTAAATACTGGCTATGAAAATTTAATAATCAGCTTATAGAGCTGGTTAATGCTGGCTCCAGCAAGCCCCTGAACTTTGGGCAAATCTCTTAGCTTCCCTAGGCTTTAGTTTCTTCATCTCTAACATAAGCAAGATCGACTAGGTAACCTCTAAACTTACAACCCTATCACCTTTCCCTTCTAGTTTGGCCCACTTCCTGTTAGAGGCTGATGATTGCACAAAACATAACACATTTATAGCTTAGCTTAACTGGAAGGGACTTAGGGGTCTTCTAATCCAAGACCCACAATTTTTATGAGGGAAATTGAGGTCCAGAGATATTCAATGACTTGCCCAGGTAACAAAGTCAGGGCTTTGGAGCTCAGGTCCTATGATCCCAAATCCAATCTCTTCCCAGGACACTATGGTTTCAAGGTGGCATTTCTCAGCGTGGAAGCATATTAAAAACCTCCTTTTTCAGTTCAGCTGAAAATATAAAGAAGTAAATATTTTTCCACTTTAATTTCTTTCCAGATTTGTTCTTGTTTCTTAGGCCTAACCCTTTTCTTTTAGGAAAGTGAACTTTTAAGTCGAGAGCAAAAGCTAAGGCCTAGGAAAATGGATTAAGGGTAGTAACCAAAGACGGCCAGAAATACCTCTGTCCTAGGTAATATCCATTCCCTTCCCTATCCTGTAGATATGAGAGTTATGATTCACTGTAAGGTTCCCCGCTTCAACTCAACCACTCATTATTTTTATAAATATGTTCCACAGTGACTTTTGAAGGATTTGGTCAAATTTAGTATACAGTAAAGGGTTTCAAATTACACCTCAAGTTTGATTTGTGATATTTGAAATTAAGAAGCAAAGTGGATGACAGAGCATTTCTAAATGAGCAAATAGTCTCATTTTTTTGAAGGATTTCAAGGAAATGTAATATGTGAAATAAAGACATATGATTGGACTAGTGGCAACAGACTTGCATATGGGGCTAATGTTAGCACATACTGGAAGGCAGGGCAACTGATAGGTGCCAAATCCTGAGAGGCAGCATAGAGTAAAGGAAAGAAAACCTAACTTGGGGTCTGGAAGACATTGGTTCAAACCTTGCCTCTGGTGTCTATGAGGTATGTGACTGGGGACAAATCATGAGCATAGCTTTACAGCTAAAAGATACCTTAGAGGCCAATCTCATTTTACAAATAAGGAAACAAGTAGGTAAAGTGACTTGTCCGGGGTCACACAAGTGTCTAAAGCAGGATCTGAACTCAAGTCTTCCTGACTCCAAGCCCAGTGCTCTGTCCATTGTGTCACTGGTCACAACTTCTATGGGCCTCACTTTTCTCATCTGTCAAATGAGAAAATAAATTACCTGTTGTTCCTATATCCCTGGATTGTGAGTTTTGCATGAGAAAATGTTGGTTTTTAAAGAGCTTTGGAAACCTTTAGAACCCTAGAAATGTCAGCTATCTATGGCACAGAAGCCTGTGGCAATAATCCAAAAGAAAACATCAATTTTCCATTCCAAAGCTACTTATAAGCAGCTTAAAGGTAAAGAGAGTCCAGGCTTCTGAACAGGTGTAAGACTTTCTCTTATATTGTAACTGCAGCTGAGTATTTTATGAGGGCAAGCAAGAGATTCTTTTTTGGGGGGGGCGAGCAAAACAGTGCAGCTCTAGGGAGTGTGTTTACCTGGGTGGCTTTCCCTCTGTGTCTATGTTTGTTTCCTGTATTTTGTGTGTCCCTGTATCTTGTCATCAGCCACTGGAAGCATTAATACCCTGGAGGACCGGGCAGTGGTGACTGATTCACGAAGCAACAACGTCTGTGCTCTTGACAATGCCCTCTGCACCATTCCCTATTCTCTATGAAGGGTCTGTTCCAGAAAACACAGGGAAATGGTGGAAGGAAAGCTCCACATTTAGAACTTGGGTTTCCACCCGTAGTGGAATGTCACTCTTACTCCAGAGCAGAAAAGGGGGATTTCCTACCTTGTGTGTGAGAGTGTGATGTGTATTAAGGATTCTGCTCTTGGGATACACCCAATGATCCCATAATGTTAGCGTGAAACAACCACTACATCAAGTCCCAGAGGCCTCAAGTGGAGAGTAAAATGCACACATGAAAACAATCACAAAATTAGGAATTCACATTTATTGATGAGATATACATAAAAGATACAACACTTAGTGAAATATTGGGTCTGCTGATTATTTCCAGTATACAAAGAATGTCCAGTTGTTTTATACAAGAAAAAGTTACAGAAGTCAGTCCACAGAGTAAGAAATCTTGGAAAACTAAGGGTGAAAATAGAAGACCTCAACTACCCAAAGATATCCTTAGTCAAGAAGGCATCCTTTACTATGATGCCTAGGAAACAGCCTCTGGGTTAGTTGAAGTTTTATTGTCTGCATTCATTTGTCTTTGAATACTAAGGACTAGCAAATCTGTACAGCACATCACTTCTGATTCTCAACAGGCATTTGGAATCTAAGGGGAAAATCAATCTTCTCTTATATTCTGCACGTATAAGAAATGTCCCTGGAGAAACCCACCTCACCACTGTTTTTTTTCTCCAGCAGTAAGCATTTACCACTTGGCTTTAGCAAGAATTGGAAAAAAGGACAGAAATGCTATGTATATAAGCAGATGTTTGGAAGTAAAACATCTGTCCCCATTATCCAACACGTGGCCTCCCTCCACCCCATTTCTAGGAGCCAAAGCTCAGTCATTTCAGGTGAATTTCATCTCTCACTGGGGAATCTCCTGAATTTCTCTTCATTGGAATGAAAATAGCATCCCTTATGTGGAACACTTAGTTCTGCATTTTCTCACTCTGAATGGGTATTCCAGATCCATTCTCATAGATACAGTGATTGCATATATCTCACAGTCTATTTTTCTGTGAACATAACCCATCTGTAAATATAATCTGAATCACTTATACAGCCAAACAAATACACCATTTTGGTCACACTCTCATCACATGTTTGGGTTTTGTGCATCATCTTATTTCCTCTCTCAATGACACGGTGCCATTTTGCGTTTGTATTTGTGCTTTTTTTGCTGCCTTCTTCAAAGATGGTTTGTGCAATGTATTCTCCCCAGAAGATTCAAGAGTGCAGCCTGGGGTACAAAGGGGAAGTAGGCAGATTTGTGCTTTTGGGAGGATTGCACTTTATGGAAGGTTTTGTCTCCATTCTGAGACGGCTTCTTTCCTACACTCAAAAACCAGATAACAAGCAGACATAGTTCTCTACTATGAGTCTCAGAGTTTCGTCCTTTACATGCTAAGCTGGGTTGGTGCTACAGCCACAGCTAGCAGAACAAGCAACATGATTCGTGTCCTCAAATAAACCACAGGAGGATAGACCCCAGTGTGTTGGGGGATAACAGAGACCCCAGGACACCAAGAGGGTTAGAGTGAGGAGCTAACCTGATATGCAGGGGAGCAGCAGAATGCGGGCTACATGGGAGCTTTCTAGTTTAACAAATTATTTTTGCTAATGAGTTCATCTGCTGTCAAAGGAGTGAAAATATTATTAAAATGAAAATATAGCCAATTTTCAAATTAAACATTTAAAATCACTGTTTCATATTCCAATGCCTGGAGACATGAGGCTGATTCTTCCACTATTTAAACTGGAGCTTCCTTTTAAGCTCATTTTCCCAAGGGTCCAATATGCCAAGGGAACAAGAATTGTAGATTGATATATGCATTTGTTCTATACCTGCATAAGTTGATCATCATGAAAGGTCCACGCTAATGCCCTCAGTGTGCTGGAGAAATATGGTGATGATTTTCACTAAGATGAAGGAAAAGTTCACATTTGCACATCGACATCCACCAGCACCGCAAAAAAACACACATGCAACTTTTGATCAGAGAGCAGCAATGTAAGGAGTTCCTATATACAAAGGAATTGACTGGGTACAGGATTGTGAACATTAACAGTACAAAGTCTCCATTGGCATGTTCTTTAATTACATCTCATTACCAAGTGGGAGAAAGGAAGGTGATATTTCTCTATTAGGTAAGAAAGGAGAAAAAGAGCCTCAAGCTATGGGTCAATATTTCTACTCCATTTCAATGCACAGATTCTCTTTCCCCTATCCCCAATTTAAATTAAATTAATTAAAATACAACTATACAACATTCCCCTGAAATCACACACATACCTACATAATGTTTATGCAAAGTACAAGGAGGCACTGTCCTTCATTCATGAACAAAGGGACAAGATGTGGGCACAGCTAAAAAAAAAATAAAAACCAACTAAACAAACAAACCAAAAAACACATCACCTGTTGCTATCAGAACTCAGAAAGCCAACCAACATGTCCTACACCAGAGGAGAGAACATTAGGTAGGTCTGCTGAGAAAGAGGAGAGTGAAAAATGTACATAGATCTCAATGGTCGCCCAGTAGGTGACCATTTTGCTCAGAGAAGCTCAGACTGAAAACATTGGACCTAGAACGAAAGTCAGAAACTGACTGTTTGGAACATCATCCCTACCTCCCCACCCCTCTTTTATTTCTGAGTAAGCCACTCTTAGTTTATTTGTAGGAGGAGAAAATATAATTATTTACATGGGCTCAGATTCTGTCCTGAGTTGCTTCTAAAGTATCCCAAAGGATCCCTACCTACCCTCCCATCCCCTCCAATGAGATAATGTTTCTTTACAGTTGTGCTCTATGAAAGCAAATGCTTATTCCCTGGTCAAATGTGCTTGGTTCACACCAATAATGGGAAGTAGAAATGATATTGATCAGCTTAGCACAAATGAATTACAAAACTCCTCCCTGATTCTATTCTGAATCTCTCATCCTTCATTTCCCTACATATGAAAATTCTCCCAAGCCAAGGGCTGCTGTTTGTTTTGATATTAAATAATTAAAAATGAAGGGATGAAGGGGTGAGAGAAAGGGGGAGCTCTGATACGGAACTCTTATTGCAACCAATCTCACTAATATGACTTTGGCCTTTGGGATTTTCAGCTGGAATCACAAGGGCAAGAGTAAGAACCAAAGGATCGGCACCACTCGTTAAAACTAGGTCAAATCCATTTAAAAGTTCACCTGCTATTGAACTGGTATTTTCTCACATACTACTGAAAGCAGCAGCATCTGCTGCTCATTGAGGAAGTACTTTGATCTAAAGTTCTCTCCCACCCCCCCCCCACCCCAACCCACTCCCTGCCCCGGGTGATTTTATGCTAAGAATGATTTGAATTACTGTAAAATGTCATAAGAAAATTGTGCTTTGTTTGTTAGATTCCTCTTTCTTCTATGGTCATATAGAAAATATCAGCATAAGAAAATATCTGTTTCTGTAAATTACAGATACTAAATAGTTTAACTGTCTATACTGTAATTCTTTGTGGTTTCTGGAAAACAGCTACAAACTCATAAAATCACTATTAAGAAGCTAAATTGACATTAAGCATATAACATCTGAAAAGCATAAATATACTCTATAAATAATGATGAATAGTAGGGTAGAAAGCAGAAGATGAAGAATATGTTAGCACAGGAAGCTGGATGAAACTGGAGGGTCCTAGGTTCACAGATTTAGAGGTAAAAGGGACTTTGGAGGTTGGCTAGTCTGACCCTCTCGTTTTATAGATGAGGAACTGGGGCTCAGAGGGATGAAAGTACCCAAGGTCATACAGTGCAAAACTTGAGATTGGGACCTCAGGCCTTCTGACTCCCAACCTTAAACTCTTCCCACTGAACAATGAAATCAGTGGATCTTAGGATCGCAATACTGATGAACATGGGCCAACTATTGCCCATAAGAACATACGTTCTTTATTGGAAAGTCAGCTTAGGATGGGCTGACAGCAAAGTCGAATTTTAAACACATGCTATAAATTGTCTCCCCCAGACTATAGAAAACAAATAGAAAAAGTATGATATAAAAATACTTGCAAAGGTAGAACTCCTCATATATACAAAGATCTAAACGTGTCTCTATTAGACAATGCACATCCTGTTCCATATTTTTGAGAGAAAACGGCATCGCCTTCCAATGAGGCTGGAGGTTGGGGAGTGTGTTAAAGTGATTTCAAAATAAACCTAGATTCTATTGTCAGATTTATAAGAAAAATAATATCTTTTTTGAATAATAGATATTCAAAGAGCAGTTTTTCTGGTTATAGACTTGAAGGAAAGGTCTCAGAGCTCAGGAATGAAGACAAAGGTAAGACTCCCAAAGGTAAGATGATTTTATGTCAATAGCTGGTATATTTGTTCCTTCTCTGACAAAGGCAAAGGGCATTTTTGAGGCCCATGGTCTTGTTGTGACATAAAAGAGCCAAAGTTCCCAGAGGACCTGGATCACGACTGCATCGTCACCATCTCCCATCAGGGAGATGAATTGTAGCAACAGTTGTTAGGTTCTGACATCCCTTTGGGGGAAGGAAGAAGCCCTTCCTGAATGTGTTAATGGAAGCTGGCCTTGGTGTGTGCTATGGTTAACCTGGCTTGCAGCTACCTGGCTGGATTCTCCTGAACCAGCAACATTCTTGGTGTTTTTTTTTCTTCTGGTAGCTGACTTTACCTCTAAAACAAAGTGGGAACCTGCCCAAGAAGATGGAGGATTTAAGAATAGGCAAACTGGATACTGGAGGAGGAAAAGATGGATATAAGAAAGAGGGACAAAAGAAGGGAAAGGGAGATATAGAAAAGACTGGTCAATACTTTTTTCAAAATAGTCTTTAGAGTAAATGTAGTATTGCCACTTTGGAGAAGATTCTTCTCATCTCGATGGGTTGAGAAATGCTTTTTATTATCTTCTTTTCAAGAAATTTAATTATATGTGAGTTTTAATGACTTCAACTGTAAGTTAAATCACGTACAAAATCTCTTAATGAAGAAAGCTCAGGGAAAAGAGAAAAGTGTTTTGTGTCTTGTATTTCCCCATGATATAATCTGTATCAGAATTGTACCTAGCATAGGGCGATGAGGACTTGGTGGCAGGGGTGAGAGTATGTTTCTTCTTCATAGTAATCCTCTGGGTTTCTATCTAGTATGATTACCCCCATACTCCCTCACCTGATCCCATCCTCATTCTCCTTTCTCTAATCCCACTTTTCCTCACTGCCATGCCAGTATGAGACTAGACCTCACTAAGGCAGACTAAATGAATCTCAGGGCTGAGCTTAGGGGTCCTCACAATGTGGGATCAACAGCAATCAAGGTACACCATCCTCCTCAACAGAGGGCATAGAGTCTCTGTATTTCCCCACCAATACAAACTGACTTTGCTCCACATGTTGGAATTGCTAGGTACTTCTCTGATTACAGAATGACCTAGTCATCTTAAAGAACCAGGGAGGCTTTTGGATTAATTTTAAAATATTTTACATTTCCTATATGCATCAGCGTTTTGATGAAGCCTGATGATGATTAAAACAAAGCGTCACATTGTAGATGCTTTGGAGGGCATAGGACCCCTTGTGACAAAGTCCTAGCTTCTTTCTCTATGCTAGGTTTTAAATCACCCATGTTCAAAGGCATTTACAAGTTAGAAAGAAATGCTACTTTGTGAAATAATCCCCAGATCTATTTCTATAGAGAAAAAAAAGGTTCAGTTATTTGGGACATTATAGTATATTCTAATATTATACTCTACGTATATTCTATGAAATGCCAATTTTTCTCAGTCTTTCTTTTCACGCTGATTCTCCATACGAAATAAGACAAAACAACAATACGAAGGTGTTAATTGGCTTAATCAGCTGCTCACTAGACACCTCCCTAGACGAAAGGGTAGAGCCCTGGGCTTCCAAGTACTGAGACCAACTTTTATATGTGTATATACATAGACTGGGATGTGTTTATCTATGAATCAGCAAAAACACTCAAAGGAGACACAGAGAGAGAGGGAGAGGTGCTCACAAACAACCCGCCTCGTTGTGTAAGCCTTGCTCACAGTTTCACAAGGGTTTTTAAGCCCTCTTGCAAAAGGCTGCTGAATTCCCAAACCGAATTGGCAATTATCGCTGTTGTGAGAAACTGGTTTGTTTGGGGCATTCAAAGGGGGTTGTGTTGCTACAACAGGAGTGATGTAAGAGCCCACAAGAGGCGGAAGATGCCTCCAAACCCCTTGCCTCAACAGTTGTACATTCTCTGAACTGTGATTGATAGGGTCAGATGTTTAGAGTAGGACGGTGTAGATGTCTAGACCAACTTCCCTTCTTGTACAGACAAGGAAGCTGAAATGCAGAGAAGTGAAATTACTTGCCCAGGATCACGCAGCTTGTAAATGTCAGGAGCACGATTTGAACCCAAGTCTTACTGACACCAAACTCTATCCTCTTTCTCCTATACCACATTGCCTTCTAGGAATGAAGGACTTTGGTGAAAGAATATATGAGTTTGTGTGCCCAAACCTAAGGCCATTGGATGACATTTTCCCTCCTAATCAAGCTATGAAATGCAAAATAAGTCAAACTTAAGAGTGTAGTAGAGATGGAAAGAGAGATGTATTGTTAGAGAGCCTTAATTTGAAACCTGGCTCTGCCACTTACTAAATATACGACCTTGTCAAAGTCACTCCCCCATCCCAACTGGAAAGTAATGGGATTGGATTCAGTGAATTCCAAGTTCCTTTCAATTTTAAATCCTCTGACTTCTAGGAAAGTATTTTTCTTAAATCTGTATGTTTTAGCACAAAGATGCTAAACTGGCGGCAAATGAATTTTTTAAAAGTATGTTGATCACCATTTTAATAGAGTTGGGTTTATCTGTAATCCAATGTATTTTCTGCATTTTAAAATGTTATTCTGAGAAAGGGTTCATAGGCACCACCAGTCACACACACACACACACACACACACACACACACACAGAGTTAAAAAAAAAGCACTGGTGTGAGAGGATATAGAGCCTTTCAGATATAAATTCTTCTATATTTAGTCACTTTGGGGGCCTTCTGACTTGAACTATTAGGAAAAGTATCTGTGACAGTGCGGTTTTTTAAGTAAGAAAAAAGGGATTGTTATGTTTAAATATTTGTGTTACTATATAAATAAAATGCTATCAAGTTTCTGCCTCGTGATATGTTTTTATGTCAACAGCTGAACTAGTTCAAATGGCCAGTGGCCAGATTATATCTCAAGAAACAATGCTGATCTATGTGAAACGGAAGCAGGATATTATGAAGTGGGGAAAAGGGGGTTTCAAGCAGAAGGTGACATTTCCAAAGGAAGCAAATGGGAAATGTAGGATTGTTTTAAAAGTTGATACAATATATAAAAAAAAAAAAACCAAGGATGAACTAGACTTGTGACTTCATCAATATAGAGTACTCTATGTTCGGGAAACTCCCTCCACCATTGCAGGTTGTCTTCCTCTCTGCTACTTATAGTCTTAAAGAGTCAACTAGGGCATAGAAAGGTTAAGTCACTTGGCCAAGGGTCATATAGCCAGTTGGACTTAAACCTAGGTCCCAGGGTCATCACTCACTATCCATTATGTCAGACTGCCTCTCAAATGAACACACACACACACACACACACACACACACACACACACTCCAAACCCGGTTTGTTGGTATTGCATATCCAAATATATCCATGTCTTATTCTTTTTTAGGGTTCTATAAGCTAGAGATTACAGAGATAATTAAATCAGTCTTCACTGAGTACCCTGCCTACATACCTTCCCTGGAATGCCCTTCAAGCTCCAGGTTTTTATTTCAACCATCCTGGCTCTTAGACTAGTCTGTGGTACAAGGAAGACTGTCTTAATAACCAAAATTCTAAGCTCAACTTTCCTTTCTGATTCAAAGTGAGTTTGGTCAGGGCAGCTAGGTGGCACAGTGAGTAGAGCACCTGCCCTAGAGTCAGGAGGACCTGAGTTCAAATTTGATTTCAGACACTTGACGCACTTACTAGCTGTGTGACCTTGGGCAAGTCACTTAACCCCAATTGCCCTGCCTTCCCCCCTCAAAAAAAAAAAAAACAGCCAACCAACAAACAAACAAAAACCAAAGTGAGTTTGGTCAAATAAGAAGCAAACCAGAGTCACAGAGATTCATGGGAACCAAACTGATTCCCAGGCTTTTAGTTTTCAATCAGGCCAAAGCTAAAACAGCTTAGTTTCCTATTCATTAAGTTATAGTAAGTTAACAGAGACATAATCACCAGGTTTTGGCCATTGGGAAAGACGCAAAAATGACAATACACTCTCACATCAACTTTTTAGTTGGGGGGAGATAGAGACTCCGGGATTTTGTATGGGGGAGGGTGGCAAGGCAAGGCAGGTTCTGGTCAAGGAGGACTTCCTCACATGCTATCTGGTAACTTTTCAATTTTAATTCATTTTTCTAGTTCATGTGGTGCTAAGTTCAGTCGTTCCTAATCACCTAATCTAAGCTACTCAAGGTAGTAACACTTCCATTACACAAAGTGCTTTCGATGCCCTCTGGAGCTTAGGATCCATGCTTAGTTACAGGTCTGAGAAAGAATCTTTCAGAGCACTGTTGAATCCATTTGGGCTTATTGCTGCGATTCAAAAGACAAGACTGGACAATGAGGAGGTTGTGCTAGTGGGTGGAAGGGGGGAAAGAGAGCTAGAAAGCTCTAGTGTAGAAACACAAGCAACGTGAAGAATATTATTTTTAAAAATATTGATTAAAATAGTGTTTTCTTCATGAATACAGCAGCTTAAGAACAAGAACAACCCATTCATAAATAGCTCTTCATGAGACCTATCTTTAGTGTTCTTCTAATGAATCTCCAGTGCTTTCAAAGAATACACTGGGCATGCCCATGGTCTTTAAAGTCTATTTCATTTATAAACAAATAACTCAAGATCTTTCCAGCCTTCATTTGGAATTTGAAGGATCACAGGATGACAGATTTGTAGCTGGAAGGGATCTTAGTGGTCATCTAGTCCACCCTCCCTCAATCTCTGTAACACACTCCATTTCTAGAATCTGGGCTAGGAATCCACCTAATTGGATCATTCTTTAAGAACAGCATCTTCCCCAAGTCTTCTTGGGTTCCTGGCTCCTATTTAGGCTAGGAAGTGCAAGACCTAAATGTTCTCAGGGTACATGGTCATGCTTGTGTTGGCAATACTAATCCTAATATTCATACTCACACCCAAATTGGTAATTGTACAACACTATACTATACAAATACTACCAAATACTACTAAAATTATTATTACTTTAATAGGTCTTGGGAAAATCCAGCTTGATCTGACTAGGTCAGACTGAAGTAAGGGATTGTTTTGGGGGTTTAACAATTGCTGCTTCAGACAACTAAGGCTTCAGAATATGTCTATGTGCCTATGGGAAAATGTAGAATAGAAGCCACTGTCCACACAATTCAGTTCTGAATTGTGAGACCACAGTTGTTTGGTTTGAATGATCCAGATGATTGCTCCAGTTTTCTGCTTTCCTTTGCAGATATAGACATGGACTTGGTGGCTTTGAATAAATAACTAACTACCTTAACCAGATTTGAAAGAATGGTGATCCTCCCACGTAATGGGCCCATCTTTTCCTTCTCACAGAATGTAATAAATTTCACATTTTCTAAAAAGTAGCTGAGCTTAGGTTCAAACTGGGCTTCAGAATGGGGGGAAAAGTAAGAAGAAGCATTTAAGTGAGTTTATTTCTCACCTTCCCCATTCTCTACCTCTCTGGCCTAATTTACAAATGGCTGAGAAGAAACTTGCCAGCTAAACATGGAGATCTCATGGAACTGACTTGGTTATCTAGGTTCCCTGTTCCATGGAGGAGCACTTTGGGGCTGACGCATTGTACAATGCTTGATCTGGAGTAAGTTGAGTCCAAATCCTTTCTCTGCTGCTTACTAGTCACTTAACCTATTTAATCTCAGTTTCCCCCTCTGTAAAATGAGCATAGGACTAGATGGCCTATGTGGTACCTGCCAGCTCTAGACCTAGAACTTAGGGTTTTATTTTAATTAAATACAACATTAATGTACTTTGGAATGCCACAGGTTTCCCCAATGACTTTGTATATATAAATCTCTACAACAAAATTATAAACATCCTATAAAAACATATGCTGGGCATGAATTCTGAATTTGTTCTTCTTATGGCACATTATGTTGGGCTGGGTTAAGCATGGTGAAGAAAGAAGATGAGGTCTTTAAAACAGGGGGACCTAGTAGAAACCTAGACGATGTAGGGAAGATAGGAAGCCTCAGGATGTGAAGGAGGAAAACTTGCAAGAAAAATGCTAGGGAGCAGACTCATCAGGTGGCACCCTGAAGCTTTAGACTCATCCTAGCATAGTTTACAAATAAGAAGCTTAGCCTTAATAACCCTTCCCCTTAGAGTATTTCCTAGATTCTTCACAACACAACCAAGAACTCCTGGGATATCTGTCTGATTGATGTTAACCCTGTCATGTGAATAATCTTAGCTGTCTCCCTTCTTCTTGACTCCTGAGACAGAAAATGCTCAATCTGTTCTCTCTCAGCAATCCCTTGGCCTGCCAAGTTCCTGCCAGTACAAGGAAAATGAACCATGGAGCCATTTTCTATGAATGAAAAAGTATTGTGTAATACTGCTCCTTAGCTGATAGCAACTCTGCTGTAAGAGGCAAACACAACCAGATTCCAGTATTCCTTTTAAGGGAATGAGCTGTCTGCTTTGGAAGAAAGGAGCCACAGGGAGCAGAAAGGGAAGAGATGGGTAGCCAAGATGCCCACGATGTATCCCATCAGAATAGAACGTTGGCTTCTATCATTGTTCTTTTTGTCTTCCCATCCTTGAAATCACACTTTTTGCTTCCTGTCAGATAACCCCTATGTGAAGACCAAGAGTTATAGATATTCCTAGAAGCTTATTGGGCCAAATTCTTTGGTGATTTACTCACAAGTCCTCAGCAAACTCCAACTCAAGAAATTCAGGGGCAATACTGTGGACTTAAAAGGTATTAACTAAGGAGGGTATTTGGAAAGGTGCTAGTCAAATCCACCATTCTGGGCTCTACTCTAGGAAAGCGTTAATTTATACATGGACTTCCTTCAAACTTCCATAGCATCAAAATGGCTACCTGTATAGAAATGGCAAGGAGGTATCCTTTATTGTCACCTTCAAGATTTAAGGCTAAAGGGATACAACTACAAGGAATACAAGTTGTTTTTTTTCTCTATGGAATATATTACATATTAATCTTTTTTGGTCCCCTGATTCAAGAGAAGTATTGGAGCAGAAATCATTGGTATGGGCTGACATAAGGTAATAGAAGATGGACTTTTCTTTAAATTAAGTGTCTTGTGTGGATTTTTAGGCATCCAGTGTAAGTATACCACCCCTTTTCATATTATATAAATACTACATGGTTACAAAGGCTTTCCCTGCAAGGGGTTTTGGTCGGTTTGTATAGTTGTGTATCCTGGATTTCTTGAACTGTTGTGGAAAAAATAGGCGCCGTGTCCCCACTGTTAGGAACCCAAAGAATAATTCCATTTCAGTAGAAACCTAAATTATAACTTCAGTTCAGGAGAATGTAAGTTCCTTAAGGTCAGGGACTTTTTCATTTTTGCCTCTATATTCCTAATATCTAGCACAATAGAGCCTTGCCCAAAGTAGGTAACTAATAAATGCTTGTTTAAATTAAAACAATGCTACTGTATATGAGGAGACTGAAGCCCACTGTAAACATAGGCCAAACAGCTACAATAAATTTCATTATCACAGTTGGAGGCAAAACAGATTTCAACAAATCATCTTATTCTCGAGGCTAGTTAGTATTTACACTGACTGTCTTTAACGTTTGATAAATATATGCAGCAGCACTGGGCAAACATTATTTCTTAATCAATGATTAAGTTATTCAATAGGGAAAAAAACCTTACAATTAGAATGGCACAGTAAGAGATTATTCTAGGGGTTCTTTGGGCGGGGGGAGGGAAGAAGGTCCAGATCTGTGACTTCATGAGCATGGAGAGATTCTACTGAGGAAATGTCGCTTACCAATGTGCATTGGCACTTATTCTGCATCTTATACCATGAGAGAGTTGCAACTATGAAATATATGGGTTTTTAAAAATTTCTGTAGTTATTCATGAACATGAGTCAACATGGTGTAGGGCTTAGAAGTCCAGCTTTGGAGTCAGGAAGACCTGGGTTAGAGTCTTGCCTCTGACACCTATTGCTTATGTGACAGGGGACAACTTGTTTAATCTCTCTATGCTCCAAGCAACTCTATAAGATTATAAGTTACAGATGAATTGCCATTCTGCATAGGTGGTGGGAAATTCCATCCAAGAAATGGATGAACTCATGAGATCTGGATCTGAAAAACTTTATTGATAGAGGGATACAGAGGGCAGAAGATGAGAGTGTTTGGAATCAATCTTCTTGAATCTAGTTCCCTCTAAGGTCTTTTTTTAAAATGATTTTGGAGACACTTAATTTAAAGGGCACCTGGAAGACAAGTGGTCAGCATTCACAGAAGCAGGTGCTTGCTTTGAGTCAAGCACGTGTAAAACTTGGAAGAGGATTTTCGATTAGATGAAGCTTGCTGGTGGTATCTCTTGTGCATCCCAAGAGGAAACATTGAAAATACTTTAAGTCAGTAGCACATCCTAATTTTCTTGTGCCCTGAGTCCCTGCAGTTCCCCGCACTGGCTTCACCACATTTTCACATTCTCTGTGGAAAGAATGTTTCCATTCTTTCTACAGTTGGAGTGCAGGGGGACACCAGTGAGAGGGCATCTCTAATGCAAACTGATTCTTCCAGCTGCCTCCATCCAAACAGTAATACAACGGAGAGGGTTAAATGGTTACGGCCAGTTATTTGGCAAAGACATTGCCCTGTGCTTACAAAGGCTGCTTTATGACACCTCCTCCTAGGCTCAGTTAACAAATTAAGTAAGCATATTTATGTATCTTTTTTTAAAGAATGTTTTTGCTTAATCTTTACATCATCTTTTACCATTGGGTAACTTCGGAGAGTTTATTCAAGGTGGAGCTCGGAGTCTGTTTCTGGGCTTTAGTGATCCCGCTTCCAGGGTTCTTCCTCACCATGACAATCTGCTGACTTTCCATTGGTTGCCAGTATGACCTGAAAATAGTGAGCATTAACATCCAGCTTACAGGTCAGCAAACAAAGACCACGAGTGGGGTAGGTGGAGGAAGGGCAGTGCTGCAGTCATCATCACCAGTGGGAGGGGACATGCCACCAAGGGGTTTTTAATACTGACTTGCAAATATCGGTACATTCATGAGGATAAGGCTTTGGGAACAATTCATTGAGTTGTGTGCATGAAGGGAGAGGGGTATTTAACTATACACGCCCATCAATAGAACACTCAGAGAAAATGTTGCTACACACAACCACATAAAACACATAATGAACTGGACAGCTATCTCTAATTATTCATGGGAAAGGTTCAGTTGCGATCAGGTCAGACTAGCTTGTTAGTTTCAGATTGAGTTTCTGTCAATGGATCATATCTATATTTCAAATGAGACTATGTTTATAAAGTGCTTTGTAAATCTTAATATAAATGTTAGTTATTATTATCATTGTTATTTGTGTCATAAACACAGTTAAACAAATGCAAATGCACACACACACATACACACAAAAACTAAATAATGTTTAACTTTTTACAAATGAAGCATATAAGATACAGGGGGGAGCAGTGGATAGAGACCTAGCCTCAGAATAGCAATATCTATGTTCAAGTCCTGTCTCTGACACATATCATCTGTGTGACTTCAGCTAAGTTAGTTAACCTCTCAGTGCCTTAGACAACTCCCTAAGACTACAAGTTACAGATAAATTCCTGATCTGCATTGGTGGAAAGAATTCCCTACGTGGATGAAATAATGGATCCAGACCTCCAAAAATTACTTACACAAAGTTGCCTCAGGCAACTTTCCCAGGCTGTAAGTTTCAAAGGAGTTTCTTAACAAGAAATTCCTTAAACCACTGAAATCACAGGTTTGCTAGATAGATTAGCTAAATAGTTAGATGGTTAGGTAGATTGATTGATAGATCAAGAGATGGATAGATAGATGGATGGACTGATAAATAGTAGGATGCACACCCATGACATATGTGATTTGTGATTTTGTCATTGTGAGAACTCCCAGTGTGAGGATTCCCTCCATCCACATACATCATAATCCATCTATTACTTAGTAGACACATCCTAGGCAGCTGGAAGTACAGTGTCATGTACAAGGTCACACAGCAAGCAGTAGAGGCAGAAAGTTGAACACAGATCTTTTTAACTTTAAGCTTAGCACTTAGTATTCAATGCCACACTGTCCCAGATACACATACATATATACACATATACATACATATTACCTATTTTGAGAAGCAGCATGAAATTTTGGTAGATTGACTCTACCAAAAGACTTCTCCCTCTTTTAGGAAGGGAACTAGAAATTCTAGATCAATATCACTGATTAAAATGAGACAAATGCTAATTGTTTGTTCCATTGGAGATATTCATTAGGGTCATATTCCCTTGGGAGTGGATGAAGAGCTGCATTTCCAAATAGTTTAGACCAACACAAACTGAACCTTTACCAAGGGAGAATATCTTTCAGCTATACAGTCCTAAGAACATGTCCATTTTCCTAGCTTACCTTCCATCTTCCTGTCCTCAACTTCATGGGGGAACCTTAAACCCAGGACTGATATTCGACAAGATGGAGAGACTGGATTTATGGAGGCATTGGGACATGGAGACATGACAAAATGCACCAGGGTTGGAAACATATTTGACCTTCTCAAACAAGTGGAAGTGAGATGCATGCATGAGGGTGACATGCTGGGAGCCAAACACCAAGTACTTTTCATAAATTGAGCAAATGAAATGCCATCTCTGCTACCCCATCCCTCAACCCACCCCACCCATGCCCAAACAGTACAAAAAGCTCATGCAAACATAGATCCCCTCACAAAAGATGGGCTAGCTGGCAGAGAAATAAAGGCTACTAACAAATTACAAACTCTGGTGCTAGACACATGCTTTAACATAAGGAAACCAAGATGGTATGATCATGCATTTGTTAGTATTGTGATCAGAGCCACAGCAAAATTGTCTTTCCCATTCAGCAAATGGTGGAGAATTGTTTCATTCTTTGTACTTATATCCTGGCACCCTGCAGGATTCTTGGTATGTTGTAGAGGCTTAATAAATACTTATTGATTGTTTGAAAGAGGGCAGGACTTCCAAGGGCTGCCCAGAAAATTTGCCTTTTTTGATGCAAGTCTGAATACACTCATTTAACTTTTAATGATGAGCCAGAGCAAGAACAGAAGGCTAAATCACACTGTGAGGCTCTGGGAAGGACCAGATGGCGTCAACATGGGTGGGAGGTTGTTCTTGCAATGAGTGGAGATTGTTTCAAGTGGGGCCGGGGATGTAGTTCCTTTGGTATACTTCATTCTCATTGTGTGAATTTGCAAGTAGGTTGGGGATGTCCCCATAACGATGGGTAAAAGATCGAGAGGATTGATAAGAAGTCCTTGAAAAATGCTTCTCAGCAAACGTCGAGAAATCCCATGGGAAATGATTGGGGTTGAACATGAGAAAATTCAAAGGAAGCAGCAAATATGACCCAGACAATGTGGACCAAGAGGTTGATCTCTCTTCATCAATATCTCTGCCACTCTACCCTCCCAATTTTCGGCAACCATGCCCCACAATGAATTGGCATTGACTTTTTTCTCCCTCAAACAATGGTTGAATAACAACAACTCTTCACTCCAGACTCTTGAATTTAGAGGTAAGAGTTCTGAGTGCAAATCCTGTCTTTAACTCACTTACTTTGTGAATATGGGTACATTAATTCATCTCTTTGGATTTCAATTTCTTCATCTGTAAAATAGCACTCCAGTGCTTACCTCCCAGGATTGTCATGAGACTCAGACAAGACACTATATGTAAAGCACTTTGGGGACTTTAAAGCACTATTAAAATGTGGTTTGAGCACTAGATCTGGATTTGGGAAGACCTGAGTTCCAATCCAGCCTCAGATACTTTCTAACTGTATGACCTTGGGCAAGTCACTTCACCTCTGTCTGCCTTAGTTTCCTCACCTGTAAAATGGGAATAAGACTAGTATCCATCTCCCAGGGTGGCTGTGAGGATAAAATGAGGTAATGTTTGTAAAGTGCTTTGCATACCTTAAAGCTATATATAAATGCTTGACATCATATCAGTTATTTAGTAAAATTATTTACTGAATTCTGCAGAAAACTAAGACCCTTATTAAGAACATAAGAACATTTTTTTTGTTTCAGTCATCTTAATGGCTTAAACATTGAGACTACCAGCCAGCTCACTAGATAGCTAAACAATGAAACTACAAATGATTGACTTAACGAGTTAAGTAATTGATATGTACATAGCTCTAAGGTTTGCATAGCACCTTGTACACATTATCTCACTGGATCTTCACAAGAAGCCCATGAAAGGCTTTTAAAGATGGATAAACTAAGGTTCAGAGAGGATAATTGAATTTGACCACGGTCCCATAACTATGAAATTCTGGATTTGAACTCAGAACTTTCTGATTAAAGTCTAAAACTCTTCCCACTACTTGAGTAACATAGTTATGGAACTGTCTAGCTAAAGTAATAGTTACCATAATCTGAAATATGTCTCTCCAGCAATATGTAAGCTCCTAAGAGCAGTGATTCTTACTTATTTAATTTCTGTACCCTGCATATCTAATTTGATTCCCTGAACACAGTAGATGCTTAGTAAGTGCTTGTTGGATTGGACTGGATTGGTCATATAGTCCACCATCAGAAACTAAAGGAACAATTTCCAAATGCTCCGCTGAAGGTGTTGGACCACAGCACCCACCAAACCAAACCAGAGTGGTTTGTGTCTTTCCTCAAAAGATAAGAGAGAGGAATATGGTAAGTCTTGTGGATTTAGAGAAGAAAGATACTCTAGAGGTCACCTCATCTAATACCTTCTTTTTACAGGTGAAGAAACTGAGACCCAGAGCAACCAAGTAATTAGCCCAAAGTCACACAAGTGGTAAGTGGCAAAGTCAGAATTTGAACCCATCTCTTCCAATTCCAATTACAAACTCATGTGGAATCCCCTTTCCTAGAATCTGTCACATTGAATGAAGCTCATAAACCTTGTTTTGGCTGTAGTGTTTACAGGGACTGGCATTCTTATTTCATTTTGGTTGTGCTAAATATTAGTATTGCTAGCAAGAGAAATTGATGGAGACTTTATTTCAACATCCTTGAGAACTAAAATATGAGGTCCTGGAGAATGAGCAAAGAGATGGAGGCACTCAACAGAAGATTTGCTAAGTTGAATGAATGCAACATTCATTAACCTGGAGTCTTGTCTCTTCCACCTTTGTTTCTTTCTCTGTTTCTTTCCTTCTTTCCTTCTTTCCTTCTTTCTTTCTTTCTTTCTTTCTTTCTTTCTTTCTTTCTTTCTTTCTTTCTTTCTTTCTTTCTTTCTTTTCTTTTCTTTCTTTCCTTCCTTCCTTTCTTTCTTTCTTATTTTCTTTCCTTCCTTCCTTTCTTACTTTCTTTCTTATTTTCTTTCCTTCCTTCCTTCCCTCCCTCCCTCCCTCCTTTCCTTCCTTCCTTCCTTTCTTTCTTTTTTTCTTTCTTTCTTTCAGCAGTAAATGGAAATTTCAATGGTGGGGGGAGGGGGGGGACCCAGAGCATTCAACCAATGGAACCTTGAAAAAAATGCCTTTCTTTGGTTTCACTTTTGTTTCAAAATGTCTGTTTCTATCTAATTGGAGGGAGTTTTCCAGTCTTCACTGATTGTCAGACAAACTTTTCTTTGTCAGCCTTCCAGACCAAAGCCATCTGAATGGTTTTCAGGCGGGGTCAAGCTCCATCTTTGATTTACCATCCATATTCACCATGATTCCATAAGAACATAGAGAGGGGATGAGATGATAGAATGATTAATTTGGAGCTGTAAGAGTCTTGGAATTCTAGTCTATTCTTCTTATTTTACAGAGGGGAAGTCTGAGGCCCAGAGAGATAAAACAAATGGCCCAAAGTCACAGAGGTAGTAAGTGCTAGCATTTCCACATAGGTTTTCTGACTCTAGTTATAACATACTTTCTACTATACTTCACTGTTTCTTTTTTTGATTCCAAAAATATAGGCCATTTGGAAGCTTGGTCTCTTACTGAGCAAGGAGTTGCAATCAGTCAACCAGAAATGCAGAACTCTGGAAAACAGAGCTATTTCTATATTACCATCAATCCCTCCAGCTGAAGTTTCATAGCTTCTCTTTGGAAGGACTATGAGGCAAACTATTACAGGGAGAAGCTTACTCTTGAATGAGGAGGAGAGTTGCCACAACCATATGGGCACATCCACAATGCACCACGTACTCTGATGTATCTTGGAATGACCTCTGATAAAGTCCAGAAAAGTCTTTTCAAACACATGCTATGAGTTGATCTCTTGCCCATCTGCCAGGGATTTCCCAAGTTTGCTCTGCTCTGATCATAACATTCCCCAGAAGCAGACATTAGTTACAGCAAGGACCAGACAGAGTCAACTGAGTTTTCTCTACCTAATCCCACATAAGTTAGGAGGTAAGTACAAAAACCACATGCTGCATTAGAAAGGGAGCTGGGCATGTGGTGAATTGTTTTGTGTTTCTTTAAAATACTGTCATAGATGAGGGCTCTAATGAAAAAGAAGGTGGCTCTTGGTGAGAAAATTTTTCCCTGGTCAAGGAACAATGGGTCCACCAGGGTAGTGTTCACACGTACCAGAATGAGCTAATATTAGGCTTGGCAAATGGGTATTATTCCATGTTTCCCCACTGAACAATATACAACAAGGGGGTAAAGCTTGTGTTCTGTAATTGAATGGGCAACCTATATTTTTGGCTTAGTCTTGAGTTTAAAAATAGGATATTAAAAAAATCTAGGAACCCCAAAGGCTCACTTTGGCTATGTCTTCAAAACAACTGGTCAAATTGAAGAAGCGTAATGGAGGAAGAGGTAATTACTAGAGGCAAGAGAGGTCTCTTGTTCATGTTCCCCTCCACTTAGCAGCAAATGCTTTCTAAATAGGGCTTTAAAAAAGGCTACCATTAAGGAGTATATGTGGGGAAACCAAGCCATTGGTTTACATCCTGTAGATATAATAAACCAATGGATTGACTTTTAGACTGATTTTTGGCATCTTGGAGAAACTTAGGTTACTCTGTGATCTTTGGGAAACCAATTTAGAAAATTATACATGCAGGTTGTTGGGTTTTTTTAAAAGGAAAGGGAGCATGCATTGCTAGATACATGTCTCAATATCCAGAAACGGGAAAGGTACCTTGCACTCATCTACTATGACAGAGTTGTGTGCTGAGTAAACACACTGATTTGAGTTGTTTTCCCTATGGTTTTTCATGTCATCGTAAATTGATTGAGTCTTGGTCATTTCTATGTCTTCATGCCCTCGGTGCTGTGAATCAATGCTGTCCAGCTCAGCCTTAGACAGGTGGTAGACGATGCCAGCCCCAAAGGAGTCCCCTACAACATTGACTGAAGTTCTCATCCTATCCCTGTGGATAAAGAAAGAAAAAAGGAAATGAAAGCAAGGAATAATTGAAATAACTTGTAAACATGAGGAGCGAGGCTTCGCAAATCTGTCTTCTTGCAGTTAACATTTTGTCTGGGTTCCAAATGGTATTTAGAAAACACAGACTTTAAATATGTTTTTCTGGGTTATCCTCCCCCCCCGCCACATAGTGTCACTGAAAAGATGAACTTCCTGTGGAATTCTTAAAAAAAGGATAACCAGTAGACATCCGTCATGGAACCTGGTGTTCCATCTTGCCAAAGCCACTGGAGAGCACTACCCTGTCATTCTCTCTAGGACCTGTGAGTGTCTTATCCTTGGAATCAAGTTACTTATGGCCATAAGAATGATGGAAGCTGGGGTGATGAAAGAGCTTAATACCAGAGCAGTTCATTTACATCCTAAAGATGAATTTTGTGCTCCCCACTGCATCTCCAGTCTCAATAGTCTTTCCCTCTCATTCAAGGCCCCACTCTTCACCACGCTGCTTTTCAGAATTGAGGATCAATCTGGAGACAATTTATATCCAGTGCTTGGTGTCCAGCAAAAGAAAGGAGAAATAAAGTACCTTCCCAGCTCATTATGTGGAATTTTATAGTGGGACAAGACCAGAAAAGGCATCTTATCCCAATTCTTCTACAACTCATCTGACAAGAAACCATCCAGCTTTTGCTCAAAGACCTCCAAGGAGGAACCCACTGCCTCCTGAGAAAGCCTATTCTGCCTCCAGATAGTTTTCATTGTTGGTATTTTTTTCCTCATATCAAATTAAATTTGCATTTTTTCAACTTTCACCTCTTGTTCCTAGTTCTGCCCTCTGGGAATGTAATTCTACCACCTCTTTGATATTACAGACCTTACAATACTTGAGTTGACTCTCTTATCCCCATAAGTCTTCTCTCCTTCAACTAGAATATCCCCCGATTTCCTGAGAACCCTCATTTGGCATTAATTTCAGGCCCTATCCCATCCTCCTCTTTCCTTTTCTCTGGATTCTTGTTAACTTTTCCTTTAACTGGATAGGATAATTCAGATGTGATCAGAATATATCAGAGAATATGGCAAGATGATCACCTCCATATTTCTGGATGCTAAATAAGCCTGTTAACTTTCTTGGTTAAGATACCACACTCATATTGAGCTTGGAGTACACTAAAATCCCCTAGATCTTCTTCAGATGAAATGCTATCTAGCCACACCCCTGCCTTATACTTGTGTAGCTAGTGTGAGACATCACAATCACCTCTCTTAAATTTCATCTTATTGAAAGAGACAGAGACAGAGAGACAGAGAGACAGAGAGAGAGAGAGACAGAGTCAGAGACAGAGACAGAGAGAGACAGAGAGAGAGACAGAGACAGAGAGACAGAGAGACAGAGACAGACAGAAAAACAGAGACAGAGAGACAGAGAGAGATGAGAGAAAGACAGAGACAGAGGAATAGAGAGACAGAGGAAGAGAGACAGACAGAGAGACAGACAGATACAGAAACAGAGACAGATAGACAGATAGAAACAGAGACTGAGACAGAGAGCACAAAATCATTGTCTAGGGTTGAAGAAGGATGATGCTCCCCTCAAAGCACTCCATATTCAAGTCAGTAGACTTTGTTGCTATTGCGTGCACTTAACATTCCTTCATTTTTCTGCCCTCCATCTCTGGAATGCTCTCTCTCCTCACCTGTGCCTCTCTCAGCTCCCTTCATGGCTCAGCTCAGGTACCACCTTGTATAATCAGCCTTTCCTGATCCCCACCCTCCTGTAGGTCCACAGTTGTTATTGCTTTTCCTCCCCGCCCCCACACCAATTACTTTGTATTTTCTTTTAAAATATTTGATCTTCACCTATCTGTGTATATGCTGTTTTCCCCAGTATAATATAAGCTCATTGTGGGCAGGGACCCTTTCATGTTCTGTCTTTGTTTTTCTTAGCAGTGTGCCTAGCACATAATTGGAGATTAACAGATACTTGTGGAATATAACCGAATTCTTGCCTTTTTTATAGTGCATCAGTGGGTCAGAGCAATCCAAGTATTTGCTTTCCTGCTCTCCTGGGGGCCAGAGAGGCAAAGATATCAAGCTTATTGTTTTCTCTAAAAACTCTCTAAAGAGGGTCTTTTTAATGGGATCTATCATATTCACACCCTTCACAAGATAGGCTGGCAAAATTCCCACAATGCCCCACACTTAAATACAATTCCCAGAGATAGCAGATGGTTGCTGTCCCTGACCCTCTTCTTTGCAAATACAAATAAGAAAGTTACAGGGGAATGTTTGCCCTCTGAACTTATCCAAAAGTAGAAATTTAGGGATTTTTTAGCAATGGTAAGAATTGCAAAATTTTAGTTCACACACAAAAAACTGTCTCAACGGGCCAGTTCTTAGGCCTTGAGAAAGCCTGGGAAAATGAAAGCTGACGTTATTCATAGCTTTCTAAAGCCTGCCCTGACATGTTGACCTCAGGAACAAAATCTTCAGAGACATTACAGGATACTGGAATGGCTCTGTATTTCCTTTCACCAAATAGTCTTAAACTTCCCAAGTAAAGTCATGAATGACACCCTTGGGTTAAAATGTAATGCTCCTGGCTTGCCAAAAAAGAAGGTGGATATTAAAAGACACCGATATAGCTTTAGAGGATTTTTAAAATTTAGTAGAGATGCTTGAGAAGACATGTCTGCCCATCTGGTTCCATCAAGAGCCAAGATGGAGAGAGGGCTCCGGCACATCTCTGATGCTCAGGCTGAGCCACTGGCTGGAATCTCTGACCAGAAAGGGGAGGTGGAGCAGAGGAAGGGCTGTTGCTTTCCCATCTTATAGTCAGAACGTTGATGCATTTGGCAGGCAACTTTCTGCAGCATCTGAAAACCTTGATCCTGATAAGAGAGCGTGAGGAGGGAGGGAAATCTAGCCATAGGAAAAAAAACCATAAAATCATGCCTGGCTTTTATCAGAGCTTCTACCTCAGCGGAAATTGCACAAGTGAAGACAAAGAGACTTGGGTTCAAACATTACTTCAGACACTTGCTTTGTGGCAGTGGCAAATCCTTTAACTTTTCTGGGTCTTAGTTTCTTTATCTGTGAAATCAGGACATTGGACTTAATGACCTTTAAAGGTTCCTTCCTGCTCTAAATCAATGATTCTGGAACAGCCCCAGAGGAAAGAGTCAGAACCAGAAGCGACGGGTGTCTTGCAAAGAGGCAGGTGTAGATTTAATATCATGAAAGCCATCCCAACAATGAGAGCTGCCCCAGTGCCTGATAGGCTGCATTGGGAGGTGATGAGTTCCTCATCCAAGGAGAGACTGGAGAACCACTAGTTGGGTGGCTGTGGAGGGGAGGATTAGAAGGCTATTGATGGCTATTGACACCCCTCCTAACTCTTTCTATGATTCTTTTCATTCTGATCTTCAGAAAGCAGGCCCCAGAGGTGGGAGGGAGCTATGACCGATTCACCCTCCCCATCATGCACAAAACACAGGAAATAAGCGTAACTGCCTCAGGCTTTTTGCTTTCAGGTGTGGGTGGAGGTGAGAGATGTGCTTAGCTGTGGGGGAGTTGGGGCAGAGAGCACCAGGAAAGAAGACAGGAAGGAAGGTGGAGGAGAAGGGGCCGTCTTCATCATCAGGGGCTAAGGAGAACCTGAGTCTCATATGCTGACTTGGATGATCCAGCGCTGAGATAGCCACTCACACTGAGTGTTGTCCTTCTTCAGCATCACCCTTGATGATTTTATCAAAGTTTCATCTGTATATTAATGTGATGGATGAAAGAGTTCACCAAGTACATTTTGTCTAAGAGGCCCTGAGCTCTCTAAAGAAGGATTTTTCATTAATCAATTATTTAATCAATTCATTTCATTCATTCATCCATCCATCCATCCATTCATTCACTCACTCATTTATTCATCCATCCATCTCTTTATTCATTCACTCATTTGTTTGTTCATCCATCTCTTCACTTATTCATCCCTTCATTCATTCCCTCATCCATCCATCCATCTCTTCATTCATTCACTCACTCATTTATTCATCCACCCATCTCTTTATTCATTCACTCATTCATTTGTTCATCCATCTCTTCATTAATTCATCTCTTCATTCACTCACTCATTCATCCATCCATCTCCTCATTCACTCACTCATTCATTCATCCATCTCTTCATTCACTCACTCATTCATCCATCCATCCATCCACTTCATTCATTCATTCACTCACTCATTCGTACATCCATTCATTCACTCATTTATTTAATCATTCATTCATCCATCCCTTCATTCATTCACTTATTCATTCATCCATCCCTTTATTCATTCATTCATTCATTCAACAAGCAATGCCAGGCACTGAGGACAGAAAGACAAAAAATCAAAACTCCCTGCCCTCATAAGCTTGTGCCAGATCAAGGGATGAAGGTGAAGGAGCAGGGAGAATGTGATAGGAATGCAAATAAGTCAACACAAAGTATAGAAAATATAATTTCAGGCCTGGGGAAGAGGACACTAGTGATTGTGGGGTGGGGGAAGAAGGCTGTCAGGAAATGCCCCTTGGAGGACGTGGCTGGTGAGCAAAGCTTTGAGGGAAGCTAGGGATGATTATCAGGGGAAGGGATGAAGGGGAGTATATTTCAGGCAAAGGGCTCAGCCAGAGAATCATTGCTATCCGAAAGTGAAATGGGAGGGAATAGACTTCCCCTCCCAAAGAAGGACTACTTTTAGCAGCGCTTGGATCATCACAGAAGAGACTGTGCTCCAGGTCAGTCTATTTGGCCTGGGAAGGCCTTTTCAACTCTGAGACTCTAATTCTGGCCCCTTCACCCCCACCAGGAAGGCAAAGGCCAAAAAAAAATAATTATCTCATTAAAAGAGTGAGATAACTCTGTTGAGTTTGAAATTAAAAAAAAAAAGCTTGCCAATCCCAGTCTTTTGGTCACATGTATGATTTCTCAACTTTTCTTGGCTTCAGTTTCCTCAACCATAAAACAGAAACAGTAAGAACACCTATCTCCCAGGCTTATTGTGAGGACCAAAGGAGGTAGCATATATAAGGTGACTTGCAAACTTTAAATGTATGTGCATATACATGTACGTCTATATGTGCATGTAGGCTTATGTATATATTTCCCATCAGCTGACCTCATACTTCTCCTAGGAGAAGCTTGTCACTTTGGGATCTCATCAGCACTAAGATAGCTTTGATGCTCCACACCTCCCCAGCAGCCTCAGCTGCCTCCCCCTTCCCCCACTGGAGGGTTGGAGAGTAAAGCGATAAACTCTTTGGAATTTTCCAGCTAACTCTTCATTTCCCATCGGTGTGGCTTCAAGTCCACAAACAGCACCTTGCGTGGTAGCCTCGAGTCAAGACATCACCCTCATGATATCACTGGTCCTTTTCGAGAACAGAGGGCCACCACCACCACTACCACCACCAGCACCACCACCAACAAAGGATCTAGTGGCTTCTCCTCACTCCCTTCCTTTTATGCACAGTCTTCCTCCAATTAGATCGTAAGTCCTTTGAAGGAAGGAACTGTCTTTCTTTTTCCTATTTGTATATTTGGCACTTAGCACAGTGCCTGGCACATAATAAATGTCTACTGACTATGTATCCCTATCTTTCTAACTGTATGTATGTGTGTGTATATGTAGATGGGCACATATATGTGTACACATGTGTATATACATACACACACTTACACTCAGTCATTCACAGCAGATTGTCATACAAATACTTGGTTCTGAGAATCAGCTCCGGTTTAGAGGTTCTATCCACTGTGCATATCCTGGCAGTCGAGGCTGTTCTCAGGCCTCCAGAATGAGGCCTTCTGCAGTGACATTTACAGACCTCCTGAGCCATCCCAGTGAAAAGCCTCCAGGGCTTGGTGGGCGGGAGTAAAGCTGGATGGTTTCCAGTGGTTGGCAAATAACGGGGCACCATTAAATGTCACTGCAGGGTTTTGTTTAGTTTTAAATTAAAAAATTTCTAGAGTTATGAAAGCTTGGAAACTGTGCCTGGAGAGAGGAAAAAAATCCCCTTCCCTTTTCTTCTCTATGTTATCCTTTTCTCCCCCTTTGGATTGTCTCTGTCTGGAACCAGATCCTTCTTAAACTCCTTGGTTCTGACAATAGCCTCCCGGTCACTAATAGGGAGCCCAGCAACCCCCGAGCCCTGGCCCCACGGTCACTGCCAACATTTCCCCTTGCTGCCGAGAAAGAATGTGGCTCTAGTTACTCATTCAAAGGAGGCTGTCCCAGCTCCAAGCCCCTGGAATAGTTCACCAGCACCACCTATTCTCTCTTCCCTCTTAAAACTGACCTCCCTCTTTTTTTCTTCATAACCACCACTCACTTTTGTAGAAACCTAGGTCTTGTAGATTCCTAGTCTGAGAACTGGAGTCTCCCCAAAGTTCTGGGATCCAAATCCAAGGCCAGAAAGAGGGCCTTCAGATGTCATCGAGTCCAATCCCCCAATTTTACAGATGGTTATACTGAGGTCCAGGGAGGGCAAGTTACTTGGCCAAGGTCATGCAGATAGTGTCATGGATAGGATTAGAACCCAGGCCTTCTGATTCCAGAGTCAGGACTCTATCTGGTTCCCTGCCTTCAAATACAAAAGGTATTATTATCCTTTTACAAATTAAATTGTTTTAACCCAGAAAGTAAGGCACTTGCCCAAGGTCACACATCCAGGAAGTGAGAGAGGTATAGTGCAACCCAGGGATCCTGTCTCTGACTGCCTTCCTCAGGCTGAGTTCATAGCTCCAGAGAGGCTAGGACAAAAGCCATTTTGATCTCTTGTCTTTGCCCATCCTATCTTCCCATTTGTCCATCATAATTTCTGAAATAGATTAAAACACATTTCAACTCAGATTTATAAGTTAATAATCACAGATCCTGCTGCCATAACCCTCCAAAGGTGATACAGTAGAAAGATCAGTGGATTTGGGGTCCTAGGACCTGGGTGCAAATCCTCACTATGCCACTTAAAATAAAGATTTTTTTCCCTAGCCAATGGTTAGATCCCCTGAGATCTAACCATGGACCAGTTTAAGATCTCTTGGTTTATATGTTGTAATCAATCCACAAATATTTGTTATATGCCTACCAGTGCCAGGCACAGTACTAAGTGATGTGTAGACAGAAACAAAAGTGAAACAAGCCCTGCCCTCCAGGGGTTTCTATTCAGAGGACAAGAATTTTCTGCTGAGGTTCTGGGAATTCTGGGGCTGGGAGGAAGCCCAAAGGGCCATCTCCCCCGACACTCTGTAATTTAAGGCCACTTTACTTGTATGATTTTCCCTTCTGATTCAAAACCTATAAAAAAGACAACTCAGAAACATGACTCAGAAACTCATGTGTTGTTTCAAATGGATTTGCAAGTGTCTTAGACCTAATCCCCTGGCAATGCTTATGAGTAAGAATTAAATAAAATAATAAGTCATGATAGAAGCAGAGATTCCAGGCTGGAAGGGACCATTGGATGCCATCTTATCCAGCCCCTTCAATTTGTAGATGAGTCACAGGGAAGTCAGATGACTGGCCCAAAGTCACAAGGCAGTAATTATAATGGCTTGCCTTTGGATAGCACTTTAGGGTTTGTGAAGAATTTTACAAATATTATCTTACTAGATGCCCATGACAACCCTGGGAATTAGGTGTCATTACACACATTGTACCACTGAGTGGTGCAAGGGAGAGAGAATGTGGCTTGGGGTCATGAAGACACATCTTCCTGAGTTCAAATCTGGCCTCAGACACTCGGTAGCTGTGTGACCCTGGGCAAGTCACTTAGCCCTGTTTGCCTCAGTTTCCTCATCTGTAAAATGATCTGGAGAAGGAAATGGCAAACCACTCTGGTATCTCTGCCAGATGGGGTCGTGAAGATTCAAACATGACTGAAACAACTCAGCAACCATAATGACAACAAACAGAAAAGGAAACAGGTTGTTAAGTGACTTGCCCGGAGTCACACAGCTAGGAAGCATCTGAGGCTTGATTTAAACTCAGATATTTTTGCCTCCAGGTCCAGCACTCTCTCCACCGAGCTACTTCTCTTTGAGGCCAAGGCCAGGGCACTTTCCACTGGACCATGTGGCAACTACAGTGATTGCTGTAGCACTCTGAGATCTGCAAAGCTCTTTTAGATACCTTATTTTATCCAGGACCCTTAGAGATCACTCAACCCAGCCACCTGTCACAGTGGAGAAACTGAGGCCCAGAGAGGGGAGACCACTTTCCAACATCACTCAGTTCAATTCAGTAATTTGTTAAGTGCTTACAATGTGCTGGAGACACAAAGGCAAAAACCAAACCATCCCTGTGCTTACATTCCTTAGGGAGGCAGTATGGTCCAGTGGAAGGGCCCTGGCTCTGAAATCAGAGGACCTGGCTCAGACACCTTTGCTGACACTCACCACCTGTGTAACCTTATGCAAGTCATTCAATCTCTAGGCTTTAGTTTCCTTCTCTGTAGAACAAAGCGGTTGAACTAGATGGAGCTGGAAGGGGCTATTCCAACTCTCTGTCCATGTATGATCTGATGATCTCTCTTGAGGAACTTATGACCTCTCCTGGGGCTGTCAGGAGCTTCGGTCAGTCAACTAGCATTTACTAAGCACCTATTATGTGTCAAGTGTAGCATTCAACAAGTCGTAAGTACAAAATAAGTATATAGAAGAAGGGTAACAGAAAACATCTGTCTAGCCTAACTCTGCAGCTTAGTGGTGGAGTTCCCAGAATCCTTTAAAATGACAGGATCTGCAGATACTTACAAGAGCCAGTCAACAGCAACAAGCAGACTGATGTCCTGTGTTGGGAGGCCCACGGCCGTTAGGATGAGAAGCATGGTGACCAGCCCGGCGCTGGGGATGCTTGCGGCTCCAACACTGGCCAGGGTGGCTGTGAGGCTGTAGAAACAAAGAGAGGATGTGGCACGTGGGAGATAAACCTCTCTAACTTCATCCTGCTCTGGGGTCATTCCTCCCTCCCTCTCCGGTCCCCACTTCTCCAATAGCCCTCTCCAGCTAAAAGGTATCACGGGGTAGCTATTTATAAAACGAAGGGCTCTTCCAGGCTAGATCTGTGTTCCTCTAATCCTAAGTGCTATCCCCTCTCCGTATCTCACTAAGTGAAAGTGACGGCTTGGACTCAATGATCCCTGAGGTTCCTTCCAGCTCCAATCTATGGTCCTGTTATCCTGCCCAAGTCCAAGGAAATGGGGGATGGAGCTATAATCCATCCTCAAGTAATATGTTTACTTAGGTTCTGCCAAGCTCTCCACCAAACTCTAAAATTCAGGGGCAGAAAGTCTCCTCCTCATCATTTTTCCTGCTGGAGTATGTGATGAAGGCCCAAGTACTCTACCGCCAACATCCACATAAGGATCCAGAGGGCTGAGTTTCCATTCTCATTAGAGCGGACAACAAGAAGACCGAGCCTTCAGACTGCAGACAACGCTCTAGACACTTCGGACATTCCATGGTTGGGATGGAAAAGCCATTATTCTAAGCGGGCCAGACAAGAAATGATATGGAATTTAAAAGGGAAACTTTCTTCCTGAAGCATCTCCCATAATTGGCTTATAATTAGCAATGTCCTGGGCACACCTAGGTCTGTCGTGGAAGTCTCAGTCTGGTAGAGAGGAAGACTGTGGCTCCAGGCCAGCCACCTTTTGGGGAGATCTGGACATTAGCCATTATCCCTAGTTTCTGAGGAGCCACAAAAGACAGAGGTCTTTTTTTTCTTCCATAGCTTCCATTAATCAACACGCCACTTCCAGGGAAGTAACGTTTCAAAGAAAAATTACTTCTAGCTGACTTTACTAGGATGTGGGGATACTCCTGTGGATAGCTCAAAAATTCTACCCAAACAGTCCAGTGGCCAATTAAATCGTTTAAGCTGGCCTAATCTAACGTTCACCAGGGAGCATTTGGCATACTGTGCTCAGATCTACCACAATTTAGATGCTGTATCTATAACACCTACTGTTTCCCGTACTTGAGCCTAGAGATCTCTGTTCTCCACGGTCACTTAGGAGAGGGCACAGGAGATTTTAAAACTGTGGTTCAGAACCAGACATCTTGGGGAGACTCACTTTACTGAACCCCGCCTTTAAGGGCCTGAAAGCTGGAGAGAGAGAAGACTCTGTCTTTTCACTGGGCCTGATTAGAAAGCTGAGCAGGCGAATCTTTCCCAAATGCCAACGGTCTTGGCTCTCACCCTTGTCATATGTGTAATCAGTCTTATGAGTCACTTTATCCTCATTTTCTGCCCTGGAAGCAAACAGCCTTTTAAGGACACCAGTTCTTGATCTCTAAGCTTGGGCTCATCAATTCTGCACATTTAAAATGGGCAATTATGACAGGGGTGGAGTTAGGTGTTTATACTCATGCTTTGTCCCATCCTCTGACTCTTGCTATGCCTGGGGAACAGTTCTAAGCACTGAGCTCTAACTGGGATTTTGTGTGTGTGTGTGTGTGTGTGTGTGTGTGTGTGTGTGTGTGTGTGAGGTGAGAAAGGGACTGAGTACTTGCTAAGTACCTATTCCATGCCAGGCGCCACACTAAAATGATTTACAAATGTGATTATCTCATTAGAGATGAGGAGCACAAACTATGCCCATGGCTAGTGTCACAAAGTTGGGCTTCTGTTGAGGTAAGACGCTGTCCCATAAGATGGAAAAAGTAATAGTGGGACACCTGAAAATTACTGCTGAGAAAGCTAATAAATGGTGGTACAGCTTAGCCCAGCCTGGCATCCACTAATTTTCCATCTTGATGAATGATTTTTGTTAAATGAGAACTCATTTTTGTTTAATTAATCAACCAAAAAAAAAATCAATTAAGCCTATGGTTTATATGCTGGCAAAAGCCTAAACATGCTGTCAGTGTTCTCAAAATTGAGCATCCTGGGATAAAAACCATCATCATTCCACCTTAGTTACCCCTCTGGGTGCTCCTAAAAATTGAGAACTCCTGGGATCATCGCTCTTGCAAATACTCCTCCTATTAGTTTGTACAGAGATCTATTTTATTGTTATTTCAGATGTGTTTGACTCTCCATGACCTCATTGGGGGTTTTCTTGGTAGAGATACTGGAGTGGTTTGCCATTTCCTTCTCCAGCTCATTTGACAGATGAAGAAACTGTGTCAAACAGGGTGAAGTGACTTGCCCAGGGTCACACAGCTAGTAAGTGTCTGAGGCAGGATTTGAACTCTTTCCAGGCCCAGCAGTTTATTCACTGCCCTATAGAGATCTACAGTTTATTGCTATTATCGATGTTATATTATTATTGGTGGGACTTTTGTTGCTACCATTATGATTGAATCCTGTTTGCATAGCACTTTACAATTCACAGAGTGATTTCCTCACAATAATCCCATGTGGAAATATTATAAGCCTAGTTTTTCAAATGAGAAAACCTTGATGAAGAGATTCGCCTTAGGAAAGGGGTGGGGAACCTGCAGCCTGGAGGCCACATGTGGCCCTCTAGGTCCTCAAGTACGGCCCTTTGATTGAATTAAAATCCACAGTTTGGATTGGGTCAAAGGGCCACACTTGAGGACCTAGAGACACACGTGTGGCCTCGAGGCTGCAGGTTCCACACCCCTGCCCCCAGGACAAGACACATCTTGACCCTACGGGGTCTTCTGACCTCTGTCCAATGCTTTTTCTGCAACATAATACCACATTACTCCTCAAACACAGCAGTAAAAAATATGTTCCCCTCCAAAGGCAAATTTATGAACCTGGATTAGACACAGCCTGAAAACTCCTATTTCCTTTCTCTTACTCACTTGATTAATGGCATCGAGTTTCTCTGGCTTTCTTGCCTTGTGCCCATAGCTACCACACAACTTTTCCTTTTGGTGTCCATTAAACAACTCTTCACCCCCTTTAAGCAGAGTCCAAAGTGGGGGTGCCTCGAAGCAAGGTAGACCGGAGGGCAGGGCCCTTTTCAGAATTTTGCTTAAGAAATCAGAATTTAGAACTTATACTGCTGACCTACTCCTTTATAACTCAGAAGGCCACATTAGGATAATTTCTATAATTAAAGAAGATGTACATTCTTTGGCTCACACATCATATGCAATTTAAACAAGAATTCCAATTCATCACTCATTACACCTGTAACTAGGATGGATAACTAGGGATTTACCCCAGGGTATCAAGATCAAGGTGGAGGGGCAGGGTGGTTTGTGGTCTATGGGGCTTTGTGTCTCTCTGTCTCTTTCCTTTCTCTGTGTCTCTTCTCTCCTTTCTCCTCTCTCTCCTCTCTTTCTCTAGATGTGTCTATGTCTCTATATACATCTAGATGTACGTATACACACATATATCTCTATATATCTTTAAACCATGATGAGGTGACACCTTCTGGAATTGATTCACTCTTTTGAGCTTTAGGTTCTATTTGACGTACAATTCTAATGTAGTGAGATGAATATTTGATAGATAACAATAATAACTCGCATTGATTTTTGTACTTCAGGGTCTACGAAGCCATTTTCTCAGGATAGCCCTGAGGTCAAATATTACCATTACCTCCATTTTACAGATGTGGAAATTGAAGACCAGAGATACAAAGTGACTTGTCCATGGTCACACAGTAAATACCAGAGCCTGGACTATAAGACCTTTGTGATCTCACGTTGGCCTTCTGTTTATCTCGCTGAATACCAATGCCTTCCCTTTGAGATCTCCTCTGGGTTATCCTAGGTGCATCTAATTTGTACATAGTGGTTAGTATTTGATTGTGAGCCCCTTGTGGTCAGGGACCACAATTTCATCTTTCTTTGTTTCTTTAGTGCTTAGCACAGAGCCTGGAAGGTAGGAAGAGCTTAAGAAATGCTTGTTGACTTGACTTAAGTCAGTAAGGATGAAAACAACTCTGCAGAAAAATGGGAGAGCCAAGACAGATCAGGCATAGAAAGCTGAAGAGGCCAAGTGAATTGTGTGGATTTGGGATGACTGAACTTCCAGTGCCTACAGAGTCTGAAATATTGTTTTATTAAACTTTACAAAAATGCAGAATTTTGTTTCACCATTACCTTTCCTACCCCATGATTTACATTCTTATTCTGGAATTGGTGGCCAGCTAAGACACTTAACCTCTCAAGCTTCAATTTGCTTATGGGCAAAATGGGTGATGGGAGCAGGAAGAAGAAGGTGACTAGATAATCTCCCAGGTCCTCTCTGGCCCAAGGATTCCATGAATATCTATAACACTTAGAGGGTGTTCAGTAAGAACCATGGAATGATGATGGTGACAGCGATGATGTGGTAGAAAATCTGTCATCTCCTTAAGATGAAATATAGCAGTACTAGTTACATGAGAATCTGGTTTATTTCTCATGTTAAATGACTGGATTAGTCTTGAAATAAATTGAAGCACTGGACATAGCATTACTCAGTCAACTGGCATAAAGCTTTCTGAAATAAGGGAAAGGATTATCACCATCTTGGTAATGACTTCATGATTCCAGCCTTCAGCATCTTGGGATTGTGGGGTTTTATGACTGTCCAGTAATTGAGGCCAGCTTATGAGACCCAAGGGATCTTGTGAGAAAGTTAACCAGATGGACTCTCTTCCTCAAAGAGGACCCTCTTAAAAAACTACCCCTCAAATCCAAGGAAGGCATGCCAGGGAGGAGACTCATCAGTCCTATGAGAGAAATCATGCCCAGATGAAAGCAAGATTAACGTCAAGGCATCTGATACTTCCTGGGGTTTGACCAACGGTCTGAGAGAGGCCAGTGACCAGATATCCATCAGAGGGGCCCAGCTCATTCTTTCAACTCCAGGATAATGTCCTGCCCCAGCTGCTCATTTCTATTTATAAGAAGAAAACAGGAACAAAATACGATGCTCTTCAGCCTACAAGAAGACGTTATTTCTTAAAAATGTCTGGGTGCTTGAATTCACAGGCTATACTGAGTCAGCTTCTCCTGTGGAGTGAATGCCATATGCTTAGCTACTGTTTTCCTCAGTCACACACCCTTAAACTTAAGGGGCCACCTCCTTCAACTCCTTGCATTTTACAGATGACCCTCAATCTTACAGCATAGAAAAGTGTTTAGAAAATCTTCAATGAATTAACATCTATAACAAAAGTCAGAAGTATTTCCAGACAGTTTTTAAGTTTAAAGAGGATACATTTTTCAATGCCCTCATCAGATATATCCGATAAGTAGCATGGTATGGTTTACTGATTTCTGATTTTTTCATTCTAAGAGCCGCTTTCAATAGCAACAACAACAAATGTGTGGTGAACCCCCAGAGTAATCTGACGTTTTGTTATTGCTGTTTGGTCATTTCAATTATGTGCAACTCTTCATGATTCTATTTGGGGTTTTCTTAGCAAAGATACTGGAGTGGTTTTGCCGTGTCCTTCTCCAGTTCATTTTATAAATGAGGAAACTGAGGTAAATAGGGTGAAGTGACTTGCCCAGGGTCACACAGCTAGTAAGTGTCTGAGTACGGATTTGAACTCAAGAAAATGAGTCTTCCTGACTCTGTGCCCAGCACTCTATGCACTCTAGCGCCACCTAGCCATTCAATTTAACATACTACTGATAATATTCACAAGCAATTTCTCACCATGAACCCCGTGGACTGGTATTGCAAATAAGGCTCATGAATCACTAAATGGGAACCAGCGGCATATTTGGAGTCAAAGCAAGTGGCCTTGATTCCCAGTTCTGTGACTTTCTACCTGGGTAAATCACTTCACGTCAGATTCTCATCTGTCAATCGATGGAGCTGGACTACACAATTGCTAAAGTCCCTTTCAACAGTCAAGTTAATCAGTCAGTCAGTCAGTAAGCATTAATTAAGTGCATGCCAGACGATGTGTAAAGCACTGTCAACATGCAGAAAGGCAAAAACACAGTCTTGGCCATGAAGAAACTTAAACTCTAGTGATTCACAATCTAAAACTCTGGTCTTTTGATTTCTGGACTTATGTCCTATAGCTTTTAGGATAAATATAATTGGTTTAATTTTAACATGAATAATCTATTGATTCTAGGTAAAATGAAAATACATATTCTTTACAATGATATAGAAAGGAAGTAGAAATATCTATTTGTTAATATATCAATATATATCTCTGTTCATCTATCTGTCTGTCTGTATATCTATCTATCTATCTATCTATCTATCTATCTATCTATCTATCTATCTATCCATCCATCCATCCATCCATCTATCTATCTATCCATCTATCTATCTATCTATCTATCTATCTATCTATCTATCTATCTATCTATCTATCTATCTGTCCATCTATCCATCCATCCATCTATCCATCCATCTATCTATCTATCTATCTATCTATCTATCTATCTATCTATCTATCTATCTATATTTCCAGGACAGAGAAAGGAAGAAAGCTCTCTGAGAACAGGTACCTTTGTTCCTTCCACTTTTGGCATTGTATGGCCAGCATCAGCACAGTATAGTAGTCTGAATGTTCTGCTTAGAATCAGGAAGAACTGAAGTCTAGGTTTACTTCCGATGCTAGGTTTGTGATTCTGGGCAATCTCCTTGTGCCTCTGGCCACTCCCTAGAACTTACCCAATGAGTCCTAGATGGCTTGTGATTTGTTTTGGTGTAAGGAGTTATACCTCTGTTGATAAAATCACTGGATCTTCCTGTATGTGTCCTCACCACGAACCATAGTGCCTTGTAAACTATTGATACTTAATAAAGGCTTGTCGAATTGACCGTATCAGGGCTTATAGGAGTTTTCCTTTTTGTATTTCATCATCTCTGCCATAACTTCTCAGTAATACTTTGATTCTTTTGGCCTTTATGCCCCATCTGGTCATTGTTCTTTTCACTTTGTCTATTATAGATTGTACTTAGAAACTTTAATTTCTGTTTCTTTCTCTATGAAGGGGCCCTATAGGTATAAATTATTCCAGAGAAGGGGGCTAATACAAAAGGAAAAAAAAACCTTTCCAGAACAAGCTACCCACCTCACAGTTACGATCTGCCCGCCATCCAGGACTACCCCATTCATCTGGGCGATAAAGATAGCTGCCACGGCTTCATATAGTGCTGTCCCATCCATGTTAATGGTTGCTCCAACTGGGAGAACAAATCTGGTCACACGCTTATCAATCCCCAGATTTTCTTCCAGGCAACGAAAAGTGACAGGCAATGTACCAGCACTAAGAGACAAACACAGAAAGAGAGAGACCCATCTTACAAAACCCTTTAAGAAAATGTTTCCATCTTGGCTTTTTTAACATTCGTTCTTCAAGTCATGTGCTGTGTTTGGAGGACCGAGTGCTAAATTTAGGAGGCGGCCAGGCCTAAAATTTAATTTAAACCTTTAATATATTAGCTACCAGAAATGACAAAGTATTTCTGGTTGGTTTGAATTTTCATGACATATGTCAAGCGAATTTTCATGGCATATGTCAAGCTCCACTGACTCCTTTTTCCCCAGAGTCCACATTCCCACCTGGGCCATTCCAGCTGGTAACATTTTGAAGCACAACTAAAGCCTGTTTGTTTCAAAACGAAATGTTTGCCTGACCTAATTGGGCTGCATTGAGTTTGGGTCAGAGGAGAATCTACTCTAAACAGCACCATAGAGGCAGGAAGAATTTTCTAGTGACCCTGGATTTTGGGGTAGTAAGGCTACGTACATATGCTCCATGGGAACGAGAGAGCAGATCAGTCCCAGGCCCTAGGGGCAGCCCCAGAACTGGCCCTTGAAATGCTGAGGACACTGGACCAGGATGTGAATTGCTGCTGAGAACATGAGCTGGGGAGATCAGCAGCGGACTGGGAGAACGTGAAAGATGATTCAGCTCCCTATTTCAACGGGCTTAGACCAACTCCTCAGCCTCTCCTATGTCATCCATCACTGAAGCATGTGATCTTTCTCTCTCTTCATATACATGATGGCATGACTTCACACTCTCCCCTCCCAGAGCTGGGACTATGATTTCATGATCCATTTGGGGAAATGAAGATTCCTGAGGGCTCTTGGACAAATCCCTTAAATAGAAACTTAGTATTACCAAATGTTTTACTGTGTTACTAAAGGTTTCCAAGGGCCAGAAAGAGCGTTCCCATATGGATGGAGATTGGGGAATGACATAGGAAATGTCTCCAAGTGCAAATTACATGGAAAACAGTGCAGGTGGCTGGGGTCATGTCTTGCCTTGGGACACCATCATTACCTGCTTTGAGGGCTTAGCTCACATTTCAATGAATATATGACCAAGAAACAGGAAAAAAATCTCAGATGTGGACAAAACAAATTGGCAAAACCTTTGCATTTTTTGTTTCTGTCACTTTAGAAGGACTGGACTTGTGATTTCATCAGAATATACAGGGAGCTCCCAATTAAAAACAAAAACAAAAAAACCCAAAATTTCTATTGATGCAAAAAAGCACTTGATTCATAACTTAGTTGTATAGAGACCTCAAGATTAAGAGGTTCTTGACTTGGGAGGTTTAAATTTAAATATATATATATAATATTTATTTAAAACATATATATATAAATATACATTATGTTTACACATTTATATATGCATATATTATATATGTTATAAAATATATAGATATAACATTTAAAATTTTTCATTCATATACACATATTTATATATTATGTTTATATATTTGTATGTGCATATAAATATATTTATGAAATACAGAAATAAAATATTTAAAAACTTTATGTGCACAAATACATTTACATATTGTGTTGTAAACATATTTATAAAATATATAAACATAAATATAAAAATTTGCTAAAATATATATATAGATAGATAGATAACTGGGTTTCAGCATAATTGATTTCCTTTGTAATCCAGCGTATTTTCTTTTGTGCATTTAAACACTTTACTCTGAGAAGAGTTTCTTAAGTCCCACCAGAATGCCAAAGGAGTTCAGGACCCACAAAAAGGTTAGGAATTCCTATCTGAGAGAGTTGTCTGGGGCATTGAGAGTTTAAGCGACTTAACTGATGGTCACACAACCTACATATGTCAGAGCACTTGATTTACCCTTAAGGGCAGCTATTTTTTATGCCACTCTAGTTCTCTGTTATCGAGTGAAAAAATAATAGTTGACATTTATGTGGTGCTAAAAATATTTCATATATATTTGAACCCTACAAGAGCCTATGAGGTCTAATATACATGTTACTTTTTTATGGATAAGGAAACTAAGGCTCAAAGAGGTTATGCCCTTAGGTCATAGATTTAGAAATAGAACTTTTATCTTAGAGGTCTCCCAGTGCAGGCCCCTCATTTTACAAATTAGTAAACTGAGGCACAGAGATGTGAAGTGAATTTTTCCAGGGTAGAAAAGCTGGGACCAGAACTCAGCCCCTCATTCTCAGTCCAGTTTTCTCTCTGCTATGCTGCACTGTGTTTTTGGGTAGCATATTTTTCTTTTCCAACATTCAGTGCATTTGGACTTAGTCCATCACAAAGATGAGAGAGAACAAACAAGGATTAGACATTTTCTGCTTGGCCCCAGAGGCAAATTTGGGCTTGATGATAGAATTCCTGATGATTACAGCTGTTCACAAGGAAGATGTCTCCAGAGGTCATGGGCTCCTTTTCATGAGAAGTCTTCAGACATAGGCTAGATGACCACTTCTCTGATACATTGAAGTGGGGATTCTTTTGGGGGAAATGGGATGGGCTAGAAAGGCCTCTGAAATGCCTTCCAATTCTGAACTCCAGTCATTCTGTAAGGATAAACTTAAGGATTAGAACTAGTCCAAAGTGGAAAAGGCTGCCCCAGGATGGAGTGAACACCTCTCCTTGGAAATCTTCAAACAAATGCTGGACAACGACGAGTTGGTTGTATTGTAAGAGGGTTGGACTCTGTGGTCCTTTCTTATGCTGAGATTCTAGGATTAGTCATTTCATCCTTAGGGAAGATGAAGGATTGTTCTGATGAAGGCAGTGGCAAAAGCATTAGCTTTGGAGTTCACGGGCTGGGGTTGAAATTTTATATCCGATGCCCTAAGATGTGGGCAAGTCACATGATTTCTCTAATTTACAGTCCCTTTATCTGTAAAATGAGAGGGAAGGGCTAAATTGTCTTTGAGTTCCTCCTATTCCACATTTATGATTCTGGGATAATATACTAGTTGGTCTTAATGCATCTGCCAAACCAGCTGGGAGTAGTTACTGCTTTCCTGACTTCTCATGCCTAGGCAAGGGTCTGAGGAGTCATTCTATCCCTATCTATCTGTGCTTTAGATGCTATAAAGGTCCATTTAGAGCTATCTCATAACGGGAAGCCTTATCCTTGAGGCCTGGCCTAATTAGGATAGAGGTAATTTTCTTCTACCTGCCTCTTGCTATTTTGATGAGATAACATCTTTTATTTCTGCATTCCCCCCCCCCCCCCACTACACATATAGACAAACACAACCCACCAGATAAGAGCCAAATGCAATCATGCAGAATGACTATCCAGAGATGGCCTCACAGCAGTGAGATCCTAGAAATATATAAGCCTGAGGCCGCTCAAGGGCCCATTGGTGTCCATTAATTCTCATTACTTCACTCACTGGTACATAGTGTCACCCAAGGGCTATGCAATGATTCAATAGACTTTGGAAAATGAGAGTGAGAAAGCAAGAGCTCTCATCTTTGTACTGGGTGAATTTAATTGAGAGAAGAAAGAAAAGAAAAATCATTCCAAGTAGGCACTAGGATGCCTTTAGCTCTTTCCTGCATTGAAGGCTCATGTGAATTGAATCTCAGAATAACAAGGGACCTCAGAGGCCATCTTTTCATACCCATATCTGACCAAGGAGCCATTTTGTAGCATATCCAACAAAACAGCCTCCAGATTTTGCTTGAAGACCTCCACTGATGGATTGCAGTCTCCTGAGGAGGCCCATTTCACATTTGAGGAATGCTAATGAGTAGGCAGGCTTTTCCCCTGATATCCAATCTACATTTATTTCTTTGCCATTTCCATTGACTGCTCTTGGTTCTGAGCCCTGCGGGACCTAAGTGAGCAAGTTTAAGCCTTCATCTACTAGACAGCCCTTCTCATGATTGAAGTCAGCTATCCTGTCTTTCCTAACTTCACTTCTCCAGGGTAAAACATGCCCAGTTCTTATAGATGGAACAACTAAAGCTCTTTATCATTCTAGTTAGTGCCGCAAGCCAAGGAAACAGACCCTCATCCAAATGACCCAAAAGCAGGGGCACCATGTTGCTAGTGTCTTCATGTTGTTGGGTATTCTCTCTCCTAATTACTTTTGACAACTCTGATTTTAGGAGGTCATTTCTAGGACTCCAGTCTTTTGGAATCCTTCCTGCAAAGCAGCCTAGTCGCATGTATGTGCCCATTGAGAAAAACTAGTCAACCATACTTGATTTCCTGATGTGGTGTACAAGTAGCTGAGGCACAAAGGACACGGATTTGACTGTTTGAAGGCTTGGTCCTCTCCCCTGTGACTCTGAGGGTTAAATACCAATGGGCTGATGTTCAGTATGCAATTCCTGACACAATAGATTCCCTCAAGGAAACTCTAGCCAAATAGTAATTTTTAAGAAAAAAATGATGATTGTAATGGAAACAGTGAATGATTTGGAGAGAAAGGAACTGGCTTCTCATCCTGGCTCTGACACTTACTACCTGTGTGACTCCATTACTCTGGGCCTTCATTTTCTCCTTTGTAAAAATGAGGATATTAGACTGGAGAGCTTCTATGGTCCTTTCCAGGTCTAGCTCTGGGATAGGATAGGCTAGTGCCATAGACCTAGAGGCCATCTAGGCCAATGCCTTCATTTTTACAGAAGAGGAAACAGAAAGACGATTTGACCTACTCAAGGTTGCACAGATAAAAAACATAAGAGGTGGCCAACTGACTCCAAAGCTACTTCTCTTTCTGCCATACAACTCTATAGAAGTCTTTTAACATCTTTGAGCCTCAGTTTCCTCATCTGGAAAATTGTACGTCCCCTCCTTCACAAGGCTATTTGGAGGATCTGATGAGAAAATTTATGTGAAGTGTTTTACAGCTCTTAAAGGGGTATACCAATCCAACTGTGATGATGATGATGTCCATGGTAATAACGATGAATCATTGCTTGGTTCCCAATAGTAATACCAGAGAAAAGGGCAAGATATGACTTTAGGATTTGTAAACCAAACCATTAATTAACCAAAAGATAGTTCCTTGGAGTCACTAATTTTCTCTCATAGGCATAGATAAAGTCTTTGTAATTAGAGACATTAAGACATATGGGAAGTTTCCAAGGCCCAGAAGGAAAGGAGGAAAAAAGTCCTAAGATGTTCCCCCATTCGTTTGAGATTAACAGCACAGTTCTAGACATTCAGGCCATATGGGCAGTTTTCTATTCTATTATCTCTGATTCCAAACTCCACTGATTTCACTTCCATGGATTTGTTAGGATGATATCAGAATCAGGCTTGCTAAGTGCTAATCAGGTTTCCTGTTGGGGTCTTGTGAAGACATTGCAAGTCAGTTAAGGAAAACTTGGAGTCTTCTCTGGCAGACAAACTGTTAAACCTTGAACCTGACGCTAATCTGGAAAGTAAAAACCCTTGGTTCAGCTCTCTGTGATTTGGGGAACAAATAATGCTAGACCCCAGGGTTCCCTTCTTCCTCACCTGATCCTATCCCTGTCCTGTTTTGTGATGGTTCTTCATAGATTTAGATTGGGAATGGACTCTCGAGGTGATCTCATAAAACACTCTCATTTCACAAAGGAGGAAACAGAGGCCCATAGAGGTAAAGCGACTTGTCTAAGGCCAAATAAAGAGAAGGGGGCCAGGCTGGAATTTTAACTCAATTCATATTCTATAGACCTACATACACAGGCAAGGAAAAGCCAACTGTTACAAGCTTACTATCATCACCATTTTGGAAACCACTGGTAAAGCAAATACCTGGTGATTTAAAATACAAAATCCAACCCATGAAATGATTGAAGGATTTCTTTTCTTTGGTCCCCAGGAGTTCTCTTGGATTTCTTCCATATCAGGTTTGTCTGGTAAATGAAGGAAGAGCCTCTCCTCTACTAATGTCACATATACCCATGAGAATCTCATTCTGGTTGCAAACTGGAAGTTCATGTGGAGTTCAGAGAGCCCATGAGGAGGCAATGTGGCTGATGGATTCTGATTTGTCCCCAAAAGGTGCCCAAGTATGTCAACCCTGCCTCTTTCTATCCTCAGAATCTGTTCTCCTGCTTTGGAAGAATCACTCTTCAGAAAGTCAAAGCAATGGGGCATTCCTAACAGAGCATTTTCCAAGAAGATGTATTTGGGGAGTTTCAGAGTTGGGAAAAATAACATTTCATGACAGGCTTCTGGAAGGCTTTTTTAAAAAATAGGGACATGACCCAATAATTCCATTGTTGTCTCTGACAATATCAGCCAAAACAACAAAGGAAGGCTGTCTATTCAAAGATTTTCAGGGCAGTGTTATTCATAATTACAAAATCCTGGAAACCAGCAAAAAAAAAATAAAAGTCCAGCTGCAGGGGAATGTTTAAATAAATTGTGGAACTTCAATGCAATGGAATTTCATAATGTAATGAAGACCAGTACACATGAGGAATACAAAGAACTCAGTATGGAAAAATTTGTGAAATAATGCAAAAGAAGAAAGAAAAACGAGGAAAATGGGCTATACATTCACCATAGACATTGAAAGCAAGTGAGAATTTGTAATTAGTTTTGTTTCTCTTGCCTTTTCATTGGATTGGGAAGGGAGAGCGAGAAAGATAATTTGGAATTTAAAAAAAGGAATAAAATCTGTGTTATAAATAATAACAATAAAGTTAATGAAAATGAATGGACAAACAAAAAAGCCCCATATAGGGACTCAGGGGGAATGACTGAAAAGTTTTCAGGATACTTTATGGTTCCTCTCCTACTTGAATAAATCAATCAAAAGAATGTAATGAAGATTTAAATACATAATTAGAGATAGGTTAAAACCTATGATTTCTTTACATAATGTGAATCTCTTTTTCTGGGTCAAGAAAGAACCCACGCTAAAGCCAAAGTGATTGACTGAGAAGATGGGTCATTCCTATTGATAGTGTATAAAAGCATATAAAAGAGGGGGTGCTACACAATTTATTATTTTAAATCTAAATCATTACTAACCAAGTATAGTTGCTGGTGTTCAATGGTATTTGTAATGAAACAATTTAAAATTTTAAAAAGGAAATAAAATGAGAGAGAGGGAGGGAGAGGGGGGAAGAGAGAAAGAGTGAGGGAGAGAGAGAGAGAGAGAGAGAGAGAGAGAGAGAGAGAGACAGAGAGAGAGAGAGAGAGAGACGGTGGGGAGGGCCATGTGGGGGAAACAAGTAGTTCAAGTGAAAATTACAATTTCACTTAGAAATCTTGGTATGAATTGAGCATGGATATATTATAGCCTCATATTAGGTAAAATATTAGCAAAGAGTCATTGGCTAGGATTCATTCCTTTCTAGTGAATGTTTCCTGAAATCATGCCTAGAAAGGCAGCAAGGCCGAGTGTAGAATGCTGGATTTGAAGTCAGGAAGATCTGGAGTTGAATCTTATCTCTAACTCTTACTAGCTGTGTGACCACGGGTAAGGCACCTAAACTCTCTGAGCCTTAGGTGAGTCTCTACGATTCTTTCCTAAGTTACAGATGGGACTCATTGTATTTGGGTGGGATGGATGGTCATTGATATCCCTTCCAACTTTAAAAGTCTGTGATTTTGATTTTTATCAGTGAAGGAGAGAATTCTTACACCAAATGAATTCACAGATACTTGGCTTCATGAACAAGATCCTTTAAAATTGCCAGAGGCTGTTGGTTTGAATCCTTGTTGAGCCACCTCCAAAGCTGTTCTTCTCTAATAAGGGCTCTGGATGGTTTTTAGGATAACAGATTTGAGAGATAGGAGAAGCCAGGGACTTGGGGGTGGGGGAAAGGAACGGAGGGAAGAAAGAGAAATGACTACTTGTATCCTCTACCTGGAAGCTGTGCCCAAGGCTGTGATCCAGGCCTGAAAAATACCAGCAAAAAAGGAGAAAGGATTTTTCCTGGTCACCACGAAGTAAAGCAAAGGGAGGAAGATGCCTCCGTGGATGATGAGACCCACAATCACAGTGACCATGTACATCCCTAGTTGCCTGGCGACCACTTCCAAGTCCTTGATGGCGATGATTTTCCCACAGATGAGGCAGGCGATACCCAGGGGAGAATACCTACAGGACAGAAAAGACAAAGGAAAACACATTGAATAAAGTACATCATGGGATCCAGCTCCTCAAACGAGGCCCCAGTATCCTTGTCCTCTTGAAGACAAATGGCTTTGCCCATGTGGCTGGCACTTCTGGATACGGCTACTACTGCACCTCAATAAGAGCTAGCATTTACATAGTGCCTTAAGGTGTGCAAAGCACCTTACGAATATTTGATTTTCATCCTCACAGCAACCCCACGAGATAGGTGCTATTACTGTCCTTATTTTACAGATGGGGAAACTGAGGCTGACTGAAGTGAAATGACTTGCTCAGGGTCTCAAAGCTAGTGACAGAATTTGAATTCAGGTCTTCCTATTACTAATTACTAATATAAGCATTTACGTGGTATTTTATGGCTTGCATAGCATTTTACGTATACATACATACATACATACATATATAGATAACATTTTGTGCATATATGTGTGTGTATATTAAGCCTAACATTTTACACATGTATGTATATATGTGTATCTATACATATGTAAATGTGATGTATTTAAGTGTGTATGTATATATTAAGCACAGCACCTTGCACATATAGTTATATGTACCTATGTGTGTTAAATGCTATGTGTGTATTTACATATGTGGATATAGGTATGTTTAGGTATAGACATGTATGTATATAGATATGTGATATGTAGATATAGATGTTTGTGTTTATATGTATGTGTGTATATCTATCATCTATCTATCTATATCTCTGTCTATCTCTATCTATTTCTATCTATCTACATCTGTCTATCTCTCTGTGTCTGTCTATCTATATCTACCTCTGTATGTCTATCTGTCTATCTATCTATCTATATCTATTTCTCTATGTCTATCTATCTATCATTCGATCCTCATAGCAACCCTGGGTGTTACTTGATACGACCACTCTCTCGTTTTACAGATGAGGAAACTGAGACAGAGAAGTTAAATGACCTTCCCAGGACCACACTGCTAGTAAGTGTAGGAGTCAGAATTCAAGCTTGGGTCTTCCTCATTCCCATCCCAGCTCACTGTGCTCTCCCACCCAGCTCCCTCTAAGTTGCTGGGCTATTAAAAGGGCCATAGATTCATACAATGTTATTTATGTCTTGGTTTGGCTTCCTAAGGACTTAGTTGTATTTGTTTTTATAATAAAACTTTAAAATAAAGTCTTCCTCCAGAATTGTCCAGTAAAAGGAAAAAGTCAACACTGTTTCATGGAGGGAATATAAGACTGGGAGTTGAGGGAAAATGTTAATTTTCAGCTTCATAATGGTATCTTCTGTGACTTGGGAAGGATACTCCTGTTCTCTGATCTTCTGGTCTTTGCTCTGTAAAATTGGCAATCTGGGTAACATGTCCCAACAGGGTGCTCTCTCTCTCTCTCTCTCTCTCTCTCTCTCTCTCTCTCTCTCTCTTTCTCTCTCTCTCTCTCTCCCTCTCTCTCCCTCCCCCCTCCCCAGAGACAGGTGGTAGTTTAACCTAAGTATGATAACAAATACAACAAAGCCATCCTGCTTTGGAATAAATAAGTCACAGAGACATAAAATTAGACCTGGGAGAGACCTCAAAACATAATATGTGTTCTATCCAGAAGGCACCTTAAAGGTCATCTAATCCTATGCCTTATTTTACAGGCATAGAAACTGAGGCCCAGAGAGTTACAATGACTTTCTCATGGGTACACCCAAGAGGGCAGAGCCAGGATTTGAATTTAAAGCTCTTAAAGCCAAGGATAATGCTTTTTTAAAAAACATCTTTTTGACCCCAGTGCCCAGAACAATGACTTACACATAGTAGGTACTTAATAAATGCCAAATGATTGGATAGATCTTCGTCTGCTGATGCCTAGCTCAATAGTCTTTCTATTTAGCAGTCTTGAGAGGGAGGGCTAACAGAACAAATGAACAACCTGAATTAGACAATACTTTATTACTTCAAAGTCTGGTGGTAGTATATTTGAGACATACTTCAAGGAAAATAAATACATATAAAATATATAAAGAATCACTTGTGATGAGAACATTATATCTATACATTTAAGTGGTTCTGATGATTGGAAAGAACTATATATGCTCATTCCAAGAAGACTATTTTTACTCATTCATAAAATGGGGATAATAAAAGCACCTCCATTGACAACCTTGGATGAAATGATATAAGACATGAAAAGTTCTTCGCAAACCATAGAATGTTATAAAAATGCTAACAGTGATTATATTCATGTTTATATTATATTATAATGATATTTATTATAATTATATTATTGTTAATTATATTATTATTATTTGTACCATTGATTTTTGCACAGATAATGTACACATGGCCCAAGCACAGGGTTTTATGGATAAATAATAGTCACAGGTTATGTTTCTATTTTTTTTTAAACAAACTCCTTTCCCCACAACAACCCTGGGAGGCAGGTAGCATAATATTATCCCCATTTTAAAGATGAGGAAACTGAAATTCAGAAAATTGTATTTTGCCCATGGTCATAAACTTGTAAGAGTTGGTAGACCAGGCAGCTGCCTCTGCGGTATGAATTAAGGGGCATCGAACAGGTCACTCTGGCCCAAAACATGCTGCCCACTTCCAATATCGGTGTCTGAAATTTCACTGTTAGGGCTTTATTCCTTTGAGTCCATAGAGGGGCCTTTGGGTTTACAGGAGTTTTCCACTCCAATGTGAATAACTGGTTAGATGGGGTGTATTCATTTGTGCTAATCACAACCAAAGTTTTATTAGCAATTATGACGGTCCCTTAAGAGTGAAACCTAGGAAGAATAGGGAGTAGGAAGGAGGAGAGCTAAGAGGGGGTTGGGGGTCAGGTCATTGGAAGACACAAAACGCAGGCCGGTTCAACTTTTTTTCCTTTGATGGGATTGCCTCCCAAAAACTAGTACTCCCCACTCCTACCTACTGTGAGCTAATTACAAATGATGCTTATCTGCTCATCGAAGTATGTCTAGCTTTTGGTCATACAATTCTATTACACCGGGAATATGCACTCCTCTCCACTCATCTTTGCCTATCCTACCAATCCTTCACAAACTAGATGTAACATCTATCACCTTCTCCCCAAAGACCTCTCTGGTTCTGGCCTCCACCCACCCAAATCAATCAATCAATCAATCAATCACCATTGATTAAGCACCTACAATGGGCGAGGCAGTGTGCTAGGTGCAGATGGAAAGGATCTTTTCTTCCTTCAGGCTCACCTCGCACCCTGTTCCTCTTTTACCTGATTCTGTTTTGTTCGGCATTGTAGCTGTTGGATACTTGGGCCCTTCTGGCCTCATCAGTTAATCAGTTGTGGACTCTCCCTCCACTGACATTGCTCACAGCCCCTCTGCCTTGGGAGAGGGTCGTTGAGAGTAACTATAGCCAAAAAACTCAACACCTTGAGGTCTGCTGGGCAGTGAACATCTCTGAACTTCGCTAGGCTAGACTTTGGATCACAGTCCATCAACAAACCTATGTGGGAAGCCTTGATGGTTTTTTTTAGCACCTAGCGGGTCTTGGGCTCTGCTTGGCAGCACTTTTGAAAATCCAAGATGGTCTCTCCATCATGATGAAGCATTGAAAGGGAACACTACACTTATATTATCATTTCTTACATGTTTATACATGTGCCACAGCTCTTGCTAGACTGAAAACTCCATGAGGGCAAGGACTATATATTATTGTATATCTATTATTTCCTATATATTATTGTGCATGGTGGCCATTCAATAAATAATTGCTGAATGAATGAATGAATTCTCTAAGCCATAGAGCCTGGCTCCTCCTTCTCTGTTCCTGTAACCACTTAAGTACTTTATTTAATTGAATGCCAACACTGTTGGCCAGATGTCTGCATTCACTGCTAACTGTTCATTGAAGGAGTCTGAATTAATGAGACCTTCCTCCAATTGTGGATCAAAGAGTTTAGATTTGGAAAGATCTTCAGAAAGTACAACTCTTTCTTTTTGTAGATGAAGAAACTGAGGCTCATCAAGGAGAAATGACCTTTCCAGGGTCAAAGAAAGCAAATGGGAGAGCTAGGATTTGAACCCAGGTCCTTGGATGCCAGAGCTCGTCCTGTTACACTACCAGGTATCATCACTGCTGCCAGAGAATACAAAAACACTTTAGGGATAAGGCTACTCCCAAGGAGCAATATTTTATCCTGACCTAAAAGTAGTTTATAAAGTTGCTCTGATGAATTAAGATCACATTTATTAGTAAAAATTGACATTTATATAAGGTTTCATAGTTTGAAGAGCACTTTTAATAATAATACCTGAACATGCAGCGACTTAAAGCTTGCAACGTGCTTTCCATATACTATATAATCCCTCAACAACAACCTAGTGATGCAGATGCTGTTATCATCCCCATTTTACAGATAACTAAGGCTGAGACATTAAAAGACCTCCCACAGCCGCATTAGTATTATGTTTAAGGCAAGATCCAAAGGTGAGGCCCTCCTAGCTCTAAACTCAGTGCTCTGTCTACTACCCCTGTATTATATTCAGTCATGTCCAATTCTTTGCAACTCCATTTGGAGTTCTCTTGTCAGAGATACTGGAGTGATTTGTCATTTCCTTCTCCAGCTTATTTGACAGATGAGGAAACTGAGGCAAACGGGGTTAAGTGATTTGCCCACTGTTACATTGCTAGGAAGTGTCTGAGGCCAAATTTGAACTTAGATCTTCCTGACTCCAGGCCCAGTGCTCTATCCACTGGGCTACCTGACTGCCCTATTTACTATCATCACCACCAAAATGGCCCCTTGGAACTGTCAGGCCATAGATTTGAGGCTAGAAGGAGATTCAGAGGCCAACACGTTCAACACTTCCATTTTATGGAGGGTGAAATGGAGGCTTACAGAAGAGGTATGGCTTGTTCAAGGTCATGTAGGTGGGCAAGTGAAAGAAGCGGGATGTGACTCCAAATGTAGTTCATCCTACAGGGCTTTGCCACGACTCATTGAGGAAGGTGCCATTGATCCTGATTATTCATACTTTACAGGTGAGAGAAAGTGACATTCAAAAGGCTGTGTGACTTTCCCAGGGTCACCCAGTTCCACTGTCCCAGGTGGGATTGGAACTGAGGTCTTTCTAACTCCAAGTCTAGCAATGTTCCTAGCCCACCATACTGCCTGATGGATCTATGGTAGCATTAGGTGGCAACTCCCTCCAATGACATAGACCATGTGGTATCCATGGCCTCTCATCCTTTGTAACTCTGTCGTGTGTCTTCCCATATGCTTACCCTCTGTTGTGTTGGAAGCCTTCCTGGCTTCCGATTACTCATGTGCAGAAAATGACTATTATTCTTGGACATTTCTGCAGGCAGGGAGGCAGGCACAGGGCACTGATATGATACACACACACACACACACACACGTATACATACATATGTACACACACACACATACACACATATGAATGAAGCTATCTAGTGATTTTAATCTTCATTCTCCATTCTCCAGGCATGTGAGCACCAATAATAGCCTCATAGATCACTGTCAGCGTCTCAAGGGTAAGGACTCCATGGGGCTAAGAAATTGTAAATAGCCAGGCTGAATATACTTTCTGATAAAGCAAAAGAACATTTATCCTTATGAGCACAAATAGTCAATTCTTTCCCAAACAACAACTGCCCTTTAAAAAACACTGGGCAGACACACACAAGAGCTGTTTGGGACCTCTGTTCACTCTCCCTTCTCTTTGCCATAATCCAAGCATAAGCCATTCACCCAAAGGAGAAGAAACATTTTCAGGGACCCAATGGCTTGTCTTCCTGAGCAAACAGGTCGGAGGCAAGGCTGAATTGATGATCTATGTAAGGTAGCAGATTATGGGCTGGGGATGCTGCTCTGGGCTAACTCACTAGGTTGCTGGGAAAGTGATGACTCAAATGGTCTTTGGAGAGCAGAATACAGTGGCCTAAAAATCACTGGTTATAATTAATTCTGGCATCAGTAGGCCTTTGTTAACCAAAACTACCCAATCCCCTGGGAAAGAAGTAAGCTCAGAGCTGAAAGCCAGAATGGAAAACAGGAGGACAATTATTATCCAACTCTGTAGAGTATTTTCTTTTGATTTCATTTCTCTATGAGGGACGGGGGTGAGTGGGGGAGATGGGCTGGGAAACCAATCCCTTTGTCCTCGGGGTAATTGAGTGCTCCATCAAGGATTAATATAACACTCACTGCCTACGGGACGTTGGGCAGCTCATATTCTCATATTCTCAGGCCTCAGTTTCCTCATCTGTGAAAAGAGGGAGTTGGGCTAGGGAGCTTCTTGGAGAAGGCCTGACAGTTGCCCATCCAACCAGCAGCAAAGATGGCTTGGGTCATTAATATTCTTCTTCTCCCGCTGAGACTAACAGGGAAGTTAAAGATAACTGACATCAACCCCACAAAGAGCATATGTACAAAGCCAAACCGTGGCATGGCAGCCCAGTGGCTTGGTTCCTCCGGGAGGCAGGGCCTCCTGGAGAACATATGTGCTTCATCCCATTGTCAATTCCCAGCCTAGATTTCACAATCATTGGCTTGTCTGCACGCACAGATTCAGTCCAATAAACATTTATTAAGCTCCTGTCAAATAAAAGGCACCATATTTAAATTAAAATTAAAAGCATTTTTAAATTTAAATTAAAAGCAGTATCTGCCCTCAAAAAGAATATATTTTCCTGCAAAAGGTGGAGGGAGATGTGAGGGAACAGGTACAATGTGCAAATGGGTATTTATAAGATAATGTGAAGAGACAACACTCAGACCTGGAAAGAACGGGGAAGGCTTCCTCCAGAAGAACAAAGAATTGAGCCCCTGAGAATGCCAGGGATGTTTAGTGGTAGACGTGAAGAATGACTGCATCCCAGACAAAAGGCACAGCCTAGTCGAAGTCATGGAGTCAGGAGATGGAATTTGAGGTTTGGGGAGGAGTCAGTAGGATTGTTTGGCTGGCACATGAGGTGCACGAGGGGAAGTAATCTAAGGCAAGTGCCAAAGTGTCATGGAGGTACTCGTCTGGAAAATGCAAATAGACAAAAATCCACTTATCCTACAAGGGTAGAGATTTAACATCTGAACTTGAGCTTCTTTCTCTGTAAAAAGAAGTAATAGCACAAAAATGAGGGGATCTTAACCTTTTTTGTGCCGAGAACCCCTTGGGCAGTTTGGGTAAGTATATGGCCCCCTTCTCACAGTAATGTTTTTAAATGCATATAATAAGATACATAGGACTACCAAGGAAAGCAAGTATACTAAAATAATTGTCATCGTATCTCTAAAACAAGTTCATAGATTCCAGTTTAGGAAGCTCTGAACTAGATCTCTCTAAAACCTAGAAGAACACTGAATTTGGAATCATAGGATTGGGCTACAAATCCCAGCTCTGCCACTTGCTGTCTATGTAACCTTAGGCAAGCCTTTTTTTCCTTCTCTGGATTTCAGTTTTCTCATTTGTAAAGTAAGGGCATTGGACTATAGGACCTATAAGGCCTTGTACAGTTCTAAAATCTACGATCTCTTTTAACTCTGAAGTGTTAAGGCTCATTTTATTTTTGTTTCTATCAGCTTGCCAGTGACCTCAGGTACCGTCTTTGCTTTTACGTATATCGCCATTCCCCATTTTACTGGTTGAGCTACATGGTCCATCCCAAAGCACACGAGAGGGTAACTGTCTCAGGCTTCTCATGCTAAAAACATGAGTTCACTCTTTAGTCTTTGAAAGCAGGAAGGTCGGGCTCTTTATCATCTTTGCAATAAGATTGCGTTTTTCCTGGAAGCCCTCCAAAGAAGAATTTTATCTATTTCCTTAAGGGGTCAAAATCTCCTTTGGAGAGTTCCTTTTTGCTTTGGCATGTTCCTTTCCTCTTAGGTGTGATCCAACATCCTCTAGCAATTCTCTGCTTTCAATCTGCCTTTGGCCCAGTTGCGCTTGACTTTTTCCATCAGTGATTTGAATGAAAACAAAGAATGCATGTTTATCAACTCTTACAGCTAAGAGAGAAAGTCAATGAGTTGGATGATAGAATCAGTATGAAAAAAAAATCAGCAAGCTGGAATGATGGAACGAAACAATTTCTTCCTACTAAATGTCATCTTATAAAAGTCCTTCCTTTTCATTGAAAACACAAGCTACTGCATGAGGGAATGTGACTAAGCAGGCTTAGGGGCTTAGTTCTCCAGACCATAGTGTGATGGGATAGCAAAAAAGCTAATTCAATCCCAAGCTATGTTTACTGAGAGACAGTTTCCAGAAGTAGGGAGATAATAGTCCCATTTGCACTCTGCATTCAAAAAAGGCAAAGGGGTGGGATCTAAAATCCTTTCCTATAAAGAATGAAACAGAAGTATGTGTAGTTAGGAAAAAGGAATATGGGGGCAAAGGGACATAATGAGTATGTTCAAATAGCTGAACGTTATTGGGAAGAGGGATTAGAATCATAGATTTAGGGCTCGAAGGGAACTTAGGGGCCACTGAGGATAACTCCCTCATTTTACAGGTGAAGAAACTGAGGTTGAGAATGGATAAGTGTCTTGTTCAGGGTTACACAGCTAGTGAGTTATTGGAGGAAGGATTGGAACTCCTATCTTCCTAGCTTGAGGACAAATCAGGGAAAAATCCAATTCCCTGTAACTTTTATCCACGGTTCCTAGTTCTTACCCTCTGAAGCTAGACAGAATTAGGTTGAATTAGAGCTGTCAAAAATGTAATGGACTGCCTCTTGAGTTAGTAATCTTCCTTCCCCGGCCGCGTTTGTGGGGAGTCCAAAGATATTGTTGTTCCAACTAAGTTTAGGCTCATTGAGGGCAAGAATTGTTGGGTTTTCTTCCTTTGTATCCCTAGCACATAGCACAGGGACCTGCACGTAATAGAAGCTTTAATAAATGCTTATTGAAATGAATAGGTAGGAAGTAGGTCAAAGGTCAACAGTTACTGGATCATAGATTTAGAGTTGGAGGGAGCATAACAGGTTTACACTTTACAGAAAAGCAAACAGGTTTACAGAAGTTAAGTGACTGGTTCAAGGTCGTACAGGCGATGTGTCTGATTCTATTATTCCAAGGCTCATAGCTCTATGCACTACGCTCCACTCACTTTATGAGCTGTGGGATCAGATCCCTTAACCCCGAGATCCTCAGTCTTCCTCATCTGTGAAGTGGGTGTGAGAACTCTCAGCATGGGAGGAAAGGGCTCTGTGCTCTAGAGAGCTTACAAAGGCTAGAGAACTATGATGCTGATATTATACCTGATGCCTCAGATTGTCTGGTGGGTCAGGAGGGTTCTGGGATCCTTCAGGGCAGCTACTTCTGTTTCAGAGTCAAGTCAATATTTAAATAAACTGAGGTCAACAAGCATGTATTAAGAGTATGACCTTTCCAGTCTTGTTCTCAAGTTGATTTGCCTGGCAACCAGGGGCTTTATGTCAGATCAAGGTTGAAAAGGCCACCTCACTGCAGCCCCAATCAGTTCTTTGTGGTATTCTTAAGCAGATTCCCAGGATGATTTGAAGGGGGACTGACCAGTGGATACAATTGGAGTTTAAAGGAATTTTGGACCATGACTGAAATTGATTAAAGTGAGGGACTAAGAGCCACAGAAAGAGAAAATTAGTTCAAAACACAGACTTCAAAATGACTAAGGACTTTTACAATTAACTGGCTGGGTGTGGCTGGCTGGGGGTTGTAACCCTAAAAAGTTCAAGCTATAGAGCCAGAAGACTTTATTGTAACATCCTTGGCTATCATATAAATCAATTCAGTAATAAAACTGAGAAGACCCACGTAGCTAGCGCTGGTAGGGCTGCAACCTTTGTCCAACTTCACATCAAAAAAAACTGCAGTACATACTTAACTATAAACTATATGACTGTCAGGGATATCATAAAGGGGATTCTTACACTGGGTGAGAGATCAGACCTCTAATGACCTCTAAGCTCTCTCGCCTTTCAGATTTTCTATTATAATCCATCCTTATATTTCTGGAAGAGCAAGGTGTAAATAAGTCATACTCACCACATGATCATGGTCACTAATTTCATGACAATTTCATTCAGGATATTGAAAAATTCAACCATCAGCTTGGCCTGCTCTCCCATCTTCCCCATGGCGATGCCGAAAGCAATGAAGAAACCTATCAGACCTGTTGGATGAATCACATCACATGGAAGGACATAAGATAAGGAAGGCGTTTTGCTTCTTTTGGTGCAGCTTCAGATGACAGACTCATAAACTTCAAACTGTAAGCAGGGGTGTGCTGGAGTCAGCTCTAATCAGATCAAAAGAGCTGAATATTAAATTTTCAGCGACAGCATTTACATCTCAGGCAAATTCTACAAGTCATGACTTGATTTATTGTTTTGTTGATTTCTAGACTAAAGAAAGTATTAATGTAAATTAAAAGTGTGTCATGCATATATATGTATATATATATATATATGTATATATATATACATTTAAGTATATATTTATATACACATATGTGTGTGCATATATTTCCTCCCCTCCCCCTGCCCCAAAAAGTCTGTTGTTAAACACCCCTGTCTATCAGGGACTTTAGAGGTGATTTGGTCCAAAACTCACACATTATAAACAAGGTAACTGAAAACCAGAGCATTTCAGTAACTTGTCCAGGCTGATTTTATGTCACTCTCCTTTCCATTCTCTACACTCCAGCCAAAGTGGCTTGCTAGTTATTTACTGAATATTTGTATATATGCTCCTAAAGTTGCAGACTTCAACACTCTTTCTTAGCTATATTCTAACCCTGAACCCTCCTTTGAGATCTAGGTCCTTTTCACCCTGGTACATTTTATCCTGATGCCAATTCCTTTCTCCCATTGTCAAATTCCTTCCAGGGCCTCCATTTTGGGGAGGGGCCCAGGCTATCCGTGTTTGCAACTTTCCGGACTTTAATACCATGCCCCTGAATGGGCATCATCGTCTCACTCACAATCTCCACTCCCTTGTTTTCAGGTCCCTTTTGTATATTTGTCTTCTTCCAAGGTAAGCTCCTTGAGGGCAGGAACTACCCTTCTTCTTGCTTACATTTGCATCCTCAGTCCTTAGCACAGCACCTGGTGTGTAGTAAATGCTTAACTAATGCTAGTTTTGCTTGGAACTCAAAGTTGCATCTCTCATCGCCATGCGTTTCTACCAGCTGGCTCCCAAGTCTATCTGGAATGCATTCATTTCCTTCTCAGCTCTGCCTTTAAAATCCCCAGAAGCCTTTGAAACAGTTCAGGAGCCATTTCTACATATGGATTTTTTGATCCTTCCCCTAGTTGTTTATCTTCTCTCTCCCCCTCAAAATGATTACTTTGAATATGTTTTATCTCCCCAGTAGAATGTAAGCCCCCTAAGGACAAAAACACCTTCATTTTTGTACATGAATCCTCAACACAGTGATTGGCACACAGCAGGTACTCAATATATATTTGTTGAACTGAATTACCCAAGACCCCAAAGGTGGTAAGCACTTAGAACAATAGATGTAGAGGCAGAAGGGATAGTAGGGACCATGAAGTCTAACCTCCTCACTTTATAGATGAATGAAAACTGAGGCATAAGAAGATTAACTTTCCCAGGGTCACACAGCTAATAGATGAGGGGGATTTGAACACAGGTCCTCTAACTCAAAATCCACCTCTCCTTTCCTTGTATCACATTGTTCAGAGAATTACGGTTTATGAATCTATCTATTGTTGAGTTGTTTCAGTTGTGTCCGATTTTTGTGACCTCATTTGGGGTTTTCTCGGCAAAGGCACTGGAGTGGTTTGCCATTTCCTTCTCTAGCTCATTTTACAGATGAGGAAACTGAGGCAAACAGGGTGAAGTGACTTGCCCAGGGTCACACAGATAGTAAGTGTCTGAGGCCACATTTAAATTCAGGAAGATAGTAAGTCTTCCTGACTCCAGGCCCGGAACTCTATCCACTGTACCACCTAGACCTATAAGTCTAATAAGTAATCATTTAAAATAAATGTATTACATTTCACAAAGGAAATGCCTTCTCAATGGATAACTATACCCCTCCTTAACATTTTCCATATGAGCAAGATTATGATGTAAGCCACTATTAGAATCATTAAGCAGCTGAACCCATTTTCATTCCAATCTGAAGGTTAACTAACTCCTTTTCCTCTCCTCCCTGCCTATGAAATCACTTGTAATAGAAATCCATATAATCATGGATTAATCAGGGAAAGGCTTGTTGGGACTTGGGGGTTAGATTGCTAATGTTAGGGCCCGTATTACAGTGTGGGAGAGTGGTGGGGGGCCAGCCAGCAGATGTTCTTCAATGAAGTCTTACGACATCATTGGTGTGGAGCCGAAGGGGACCTCAGAGATCATTCAGGCCCACCCTTTCATTTTACACACGAAGAGGTGAGGTCCAGAGGACTCTTGGGATGATAGGATCATAGCTGTAGAGCTGGAAAGGACCTCAAAAGACATTTAGTCCAGCCCTTCATTTTACAGATAAGGAGACTGAGGCCAGAGAAACAAAGTAACTCATCCAATGCTGCACAGGGAATACATTGCAGAGACTTGGCTCTTTCAGCTTCAAATCCAGAAGAATGTTTCTACAACTTGTGTTATCGAAACCCTATACCAAGACCATGTTTTTCTTTAACTTGTAAGGACATCCTAGGGTGTCTCCAGCTATCTCAAAACCTGATGTGGAATTCCTAAAACAATGAAATCCATTTTCATTCTTCTTTTGATATTGGCACAAGCCTCAATTTGAAATGAATCAAACATTGCTTAAGAATCCAAGACTATCCTTCATCTACACATACAAATCAGTCTGTACAGATTTTAAACAAATGGTTTCCTTTCTTCTTTCTTTCTCTCTTTGTTTCCTTCTTTCTTTTTCTTTCTTTGTTTCCTTCTTTCCTTCTTTCTTTTTCTCTTTCCTTCCTTTTTTCCTTTCTTTCTTCCTTTTTCCTTTCTTTCTTCCTTTTTTCCTTTCTTTCTTTCTTTTTCTTTTTTTCTTTCTTCCTTCCTTCCTTCCTTCCTTCCTTTCCCTTTGTAGTCTAAATAATAAAATAATCAGTTTGAGTCCATTTTTAATTTTTTGACTGGTTTTTGGGGGTTTATGTAAACACAACAATTTTGGCTCACAGCTAACTTGGATTAATATTATTCCTCTAACATTAAGTTCTCTGCCACTAATCTTGCTCCCTTCTTTCTCCCACCATCATCACCACTTCCATCATATTACACATGGAAAACAATTCCAGTCAACCGGAAGTCAACTTATCATCTTGTAACATTGGCGGAGGTAAGGGATTTCTTATAAGGAGTGGGAAACAAGTTTCTTAAGACACAAACATAACCTGACTCTTTTATTTGCTCATGGTACCCATTTGATCATTAGCGATTCTTTTTGGATACTCTGGCAGTAGAATCAGCTCAGTGCCTCCAAGCCACCAGGAGACAGTGATTGGCCTAGGAAAGCCCTAGGCTTGCTGAAAATTGGATCCAGGACAGATCTGAAAACTTTCCATCAAACTGGCTTCAAAACAGATGTACTATTAGGAGGCACCAACCCGGGACGATTTCAGGCTGCATCAAGAGAGGCCTCATGTCCAAGCCTGCTGTCCTCTGGACTGGAGAGACCCCAGACAGATGACTGGGTTCAGCTCTGAGAGCCACATTTTAGAATATGAATAAGCTGGAGGGCATACAGAGCAACAGGGTGGTGAAGGCCTCAAGAACATTCCCATATATGAGAAATAGTTGAAGGAACAAATGATATTAAGCCTAGAGAGTTGAAGGCCTAGGGAAGGGGTTCCTACCCTTTTGGGTGTCATGAATCCCACTGACAGTCTGGTGAAGCCTATAGACCCTTTCTCAGAGTAATGTTTTTAAACATTGAAAGAAATGTGAAATCCCTATACCATTAGTGAAGATGTCATTTTTCCCCCATCCAGGTTCACAGACCCTCTACAATCTATTTCCCCAGGTTAAGAGCCCCTCACTTAGGGGGATATGATTGCTCTCAAGAATTCAAAGGGATGCAATATAAAAGAAGGATGTGACTTTTTTCTGTTGCATCCCAGAGAGGAGGAGGAGTAATGGATAGAAATTGCAAAGAAGAAAATATAGGTTTGACGTAACAGGAAAAAAAAGTGGAATGGGAAGCTTCAGGGCATAGCAGAGGTCTGTGAGCCATGTTTAGATGCCCACTTGTTGGTTATGTCATAAAGTAACTGCCCGGCACAGTGAAAAGAGGGCTGGATTTGGATTCAAAACACCTGGGTTCATATCCTGGCTCTTCCACTTGGGAGCAACATGACCTTGGGTAAGTCATTTATATGCTCCAGGCCTCAGTTTCCTCATCTGTTAAAATGGTGGGTTGGACCAAATGACTTCTAAGTTCTAAATGTACGATCTAGAGGGAATCCTTGGGTGAGTCTGGGTTGGCCTGTGAGGTCTCTCTCCATGGTGAGAATCTTCAATATCTTTGGAAGAAAGTCTATGGGACAAAGTTTTGGTTTGTTCATGGTGGAAATACCAGCAGAAGTCTTCTTCTACACCCTGGGGGGAAGTGAAATCAAAGGCCAAAGATTCCCACCTCAGGATTGGTAGGAACCTCATGCACCCCTCCATTCTCAGAGATGATATATGGGATCTTTTTCTAGTGGCTGGCCCACAGAGAAGTGGTTTGAGCTAAAAGGAATGGGTGCTCCAGGGTTCTGCCTTCCTTTATTCTGAGGGCTTACCCTAGGGCCTTTCCCAGACCAAAAAAAAAGTAGAAGAAAGAAAAAAAAGAAAAGGAAAAAATATGGTGGTAGCCTTCCAGAGAGAGGGACTAGGAAAGAACCAGGCTTTCTGCTGGGATTTCTAAATGGGAATTCTCTCAGGAGGCTGCCTGTGGTTTTCCCGAAGTTTTACACTGCCCTTGGAAAACAATACAAGGCTTCTCATTTCCCTCTGTAAACATCGCATAACCAACCGGACTCCTCTGTATGGGGGCCTGACTGATTGGAGCAATTCATCTCCAGGTCTGACTGGAGGGCCAAGTCCTATGTGAATGAACTTGGGTTGGAACTCGGCAGCACCTCCCCCCCCAGGTTAGATGGCTTCCCAGAATCCGAAGCATTGGAAGACAGCTCTGGAATGTCCTGGGTGACTCATTCCCAAGGCTTGACCCCATTCTTCACTAGGCTGCATCTCCTCTGGGCTGTGTAGGAAACTGTTTGGGTCTCTCCTGCAAAGGGTGCAGCATTTCACAAAGTAGGGAGATCTGGGCTCCACTGAAGATGGCCTGAGAGGTTCATGGAGACCCAGGCTGGGGAGCAGAGCAGCTGTTTGGTAGCAGGGACACTGAATGTGGCTGGCCAAACGCCCTTGCCAATAGAGGAAAATTTCCCTTTCTCTTCCCACTTGCTTCTCTTTATTGGGTGGATTTGGAGCCAAACAACCTAAGTTTAAATCCAAACTTTCTATGGCTAACTGTGTGGCCTCAGACAAGTCTTTTCTATGCCTCAGTTGCCCTAATTTGTGAAATGAGGAGGTTGGGCTGGATGAACTTCTAGGACCCATCCCGTTCAAAATCCTATGTTACTACACCACTCCCTGTTTGCCCTAGTTTCTTCAACAATAAAATACATAATAAATTGTTATGAGGATCCAATGAGACAATATTTGTAAAGCACTTAACACAGTCCTTGGATCATAGTAAGTTCTTGCTTCCTTCCTTCTCATTGTAGTAGGTGCTATTTCTATGACACTTGAAGTTTTCTAACTTACTTTCCTAATAGCCTTATCCCAGTTTACAGATGAAGAAACTGAGGCTTAAAGAGATTTAAGTGATGTGCCCACGATGACATAGCTAGGAAGTACCAGGAGATGAAGCTGAAGGCTAAGCTTTTTCTCTTTTCCATTATGCCATGCTCTCTCTCTCTCTCTCTCTCTCTCTCTCTCTCTCTCTCTCTCATAACAGAATGGGTCCTTTCAACAAACACAAGATTTTGCTTTGGGAAGGATGCTGGCCTTTGGAGTTCCCCTGTACCAATCTGAGATGCACCCTAATCCTTTGATATCAAAACTACTTGGTACTAGCTAAGAAATAGAGTGGTGCATCAGTGGAATAGGTTAGGCATGCAAGACACAACAGTCAATGACTACAGTAATCTACTGTTTGATAAACCCAAGACTCCAGCTTCTGGGATAAGAACTCACTATTTAACCAAAACTGCTGGGAAAACTGGAAAATAGTATGGCAGAAGCTAGGCATAGACCAACATCTTACACCCTATATCAAGATAAAGCCTAAATAGGTACATGGGGGGCAGCTAGGTGGTGCAGTGAATAGAGCACCGGCCCTGGAGTCAGGAGGACCTGAATTCAGATATGACCTCAGACCCTTGACACACTTACCAGCTGTGTGACCTTGGGCAAGTCACTTAACCCCAATTTCCCAGCTTTCCCCCTCCAAAAAACAAAAGAAAAAATAAGCACGTGATTTTAGTTATAAAGGCTGATACTTACCTGTCAGATCTATGGAGAAGGGAAGAATTTATGACCAAACAAGAGATAAGAGAACATTATGAAATGCATATCTAAGTACTGGTTGCCAGAAATGGATGATGCAGACATAATGGCCAGGCTGGCATCAGGAGATATAATGATGTAAATAAGGGGGGATTGGTTTTTCTGGCCCTCTCCTGTCTTCCGTCATTCCTTTTGGCATCCGCTCCCTCCCCTCTCATCCTTTTTAACCACCTATAGAGCACTTCTAGGTACCATGATCCCATCAAAACCATCAAGTACCTTCAAGAGCCAACAATGAGGATGCTGACAAACAGTCACGTGGCCCCTCAACCTTTGCAAAATGCTTTAAAATATTATTTCGTTTGATCCTTGCAACAACCCAGTGGGAGTCGCAGCATGCCAGCCACATCCTGTAGGACAAAACCTTCCTGTGGACGGGGGAGATTGCAGGAAGGAGGATGACTGGCGCAGAGAATTATGAGCAACCAGTAAGGATTAACTCAGTGCCTGCCATGGGCCAGGCTCTGAGTTCGAGGCAGTTAGTGGGTGGATGGGAGTTCAAATCCTGCCTCAAATACTTTGTAGCCTTGTGAACCAGGCCAAGTCTCAACCTCTCTGTGCCTCAATGATCTCATCTATAAGATGGGGCTAAGAATAGTACTTTGGGTTGTTGTGAAGATTGAATAAGGTAAAGTATGTAGAGTGCTTTGTAAATCATAGAGAGTTAAATAAACAGTATGAATAGGTGGCAGGGGCAAATACTGGCCCAGAGGCGATGGCTGGAGAGAGGTGGTAGGAAAATGAATAGCTTATAAAAGTTTATGAAGCTTTTTGCACACATGATCCAATCAATGAAAAAGTATTTATGAGGGGCCTACAATGTGCCAGGCACTGGGGATACAAGAACAAAGAATGAACTAATCCCTACAGGCCAGACGCCTCACAAGAGCCCAGCAAGGTAAATATTTACTATAATAAATATCCTTCTTCTTCCCATTTGAGAGACGAGAGACCTAAGGCTTAGGGCGCATGGTGATTGGCCCCTATTCCCACAGCTAGGATGTATCAGAGGCGGAATCTGGCCCTGGTTTTCGTCTCTGTAAGTCTGATACATTATAGTCCATGGTCTTATCACATTGGCTTCTGATGGAACCATGTTCCTTTCCTCTTCCTGCTGAAAAAGTGAGTCTGTTTAACAAAGCCTCGATCTCCCTGAGCAGGGTGGACAAGCGAGTGAAAAGCCACATAATATAAGGGGAAGGGGCCCCCTACCTAAGACATTCATCCCGTCCTTGAACTCCAAGCCTTTCTTAATAATCAGCTGGGTTTCCTCAGGGGCCTCGGTTTTCGTGTCATTTAGCAGAGAGATGATGGAGCTGGTGGCATTGGCTTCCTCACTGGGCTTGGGCGTGGCCATCACTTTCTTGGTCACTGTTTGGATCTGAGGGAGTGAAAAAGAGAGAGACGCTTATAAACCCGCATAGGTTCATTTCACAAGTTCTATAAAGAAACCCCAAGTAACTCCCCCAGCCTCCCACTCATCGTAGCCTGGGAGAGGTATTAGGTTAGGGCTTCTTAATATTTTTTGTGTCATGGACCCCTGTGGCCATCTGCAGGAACCTTTGGGCCCCCATTTGAATAATGATTTTAAATGTATAAAATGCAAAGGATTACAAAGGAGACTGAAATAGAGTTATCAAAATCTTTTTAAAAAAAGGTTTATGGACCCTAGGTTAAGAACTGGATCATGTGGAGATCATGACCGGATGTTCACCACCTTTCTGTTACACACACACACTCGCGCATGCACGTGCGCGCACACACACACATACATGTGTGCACACACACAAACACACACACACACAGAGGCATACACGTACTGTTATTATAGCTCCCAGGGCTAGTCCTGGATCTCCTCCTTCTCCTGAAAACTAGACAAGGTAGGATGGAAAGATACCTGCTCCTTTCTTAGCAGGAATTGGATTCATTGCTCACAGGCTCCTCAGCGAACAGGTGCCAAATGTCTTCTCTAAAATGTGATGCCCGATTCATGTCACACCTGGACTAATCCTCCTGTTAGGCCAGGATAGGGCCCTGTTTTTCATATGTATACACACACACACACACACACACACACATATATACACATGCATATACATATATATACACACACACATACATGCACATACATGTATATATATAATTTATATATATTTATAATTATAGACTCTTTGTTGTCATTGTTGAGTCACTTCAGTTGTGTTGGACTCTTCACGACCCCATGCTTGGTTTTCTTGGCAAAGATACTGGAGTGGTTTGCCATTTGCTTCTCCAGCTAATTTTATAAATGAGGAACTGAGGCAAACAGGGTTAAGTGACTTGCCCAGGGTCACACAGCTACTAAGTGTCTGAGGCCGGATTTGAACTCAGGATTTGACTCCAGGCCCAGTGCTCCATCCACTGCACCACATAGCTGCACATATACCCTTTAAAGCTGAGGAAATGGAGGCTGGTGGAGGTTATGTGGCTGGTGCAAGGTCACAGAACTAGGGAAGGGGAGGGAACAAGCATTTATTTACAGCCTACTACATGCCGGCTGCTGTGCCAAACACTGAATAAGTACTGTTATTATCTGCCTTTTGTAGTTGACAAGGCTGAGGCACACAAGAGTGGAGTGATTTGCCCAGGGCCACACACCTACTAAGTGTCTGAGTGCGGATTTGAACTCGGGTCTTCCTAACTACAGGTTCAGTGTGCTATCTACTGCACCCCCCAGCTGCCAACTAGGAAGTGGCAGTACTTATCTTAGAGTCATTATTACAACACTTCCAAGAACTCTCTTGGGAAAATCTTAGAGTTTTAGGCATTTGCAATCAATAAGTATGGACATTTCTTGACATTAGGGATGCTAGAGGAAAGAAGTAAAAGAAATGAGAACATCTTTAGAGTTAAGCCGAGACATCAAATACATACAAACTTAGAGTTTAGCACAGCGCTTGGCATACAGTAGGCACTTAATAAATGTTTATTGGATTTGGATTTGGATTGGATTGGAAGTCATCTTGAGAGGGGAGATTTCACTGCCCTGAAAGCAGTCTGACTTCCTGTCGAATTTGTTTCTATAACTGAATCGGCTTTGGATGGTCTCTCCCATCCAAGGTCCTGTATTCTGTGTCTCATCTCAGGGTCACTGAGATCAGTCAGCAAATGTATCAGTGTCCCTCCAGACACACCATTGTGCCAAGAAGATGTGCTCTGCTAGAATAATACTGCTTCAAGGGTACCATTACCTCCGCCTTTCCAATCCATCCTGAACCTTTGGGGTCAGATCTAATTCAAGTTCCAAGGAATATAATAATTGCAAAGCATGGCCTGGAGATGCTCCTTCCCTGTGGGGCAGTATAAGACTTGAGACCTTTTTTTAAGTGGGAGTGTGCATTGGGGCCCTCAGCTCAGCTGGTCAGAATAGGGTTCTAATGACGTGAATGTTCAAGGGGTCAACTCCCTTGGGATAGTGTAACAGTCTTCTCTCTCACACTAGTCAGCTACTGGTTTATATCAAAACAAAAAACAGCATCCTCCCTCCCCATCCCATGCCCCCTTACTGGAAAAAAAACAAGTCAGAATTTATGCCTGACCAAGAGTGGGTGATGAGTGTCTCCTTCAAGCCTGTAGGATGTCCCAGAATTAGGATGTGAGTTAGCGTGAAGAGGAGGAGGACCTAGACATGTCCTTGTCTACCCCTTGCCCTGCCTCTACAACTGTCCTCCCTGTCCAGCTTCCAGGAACCGCCATTCCAGAGCCCAGATAATCTGGGAAAGATCTAAGTTTGTCTCTGGCAAGCCAGGAGGACCTGGTAGAGTAAACCAAGCCAGATGGCTGCCCATTAATTGCTTGGTTCTGAGTGGTTTTGCCCAGAAAGATAAAACTGCCCAGATAGAAAGGGACTTGCTGCTATCCCTCTGACGTACTTCATGCTGTGGAGATCTCTAGTCCCAGATGATAGGGCTTCTGGGGGTTATCAGACACTAAGGATCCTAGAGCTACAGCTGGGAGGGATCTCTGAGGGCATCTAGGCCAGCGCCCCCTCCCCATTTTACAGATGAGGAAACTGAAGCCTAGGGAGGTGAAGGTCACACATAGTGATCTTAAAAGCTGGAAAAGTACTTAACATAAACATTAGGTCATTCGAGCCTCATGGCAACCCTGTGAAATGTGCACTTCAAGCGTTATCCCAATTGTACAGGTTAGGAAATCCGGGGTCAGAAAAGTAAAGTGACTTGTTCCTCGTCACACAGCTAGTGAGTATCAGAAGCAAGATCTGAGCTCAGGTCTTCTTTTGAGTCCAGCATTCTGTCCTGTCCTGGTATTCTGCCTCCCACTGAAAGGGCACTGAAGGAAAAACATACCCTCAGCTGGTACAGAGCATGGGGCAGTCATGTCCTTTAGAAAAGAATAAGGAGCTCATAGGGCAGTGACAGGGCGGTCAAGAAAAGTACAGGAGAGGAAGGAGAGAGGGGCAGAGGGAAGGAAGGGGAGAGAGATAGAGACAGAGAGAAAGAGACAGAGACAGGCAGAGAGACAGAGAGAAGGAGGGAGGGAAAGGAAGGAGAGAGGGGCAGAGGGAAGGAAGGGGAGAGAGACAGAGACAGAGACAGAGAGAAAGAGACAGAGACAGGCAGAGAGACAGAGAGAAGGAGGGAGGGAAAGGAAGGAGAGAAGAAGACAAAGAGAGACAGAAATAGAAAGGGAGAGAGAGATAGAGGGAGCGAAAGTTATGGGGAGAAGGGGGAAAGGGAGAGAAAAGGGAGGAAGAGATAAAGATAAAGACGCAGAGATAGAGAGAGAAAGGGACAAAAAGATAAAGTCAGATAAAAAGAGATACAGAGACAGGGAGGCAGGGAGACAGAGACAGAGCAAGCAAGAAAGAGACAAAAAGAGAGAGACAGGGAGAGTCAGATATAAATATTATATATATATATATATATATATATATATATGTGTGTGTGTGTGTGTGTGTGTGTGTGTGTGTGTGTGGAGGGGGGGGAGAGAGAGAGAGAGAGAGAGAGAGAGAGAGAGAGAAGGAAACAGAGACAATCATATAGAGAGAGAACACAAGAAATAGAGATATAGAGAGAGAGACAAAAGAGATACAGACAGATGGAAAGAGAGCGACAGAGAGACAGAGAAAGTCAGAGAGACTCATATAGAGAGAGATACAGAGATAAGGAGCCAGAAACAATGAGAGAGAGAGAGAGAGAGAGAGAGAGAGAGAGAGAGAGAGAGAGGGAGGGAAGAGAGAGATTGTGACAGAGATCATCCTTTAGTTTTCTTTACTGGAATCCCAGGGACAACCTCTCTATACCTGGGGAAAAAAGTGCACTTTCAGTTACCTGTTGAAAACATGCTTGGACAAGGTTTTCAGGAAATAGGTTTCGGATAAGGTCAAGGAAGGCATCCAAGCTGGACACTTCATCATTCTTCTTCCCGGGTCCCAGCTGCTTCTTCAGTTTGGGGTTCCCTGGGTGGATGGCTAAGACCAAAATGACTCCTAGGACAGCAGCGATGATGGTGGTAGACATGTAATAGACCATGGCTCTTGTCCCCAGGCGGCCACTGGCTTTAGCATCCAAGCCGGAGAGACCTAGAGACAAAAGAAATAGAGCTGGGAAAACCATGACCTAACTCATTCTAGTCATCTGTCCTTGACTATGACATTCAGCCCCAAAGAGAGGACATTGATCATTTTCAGATGAATCAAGCCTAGGGGGGCAAATGAGTGCTTTGGGTCACAGAGACAGAATCAAAGAAAGATTTTGTCAGGCTAGAACAATGGTCTAAATCAAGAGAGGTGAAATTTAGTACAAAAAAGTATCAAGTCCTCCACCAAGGGACCAAATAATCAGCCGTGTGTCTCATAACCCATGTCTCCACATTGGTAGGACTAGAGCATCTTTCTATCTGGCCCGGAACCGTGTGTTTGAGATTTTCTCGGACTTTCTTTCAGACTTCTCCTTTCATTTTATGCTGCTTTATTTCAGTTCTCACCTGTGTTGGTGATTTGGATTGGCTATTCAGAGGACAGTGCTGTTGACTGAGGGAGTCAGCTTGGTATGGTAGAAAGAATGCTGGTTTAGGCGTGATGGACCTGGGTTCAAATCCTAGCCCTGATACTTTTGCCTGTGTGACTTTGGGCAAGTCACGTCATCTGTCTGGGATGTGGTTTCCTCATCTGTAAAATGAGGGGGCTGAACCAGAAAGCATCTGAGGTCGCTTCTTTAAATAATAATTGCCAGGATTTGTGTGTTGCTGTAAGGTTTGGAAAATGGTTTACAAATATTATCCCACTTGATCCTCAATAACCGTGGGGGGGTAATTATTAATAATAATAATGATAATGACGATGATGATACAATGATAGCTCACATTTACATAGTGCTTACTATGTGCCAGGCACTGCGCTAAGCATTTTATAATTATCATCTCATTTGATGTTCATAACAGTCCTGGCAGGCCAGGGTCATGCGGCTAGTAAGTATCAGAGGCCGGATTTGAATTGAGGTCTTCCTGACTCCAGGCCCAGCACTCTGTCCGCTGCATTACCTAGAGCTTTGATAGTATGAACTGTAATTGGGGGTAGGAGACGCTGATTTTGTTTCCTAAATCATCCAGGTAGGGTAGATGACCTGGTTTCTGGTAAGTTTCTGGTAAGTGAGTGGTCTGGGACAAGAGCCCACTTGTTACCCAGATTTTCCTCCTAGCCATCTCACCTGTGATCAAGCTGGAGATGATTAAAGGGAGGATGAGCATTTTCAGCATCCTCATGAGGATGTCTCCCGGGAACGCTATTAACATGACCACATCGGGGTGGATGGGGGACGCCAGGCGAAGAAGACCTCCACATACAGCTCCTAAGATGACGCCTGGAAGGGAAAAGGAAGAAGAAATCAGCGAAATTTTTGTCCCCAAAGACCATATTGCAGAGTGTCCCGTTTCTCCTTCATCTTGGCTTTTTGCAATGTGGATGACAGTGTGCTACAAACGCAACCCCAGCAGGAAACCTGCATCATTAGTGCTCGTGGTCCTGAAGAAGCCAAATTCTCTAGCTCTAATCACTCTGGAAACCAGAGCTAGGAGAGTCATGCAGAGTGTGTTCAAAAAAAGTATTTCTGGGATCTGTTATTTAGTCATAAAACCCCAGAGACTGGAGGTGGGACAGACCCTGGAGAGACAAATGTAGCTCTCATCTCCACCTCTGCTTTCCACTTCAAATCAAAGAGAGGGAGATGTGGATACAAAAGGGAAGGACTTTGATTATTTCTCCAGGATTACTTCATCTTCTAACCACGCATCAGTACAGGCTTGGTAGAGCAAAGATTTGTAAAAGAGCGCTGTCTCTGGTGTTGGGGGACCTGAGTTCAAATCCCACCTCCAACACTTAAGAGCTGTGGGGTCCCAGGCAATCTGCTTCCCTCCCTGACCCTCAGTCTCAGGTCCTTCCCAGATCTAACTCTCTCATCTTATGCCGATGTTATTAACAGATATTCTTTGAGTATTTTTAAATTTGCAAAGCATTATGCAAACATTTGAGGTCACATCCACATGTATGTATGCATGTGTAAGCATATAGGTATGGATATATGTATATACACATGCATACATATATAGGGAGAGATAGAAAGAGACAGAGACATGGAGAGAGAGAGGAGAAAAGAGAAAGAGAAAGAAGGCAAGAAAAATAGGCAGAGACATGGATAATGGGGGCGCAGTAGCGATGGTTTCTCATGGGGAAATGCCCTCCTGCAATCAAAGCCAGTTTGATCCAAGAAGCATTTATTAAATACTGACTGTATACAAGATACTATTCAAAGCACTGGGAACACGAAGCAGAATGGAGAATTGTTCCTTCTCTCAAGGATCACTTATAGTTGAAAGGGATCTCACAGGTCATTTAGGTCTCGTTTTCCAGATGAAGAAACTGCGGCCCAGGGAATTGAAGTAGCCTATCCAGGCAAATAGGTGCTAAATATAAAAGGTGGGATTCGAACCCCTGCCCTATGACTTTCTTTTCACTTGCTACTTTACTGACATTGTGGGATGGGGAGGGATATAACATATAAAGATAAGAGGGAGCACTCATGGGGAGGGGAATCAGGCAATGCTTTCTGTGGGCCCTGGAGCAGAGTCCTGAAGGAATCGAGGGGGTCTCAGAGGCACCGTGGGTATGGACAGCCTGGACTGAGGCAGATCAGCAGCTCGGCTGTCATTTAGACTCTTGGAGAGCTGCCTGGGGCACCCAGAAGGCATATGACTTACCCAAGGTCACACCTCCACTATGTTTCACAGGCACATTTGAACCCAGGGCCTGTCGATTCCAAAACAGGCCCCCTCTTTCCATTATGTCCTGTTCTCTCTCACCTTTTCACATATAATCATATTTTTGGAGTTCCTGTTTTGTGAGCAGTAGGGTTGGGAAAAATGGCTTTTGTTCGTTAATTATTGTTAAGTTGTTTTGGGGAGAGTAAACAGGTCAAAACAATTTGGAAACGCTGACAGATAGTGAATCACAATCAATTTGGACTGTTTCACACAAACAACTGCTTGTGAGTTTACAGTTAACTGCCCAAGACCACATCAGAAACCGCAAGAGGGATCCGGATGTTCTCTACGGCCAAAAAGCCCCTGCAGCAAGCTCAAAGGAGGAACTCATAATGCACTGACTTCAGGAGTCAGTCCCAGAGGGGGCTTGTGGAGTTCAGAAGCTGAGATGGAGAGGGAGCAGAGGTCCAGAGGCCTCTAAGCGTATTCCCCACTGTTTCCCACAGCCCTTTTCAGTCTGAAAAATGGAAAATCCCACTTGTTCAGAGATGCAGGAAGTCCTCAGTGACCTATGGAAAACCTACCCATGGTGACAAGTTCAAAGTCACTGTTCTGAGTGAACTCATCAGAAGTTGTTGAATATCTGTTCCCCAAACTCCCAGCCAATGCGGCCCAGAGTAGCTGAGCTCCAGGAGGGCCAAGGAACAGATGGGTGTGATGGGCAGAGATTCTTAGGGGGGAAATGAAACAGATGGAGAAGTTACACAAGGGTTCATTCTGGGGACTGCAGCCATCAGCTGCCAGTGGGAGCCGATGCAAGTCCGCTTGCCCTGAGGCCCTCCATTCATGCTGACTAGACAAGTTCTGGCTAATAGTCTCAGTGGAAAAGAACCAATTTTCATTCATCTAGACCTGGAAGGGACCTCAAAGGCTGCCTAACAAGTTCGGCCTCCTAATTTTACAAATGAGGAAACTGAGACCAAGAGACAAAAAGTTGCTTGCTTATGGATCATGCAACCAGTAATTATGGGATCACATTTGGATCTCAAGTGGAGCTCAAAAGCCATGGAGTCCAAACTCCTCATCTTACAGATGAAGTAACTGAGGCCTGAGGAGGGGAAGCAGTTTGTTTAAAGTCTCACAGGTGGGAGTCAGAAGAGGGAAGTGACCCTAAGTCCACAGATTCTAGAAGGCTGTATCCAATCCACCATATCGGGACTTGATTTTCCTGCTCTAATCACCTACTTTCTGCCTAGTTATTGCAGGAAGAACAGATGTTTGTTTCAAAGGAGCCCCTCCCTCAGTGGATTGGCCCCCATTTGCTAAGGTGACAAACTCATCTATATTCATATCCTGTTTGCATAAGGCTAGATGAGATCTAGGGATCCCTCCCAGGGAACACCAGCATCTTTTAACAGTGGGCTTCTGATGATCAAGCATACCTTTGTTTTCTCAGGTTTGCTGATGAATTTTATTTTTTGTAATTTGTAGAACGAGCCAAAAGAATCTTATCACAACTATATAAATGTATATTTGTATAACTAGTTCTCTGCTATCCGAAAAGCAGGAAGCCGAAACTCAACCTTCATGGTCTTGACTCCATACTTAGGGAAGAGATACCCTGACTAAAGTTTTGTTTTAAAATCTCTTTTTCAAAATCCTAAAGTAGTGTTTATTTTAACTAAGAGCCTTATTACACTGGTGTAGTCATGAAAAGATATTACCCTTGTTGTGTCTAGGCTTTGCTCCTTAATAACAGCAATGTTCTCTATGTGGCCACCAAGAAGACATGATTTGACCATTATTATAAATGAACCCACATACCACTAAGGTGCATTATTCTAGGCTCTTACCATGTATTTCATGTATTAAGTTCCGTGAATATTATTTTTTAATTTAAGTCTTGGTTTTTCTTTTGGGGGGTTGGATAAATTTCACTACAATCCTATTTTACTACATTTAAGCAATGTTTCTATTAATGCAGTAAGTGAAAAGCAAATTGCAAAGGAATCTTTCTTAGCTCGTTGAGCAAGAACAACACTTTGGATTGTTCAAAAAGGATATTATGCGACTGTTCCTAAGTTAGAGGGGACCCACCACTATGGCAAAAGTCACCCATTGATATGTCAATGAGTCAGTGAAATCATCGAGGCAGGGACTTCTTCCAACAGGACAAATAGTGACTCTTTTCTGGCTGCCAAGTCAATGAGACTTTTGTCCACACCCTTCTAGGAAGCCCCCATGAGGCATCAGGGGCAGGGGAACCTGACGTGCTGGGCAGCTGGCTTGAGTCTGTGGACGTTGTGTAGATACTGATGGAGTAAACGGGACTGGCCATTGATTGTTCCTTGTTCTTACTTATACAACTGGCCCAGCCATTCACCTCTTGGGCAACATCTCTTCTTCCCTCTCTCTTATGCAATTCTTGGTGGGGAACAACGTACTGGGGCCCATTCCTGGCTGCCACGTGCCTTTCCACTGGCCTTCGGGTGACCCAAAATTTTTAAACATGTGCATAATATAATAAGATTTCAGCATGGGAAATGCCACATATGGAGAATCAAAGAGATTTGGAGGATTTTTTTAAGATAATGATACAGGGTGAAGAAAGAATTACCATAACAACAACAGATGCACTAACTACAACCAGACAAAATACCCAGGCACACATACACACACACAAACACAAGAAAACAAGCATACAAACCCAATAATAACAATAGCAAAACATGAAAAGAATTCATAGTAGAATTACTATATAACTACTATGTATTACATAATAGAATTCTACATAGTTGAAAAAATTTTAGAAGGGAACATGAAAACAGATGAGATGCTTTTATTATTTTTTTAATGTTAATGTACACTTTTTTTAAAATTGTAAAATGTTGCCCAAGATGGAGGCTGGAAAGAGGGACTTGCATGAGCTCCCCACCAGGTCCCTCCAAACATTTATAAAAAATGGCTCTGAACAAATTCTAGAACTGCAGAACTCACAAAAGAGCAGAGGGAAGCAGGGCTCCAGTCCAGGACGGCCTGGATGGTCGCAGGATAAGGTCTATTGCACCATGCTGGTAGCAGAGCAGAGCCCAGCATGGGCCACACCTGGACCAACCAGACTGGGAGCCGGGCAGAACAGGCCCTAGGGCCCTGAATCAGTGAGCTGTGGTAGTTACCAGACTTCTCAACCCACAAACACCAAAGAGAACAGAGAAGGTCAATGGGAAAAGCTGTGGGGATAGAGTGAAAGGAGTTTGCAGTTTGGCCAGCGTCCCAGGGGCAGCAGAGCTGGTGCAGCTCTGAGGCTGCTTCCAGAACTACAGCTGCAGTTGCTTCGGACCCCAGGCCCACCTGGTGGGAGGAAGTAAGTGGTGGATCTGAGCAGCAATATAGAGCCAGCTTAGATCTGAGTCAGGTCCAGGTTGGCGGTTCTTGGGGGAGGAGGAGTGCTGGTGTGGCAGAGCTTGCTGTGTAGAAATAGCTCTGAAAACAAAAGCACAGCCCCTCAAGCTTGGGACAAAGTACTCTATACTCTACAAGCAGTCATACCCTAATGAAAAACTCAAGGGTCAAGTAAGTTGGATGGGAACATGGCCAGGCAGCAAAAATGGACTCAGATTCAGACTCAGACTTTGAAATCTTTCTTTGGTGACAAAGAAGACAAAACATACAGCCAGAAGAAGTCAACAAAGTCAAAGAATCTACATCAAAAGCCTCCAAGGAAAACATGAACTGGTCTCAGGCCATGGAAGAGCTAAAAAGGATTTGGAAAAGCAAGTAAGAGAAGTAGGGGAAAAATTGGGAAGAGAAATGAGAGTGATGCAAGAAAACTATGAGAAACAAGTCAATGACTGGCTAAAGGAGAACCAAAAAATACTGAAGAAAATAACACCTTAAAAAATAGACTAACTCAAATGGCAAAAGAGCTCCAAAAAGCCAATGAGGAGAAGAATGCCTTGAAAGGCAGAATCAGCCAAATGGAAAAGGAGGTCCAAAAGACCACTAAAGAATATACTACATTAAAAATTAGATTGTAGAACGTGGAAGCTAGTGACTTGATGAGAAATCAAGATATTATAAAACAGAACCAAAGGAATGAAAAATGGAAGACAATGTGAAATATCACATTGGAAAAACCACTGACCTGGAGAATAGATCCAGGAGAGATAATTTAAAAATTATTGGACTACCTAAAAGCCATGATCACAAAAAGAGCCTAGATATCATCTTTCAAGAAATTATTAAGGAGAGCTGCCCTGATATTCTAGAGCCAGAGGGGAAAATAGAAATTGAAAGAATCCACTGATCGTCTCCTCAAAAAGATCTCAAAAAGAAAATTCCTAGGAATATTGTTGCCAAATTCCAGAGATCCCAGATCAAGAAGAAAACACTGCAAGCATCCAAAAAGAAACAATTTGAGTACTGTGGAAACACAATCAGGATAATACAAGATCTAGCAGCTTCTACATTAAGGGATTGAAGGGCTTGGAATATCATATTCCGGAGATCAATGGAGCTAGGATTAAAAGAAGAATCACCTACCCAGTGAAACTGAGTATCATGCTCCAAGGCAAAATATTGACTTTCAATAAAATAGAGGACTTTCAAGCTTTCTCAGTGAAAAGACTAGAGCTGAATAGAAAATTTGACTTTCAAACACAAGAATCAAGAGAAGCATGAAAAGGTAAACAAGAAAGAGAAATCATAAGGGACTTACTAAAGTTGAACTGTTTTGTTTACATTCCTACATGGAAAGATGTGTATAATTCATGAGACCTCAGTATTAGGGTAGCTGAAGGGAATATACATACATACATACATACATACATGTATAGAAATATATATACACACGCACACACACACATACACAGAGGACACAGGGTGAGTTGAATATGAAGGGATGATATCTAAAAAAATAAAATCAAATTAAGGGATGAGAGAGGAATATATTGAGAGAGGGAGAAAGGGAGAGATAGAATGGGGTAAATTATCTCACATAAATGTGGCAAGAAAAAGCAGTTCTATAGGAAGGGAGGAGAAGGCAGGTGAGGGGGAATGAGTGAATCTTGCTCTCATCGGATTTGACCTGAGGAGGGAATACCATACACACTCAATTGGGTATCTTACCCCACAGGAAAGAAGGAAGAAAGAGATAAAAAGGGAGGCATGATGGAGGGGAAGGCAGATGGGGGAGGAGGTAATCTAAAGCAAACACTTTTGAAAGGAACAGGGTCAAGGGAGAAAATTCAATAAAGGGGGATAGGATAGGAAGGAGCAAAATATAGTGAGTCTTTCACAACATGAGTATTGTGGAAGGGTTATACATAATGATATGTATGTGGCCTATGTTGAATTGCTTGCCTTCTTAGGGAGGGTGGGTGGGGAGGGAAGAGGGAAGAGAATTTGGAACTCCAAGTTTTAAAAACAGATGTTCTAAAAAAAAAGCCCTTTCATGCAACTATGGAATAAGATATACAGGCAATGGGGCATAGAAATTTATCTTGCCCTACAAGAAAGTAAGGGAAAAGGGGATGGGGGGCGGAGTGGGGTGACAGAAGGGAGGGCTGACTGGGGATCGGGGCAAGCAGAATATATACCATCTTGGAGTGGGGGGAGGGTAGAAATGGGGAGAAAATTTGTGATTCAAACTCTTGTGAAAATCAATGCTGAAAACTAAAAATATTAAATAAATTAAATAAATCAACACCAACAAAAAAAACCTATAAAATGTCAATCAGTTGGGAGAACAAAATGGCTGCAATCTGGGGGGTGAGTGGACATATTTTGGGTCAGGTGAAGCCTTGTGTATCCCTGAAAGCAGATCAAGCAGAAAATATCTTATTCTAGTTACTGATACAGGCAGCCTCATTTCCTAGGGAGAACTTTACAGCATGAACAGTGTGGGACTTAGGAGGAGTCAAAGACTCACGTCAACTCATTTTGAGTTCATCCAGCAAGAAGGAATAAAAGGGCTACTCTATGCCAGTCATTATAGCAGGAAGAAAAATCAAAAAGCTAGCATTTATATCATGTTTCTTATTCACCAGGAATTATCCCATCCCCGGGGAAAGGAAAACAAAAATGAATCTATACCTGCCCTCATGGAACTTATATTGCATTAGACTCCTTAGGGAGGGGACAAGTCTGTGAACTTGTGATTTTATATGTACACACACACACGCATACACACATATATATGCACATACATACACATACATACATATATACTCATATATAATACAATCATATTTATTGTATATAAAATAATGAGGAAGGATTGTATCCAGGACTTACCAGATACTGTCAGAGAAAGCAGAAGATTCTTCCCGAGATTATCCCATATCCTCAGGCACAAATTTCTGCGTTTGGGTTCGTCTGAGCTCAGGTGACTCTCGTGCATCCGGACTTCCACTTGCTTGGGCATATTGTTGGCACTGTAAAAGAGGCAGAGAATTTAGATTGCAGTTGTGTCCAGGGAGACCAGGGATGGGGGCCATCAGCTACAAGACAGAAGAAGAGGCTTTCTCTTTTTCCTCTCAACCAGATATAACCAGGAGCCTGGCCTTAGGTGCCAGGGCATCAAGCGGACCATGGAAGCTACCATTCAAAATTGTTTTTTGAAAAAATAAAATGAATGGTGCTCAATTTAAAATGGCTTCCATGGTATATGAGCACAGGGAAGAAAAGAAGGAAATGAGCATTTATTAAGCACCTACTATATGCCAGGCACTTTACAAATATTCTCTCATATAATAATAATAATAATAAATAGTAATAATAATAATAGATAACATTTCCATGGCATTTACTCTGTGTCAGGCACTGCACTAAGCACTTTACAAATATTCTCTCACTTGATCCTCACAAGAATTCTGAGAGGTAGGCGTTATTATTAACCCCAATTTATAGATGAGGAAACTGAGGCAGACAGGTTAAATGATTTGTCTAGGATCACACAGCTAGTAAGTGTCTGAGGCAGGATTTGAACTCAGCTCTTCCCTCTCCAGGGCCAGGGCCCTATCCAATGTGCCAGCTCTCCCAACAACCCCTTGGCTTAAGGCTAGGGATACAAAGACGAACACTAGCCATCTCCTGCCCTCAAGGAGCTTATATTCTCCTGGAGGGAAACACAGATAAATAAAAACAAAATTTGTGCAAAGTATTTCTGGAAAGCACTAACAGGTAGGTGAATCTTTAGAAAAGCCTCTCGTAGGAGGTGGCTCTACAGCTGAGCCTTGACTGGAGCTCAGGCATTCCAAGAGGCAACACTGAGGGGAGAGAGCATGCCTGGCATAGGGGATGGCTTTGCAAAGGTGCGGAGGTGGGATTCTATAATTACAATAATTAGAGTGGGTACCCTGCAAGGTACAGTGTCCATCTTGTAGATTTCTACTTTTGTGCCTCCCAAGGCAAAAGCTGAAAAATCCCATCCTGAAATGTGCAACTTCTCAAAAAGCAGCCCCAGCCTGGTGCTCCCAGCGACATTGGCCTCCTCCACATTCCTCCCACAAGACACTCCATCTCCAGATGCCAGGCTTTTTGCCCTGGATTGCTCTCCTTTCTCATCTCTGCCTCCTGGCTTTCTGCAAGTCCTAGCTAAAACCTGACCTTCTACAAGAAGCCTCGCTCCATCCCCCTTAGGTCTAGGACCTTCACTTAACTGATCATCCACAATTCATCCAGTTTATAGCTTGTTTGGGGGGCCAGCAGGATAGTGGTGGATAGAGTGATGAATGATAGAGTGATTATTATTAACTAATAATTGTATATAGTCAGGAAGACACGACTTCAGATCTAACCTCAGACACTTCTTAGTTGTGTGACCCTGGGCAAGTCACTTAACCCTGTTTGTATTAATTTCCTCAGTTTCCTCATTTGTCAAATGAACTGAAGAAGAAATGGCAAACTACTCCAGTATCTTTACCAAGAAAACCCCAAATGGAGTCACAAAAAGTTGGACTTGACCGAAAAACAACTTAATAACAACCGTAAATAGCTTGTTTGTACGTAGTTGTTTGAACGTTGTCTCCCCGCATCAGACTAGGAGCCACTGGAGAGTAGAGACTGTCCTTTATGGGTTTTTTTTTCTGGTATCCCCAGCACTTACTACAATGCGTGGCACACAGAAGGCACTTAACCTACGTTTATTGACTGACTCCACCAGCGTGATGCTGCATGTTGAGACAGCTGCTCTGATAACGGAAAACTTTGAACAAGGCTCCGATCTGTTCAAACTTTAGTCTCTCTGTTGCATTATTTTAACAGCTGAGTCCATTGGGAAATCACGGCACGTTTCTTCTTCTTTTTTTTTTTTATAACCCACGTCCTGTGACTCATTTATTTAACTGAAAGTTTGTTCGCAAGCAACACCCGTTCTGCAAAACATCCTTTGGGGCTCGGAAGAGGAGGGGCTGGAGGGAGGGAGCACAGGCTGCTGCTAAGTTTGAGACTATTCGTGGCTGAGCTCAAAGATCCTGCTTTTTATTAACACTCGATGCCTACCCCTGTGCCAAGAGCCTCTAATAATAGGCTTATTAGATGCAGCGTCTGTTCCAGATTTCCTGCCTCGAGCACTCCAGCTCTCCCTCACTGGATGCTAATATTCTCTCTCACTTCTTCAGTCAGGGAGGTGGCAAAAAAAGGGAAAAAAAAGTGTTTCCCAGGGGAATCCGCCGGCAACTGATGGACTCGCCCAGTGAGAGGCAAGTGGGAGTTACCCACCCGCTGTCATCAGCTCCCCAAAGCCCGTCAAACTTCCCCATCTCGGGTACCTACAGTCTGGGGATGTAAGGAAGGATGAAGTCGCTGGGTTTGGCCTCACAGCTCTGCCCCAGAAAAAGCCCCAGTGAGAAAGGCGCTGGAGTCTCTAGCAGAAAAGCAGGGAAGAAAGGGGACTTCCCCACCCTGAGAAAAAATAAGGGAAGTCGTCAGTTTGGGAAAGGAATTCTGTGAGAGTAGGCCTGGGGATGATGCGACTCCTACAGCTGTAAGCTTTCTACAGGAATGAATTTTCCCTCCTCTCTGAAGAATACCCCCAGGGGTTTTTAAGGACCCGTGTTTTGTTAATTTTGGCAGGCTTGTGCGCTACTCAGGGATATCTTGAATTTCTCACTGCTTCTGTCCTTCTTTGGAGGGAGTCATCCGCCTCCTTGATCCTCTGAAACTAAGCTCACAGATGCCTAGTGCAGAGATATCAAACAATTTGCTCGCTCTCACTTCGAGAGCTACCTGGACCAGATCAAACTGTAGTTGGGAAATCCTTCACAAAACTAATAAAAATTCAGTAAAATACAGATAGTGCTGATATATAGTTGTCTAAGTCACCATGTGGTTGGCAGTGATCCTTATCTACAGTTTGGTGACTGACCCCACTGCATTGTGCCACCTAGATGCCCCCTCTTTAAATTCACTTTTTAAAAATTTTTTAATTTTTTTTCATTTCTGATTTACAACACTCAGTTCCACAAGATTTGAATTCCAAATTTTCTCTCCCTCCCTTTCCTTCCTCCCTCCCCAGCCCCACCCCCAGCATGTAATCAGGTATAGGTTCTACATATACCTTCCCATAAAAGTTATTTACACAATGGTCAGGTTGTAAAGAAGAAGTATAACCAATGGAATGAATCATGAGAAAGAAGAAACAAAACCAAAAAAGAAGAAAAAAAAGAGAGCAAATAGGCAAATTATTTGCTCACTCCCTCTCTCTTTTTTTTAAATTCACTTCTATGATCTTGGGCATTGAAGTCAGGGTGGGGTGGGTTGCCAGTTCTTACATCTCCGGGCTATTATTGTTCATAAAGGACCTGATCTGTGGGTCAAAAAACATTCTCCACACCAAAGAAATCCTAGACCTAGCTCCTTCCAACTTCCCCCACCTTCGTTATATTTATCCAAGTCCATATCCAAGTCCTTTCCACCCAACACTGGTTGCAACTTGTAGAATCTATGCTCCTTGAGGGCATGGACTGGGTTATCTTTTGCCATCTAGGACAGTGCCTAGCACATAATAAATACTGTATAATGTCATAGGAAAAGATGAAATCTAATTACTTTGCCCTGATATACCCATGACATGTACTGATAGCATCACTTTCTTTGAATTGGGGAACATTGGTGCCTAGCACTCATGGGGGGAGGGGAAGGGAAATAGACACCAGTTAATCAATCAACAGTGATTTATTGAACATTTAGTTTTTGCCAGGCACTGCCCTAGGTGCTTTAGTTACACTCCACTCCTAAAGAAGCTTGCATTCTATCAGAGATCTAGATGCAGAGTCAGATGACATAGGGTCCAATCCTCACTCTGTAGTAACTTGATTGACCTTGGGGATATCATTTCATTTCTTTGCCCTGAGTTTCCTTGCCTATAAAATGAAGGGATTAGACTAGATGATTTTAAAAGTTCCTTTCATCTCAAAATCTAGGATCTTTGGATCTTTTGAAAGCTCTAGAATAGGAAGTACTGGGATGGAAAAAAACACAGGCCTCATAGTCACATCTAAGGCTCCTGAAAAAGTCACTGACTCTCAGCTTCCTCTTACGTAAACTGGGAATCGAAATACTTGTTAAATACTATTTCACTTCATGGGGTGGGGGGAGGAGAGGGAGACTACTTGGTAAACCTCAGCATGTTGTATATAAATGTGCCTATGTAAATGCAAATGTAAATGGCACTGGAGTCAGGAAGACTCATCTTCCTGAGTTCAAATCTGGCTTCAGACACCGACTAACTGTATGACCCTAGGCAGGTGACTTAAATCTGCTTGCCTCAGTTTCCTCAACAGTAAAATGAATGGGAGAAGAAAATAGCAAACCACTACAGCATCTTTGCCAAGAAAACTCCAAATGGGGCCAAGAAGAGTCGAACATGACTGAAGAACAGCAACACACACATCAAACGGAATATGATTGTACAATAAGAAATGACAAATAAGCCCAACCCAGAGAAGCATAGGAAGACTAATGTGAATGGATGTGGCATAACAGAAGCAGAACCAGGGAAGCGATGTCTACTCCTGGAGCAATATAAATGCCAGCAATGCTAAAAGGCATCCAAGCTCTGTGCTGACCAATCCTAGTGTAGGAGGACAGATGAAGGAGCACACTTCTCTTGCCTCTTTAGAGAGGTGGTGGGCCATGGGTTTGCAGGGGTGCATACACTGTCAGACACAGTTCTGGTGTCCACAGGTCATCAGTAAAGGACTGCAGTATTTGAAAAATAAAGGCATCAATAAAAGTATTTTAAGGCAATAGCATCTGGATCTCCCCATTTGTATACACTGTCTTCCTCATCCCTCCTAGTCTCCTCTATTAGACTAGTGCAACAAAAGCCCCATTATTCCTTTCTGTCTTTCCTAATATCTGACATAATACCTTCCATGCGAGAGGGACTCAGGATCATAAATCTAAAGCTGAAAATGACCTTAGGATGTCTAGTTCAATACTCTTGTTTTACAGATAAGGAAACTGAGGCCCAGAGTGGTTAAGCAGATTGTCCACAGTCATAGGTAGCAAGAGACAGAGGCAGGATTTGAACTCAGGTCCTTTAATTCCAAATTGCTTTAGCCACAGCCCCAGACAGTTATGCTCAACTGCAAACCTTATTGCACTTGGCCAGAGCTCAGAATAAGTGAATAGGCCTCCATTAGAGACTTCTTCTAAGGAGCAGGACTGAAGTCTAAAAGAGACGGGCTGGAGGTGGGGAGAAGCAGAGAAAGGAGGGGTAGAAGGGAGAGAGAAAGAAGGGAAGGGAGAGGGGGGAGAAGATAAGAAAAGGAGGAAGAGGAAGAGGAGGGAGGAAGAGGAAGAGGGGGTAAGAAGAGGAGGGAAAAAGGAGGGAAAGGAGAAGGAAGAGGGAAGAGGAGAAGGAGGAAGAGAAGGAAGAAGAGGAAGAGAAAGAAGCAAAAGGTTCCTGAGTTAGGCTAGAGGTGTCACTGAACAGTAAATGAATAGCGGCAAAGGAAGCAGGGGAGACAGTAGAGTCAGAGGCCACTGTCCACTCCACCTGCTTTGAGACTCTTATTGAATGGCCCAAAGAATCCCAGCCCATGCATTCCCTGCAGACATCAGTGCCATGGCTGGTCCTTGGGCCTGGACCAGCTCCCTCCACTAACCCATGGCCCTCTCCTTTCCAGCCAGGCTTTCTGCAGAACATCAAAAATGGATCTGGTTTGGGACACGGACCAGGTAACTTGACTCAGAGGGTCAGTTCTGGCGCTATTATGGCCCCACATCTAAGGACCAGAATCTCTAAACCTTTAAAACGTGCCCCTCAGCCAGAGAATGTGTGTTTACCTTTGGGAAGGGAACAGCAAACTTGGGTGAAATCATACTTGTCCCAGCCAGGCTCTAAAAAGAGCAAGTAGGTTGGGAGGTCCTTCTCCCAGAGCTTTGGAGCCTTCCCCCTCTCTCTGATAGGCGAAGAGATACCACTTCCTTGGCAAGGACTGAAAAAGCAGGTTAATTAGCAGTTCTCCCTGCACCTGGCAGATGGTGAGCTAAAAAGACAGAAGCTGGTACCCTCTAGGTATGTTAGTCACAGCCCATCATTTTTTTTTCTCAAGTTAAATCCTCTCCTTTCACCACGTCAAGCAAACGAGGCTAATAAAGCGGCCTCACTCCCCCTTTCAGGAGGAAATGTTCTATCTGTCCATATAAAACCTGATTTTCTTACAGAGTTGGGTTGAAACCTGGCCATAAGTTTATTATCACTAAGAACAAAGTGAGATCAATCAGGGAGGGCCTTTGTAGGAGGAGGAAAAAGATGAGGAGGAGGAGGAAAAGGAGGGAGAGAGAAAGAGGAGTAATGGAGGGAGAGAGGAGAGAAAAAGGGAGAAGAGCAAGGGAGGGAGGAAGAGGAAGGGATTGAGGAAGAGCAAGAAAAGGAGGAAAAGAAGAAAGAAGAAGGGGGGAAAGAGGAGGAGGCCACCTATGATGTGTGATCTCAGGGATACCAGAAAGACCTCCCTGCTCCCCAAATGCCTCTCCTATTTCTCCGAAGTATATTAGAGTTTCATTTTGTGTTACCACTATGGGGAAATCATAGAATCCCAAAGTTGGAAGAGTCCTCATAAGACATCAAATCCAGCCTGTACATGAACAAGAAATCCCTTCTACAGCCCCCGCAGTGGTCATACAGGCTCTACCTTGAAGACCTTCAATGAGGAAAAATGCATTTGCTTGGAGGCAGCCCAGCCCACTTTGGACAGCTCCGGCTCTTGCCACTTTCTCTTTGGTTCTTAGGTTATTGTTTATAAGTTGCCTCTTCAAACTTGATAAACATTTGTTAAGGATGTACTCTAAGACCTACACATTTTAGATAAGACATGATCCCTGCCCTCGGGAAACTTACAATCCAAGTAGGGAATGGTGCCACAAGCACAAGTAACCACAAAATAATGCAGGCTAAGTACTACGAAGTGTTTCATGATGCCCACAATGGGCGAAGGACTCATAGACTCTTAAAGCTGAAAGGGACTTTCAACAAGAATTCTCTCCATTAATATCTCCATCAAGCGGGCATCCAGGCTCTCCTCAAAGAAGCTTTATTAAGTGCCTACTGTGTACCAGGTATTATGCTCAACATTTTTTACAAATATTTTCTCATTTGATCTTCACAACAACTTTGGGGTAAGTGCTATTATTACCCCCATTCACAGTTGAGGAAACTGAGGCAATAAAGCGAAATGGTTTGTTCAGGGTCACACAGCTAATAATATCTGCGGTTGGGTTTGAACTTAGATCTCCCTGATTCCAGGCTCAGCGCTCTATTCACTGTGACACTAGCTACCATGGAGGGAGGTGGGAGAGAGAAGAACCCCCAACTTCTGAAGACTTTTCGATAGATTTAATCATTAGGAAGTTCTCCTTTATCTCAACTCTGAATCCACCTCCTACTTCTACCCTCTGGAGTCAACAAGTCTAAGCAACAATCTTTGAAGATGTTGATTCACCACTCAACAGCAAATTCTCAGCCCAAACCAAGAGCCAAGGAGGATCAACCATCTGGACAAGACTCTGGAGGAAAGAGAAGGTTTCCATCTTCTTCTTTTTAATGACCATCCTCCAGTCCTATGCATCACACATGGACTCATGAAAGCCGAGTCTTTATTATGGTATAGTATGGTGTAGGAATGGTGTAACTCTCAGCAGCTAACTTCCCTCTTCACAAAGCTGTTCCCATGGTCATTTTTAGAGCTGGAAGGGGCTGTAGAGGTCATCTACTCCAACCCCCTTATTTTACCGATAAGGAAACTGTAGTCTGGGAAAGAGGTGATAGCCAAGGTCACACAGTGTCAAAGGTGTCCCTCAAGTTCTTTAGATCCCTTTAGATCCTACTATTATTGGGTTCCAATCATTCTGATCCTCAATCAAATTATTTCTCTCCTTAGACCGTTCCTGCTTTAAGAAGACAGGCTCCAGAAATTCCCAAGATGCTTTCTACAAATGAGCCATTCCAAACTGAACTTGGTTCATTTTATTGTTTGGGTGCATCAATGGAAAATGCTCAAAGAAGTATTAGATTGAGAGCAAAGGGGTCTCAGGTTTGACTTTTACTACTTGTATGAAAGTCACATTAATTAAGCATTTACAGTGTGGCAGGAGCCAGTTAGGTGGATAGACTGTCTAGCCCAGAGTCAGGAAGACCTGAGTTCAAATCTGACCCCAGGCACTGACTAGCTCTGTGAACCTTGGCAAGTCACTTCAACCTGTTTTCCTCAGTTTCCTTATCTGTAAAATGAGTGAGAGAAGGAAATGGCAAACCATTCCAGAATTTCTGCCAAGAAAACCCCAAATGGGGTTGTGAAGAGTTAGACACAACTGAAATGACTCAGCCATATGTGCCAGACACTTTGCTCAGTGGTAGGCATAAAAAGGCGAAAATAGCCCCTGCACTCAAGGAGTTTACATTCTAATGGATGCAGAGATGACACATTAATGAGTAGGGACTTTCTTATGGCCCTCATTTGTCCCAGCTCTAATTTTTTTATTCTTTATTGCTTGGTTTGTGGAAGTTTGGTTGGGCCATCTAATAATAATAGCTGCTCATTTTTTAAAAAGTGACTTTGATAAAGCTAATTGAGAGTCCTTGCAACTGATCTAAGCAGAGCGATCCATCTAAGAGAAGTCAAAGGATGTTCTTCTTCTCAGCAGTAGAATCAGCTCTGGGTTTAGAAACTAGAAGACCTGGGTTCAAATCCCAGCTCTGCTACTTACTGTCTATGAGACCTTGGGTGGCTCATGACCTTTCTGGGTCTCAGTTTCTTCAACTATAAAACAAAGGGAGTGGAAGAATGAGCTCCAAGGACCTTTCTAGCTTTATGCCATAATTGTGCAATTTAGGGCAATTTACTTAACCTCTTTGGACCTCAGTTTTTCTATCTGTAAAATGAAGTAATTGATTAAATAACATCCAAGGTTACTTCTACCTTTTGATTCAGGATCTTATGATTGAACCATGAAAGTGCTGATTAAACAAATAATTTATTTTTCTCATACTAGTAGTTTATTGGGACTATTTGATAAGGGATTTCACAGTTCCCTTTTATTGTGAAAGTACTTATAAAGACATTTTGTGATGAATATATATACATATATATATATATATATATGTATGTATAACTTTTTAAAGAGAAAATTGGAAGTTAATCCCATGTGGTACAGAGGAAGAACAGGGGCTTTGGAGTCAGGGGTTCTTGGTTCAAATTCAACCTCTTATGTGTATATACTACCTATGTGAGCTTGGGTAAATTACTTTATCCCCCTGGGTCCCAGCTTCTACATCTGTAAAATGAGGGGGCTGGATTCTACATCTTAGAATCCTAAGATCTTTTCTAAGTCTATGATTCTATGACCCCTTAGGAAAAAATATTCATTACCCTGTGGTTAATTTTTCAGCCATAAGAACTCATGGACAATGTCTTCTAAGGTATGGAGGGATCTCAATGCACATCAAGAAAGGGGATGTCCAAACCAACGTAATGAAATATCTCCCAAGTATGGAGCACAGTTTAAAAGTTTCAGTGAGAAAGGTTTATTCGTACGAAATCACTGTATTAACTAGTGATGGATTCTTTTTCATTGGATTGACAAATTGACTAATTTCCCATCTTTCAGGTTTTACCATATCTTTTTTTTCTTTTTAACAAATGTTTATTAAATATCAGCTATATAAAATGCCCTGAGCTGGGTGCTGGGTGCTGGGGATACAATGATAGATAGAACGTAGACCTGATCTCAAGATGCTTCCAGTCTAATGAGGGTTAGTTTAAAAATAGTCATGAAAAGAGGGAGAGTGTGACTAGTGCAAAGGAGAGGTCTAGAAAGTTCCATCAGAAACCAAATGACTAATATGGAAATGTTTTACACGATTGCACACATACAACCTTTGTAGCATCGCTTACCATCTCACGGAGGTGGGAGGGGAGAGAGAGAGATATAGAATTTGGAACTCAAAAGTTAAAAAATGTTTTAAAAATTATTTTATCACGTAATTGGAGGGGGGAGATAAAGTAAAAAGAAAATATTCAAAAGAAGAGATCTCTTTGACCTTGTAGAGGAGAGGCAAAAGGTCAGAGAAAGTTTCATGGAGGAAGTGGTACCTAAAGTTGGTCTTTAAGAAAAGGAATTAAACAGAAAGTGATCAGGGTAGAGGTAGGCAGAGAATACAATCCAAACATGGAGCATGGTGTGAGCAAGAGAATGGGGATAGGATAGAGCAGGACAAGAGTCAGGAACAGAAGAGTTCCATTTAGTTACTATGTAAAATATGCATTTATAAGATATGCGAGGGCGGTGGTATAAATCAAGACTGGGAAAGCTGTGTCATTCATTTTTTAATACTTAATCTGTAACACAGAACCTCAACATAAGAATTGCAATACAGGCCTAGATTCAGGTCTAACTATATCACTTCCCAGCTCAAAATCTTTAGTAATTCCCTATTGTATCTAGGATAAAACATAAAATTTTCATCTTGTCCTTTAAGGCCCTTCCCAATCTGGCTTGTATCTTCATTTGTGAACATTTCATATTACTGTCGTTCATATAATCTATATAGGCCTTCTGGTCTACCAGCTTCAATTCAATAAGCCATCTCTGATCTTTATACCTTTTCACAGGCGACGGACCCCATGTCTGGAATATACTCCTTCTTTCTTCACTTCTAATCCCTTAGAATCACTTACTTCTTTAAAGGCCTGCTCAGATGCCACCTACAACAAAACGTTTTTGATCCAGTTCCCTTCCCATAGTTGTTAGTAAACAGTTCAGATAAGCATTTACTTAGCACTTCGTTAGTGTTCTCTTTCTTCAAATCACCCTGCATTGACTTATCTTTGTTCATTTCCTATCCTGCCAGTAGAATGCAAGCACCTTGAAAAAAGAGAATACACACACACACACATACATACATGTATATACACATATACATATATACATTATGTATATATATGTGTATATGTAGGCATCTGTGTTTATACGCACACACATATGTGTATACATATATATGTGTATATATATATGTATATATATATTTATATATAGATATATAGAGAGAGATATATATATATATAGATATAGATATATATGTGACATCTCTATTATCTAGCACAGTACTCAGTTTGGGGTGAGGAGAATTTTTGTAACAACTCTCCTTTCTATATCCATTTAATAAATACTTTTCTACCTTTTCTAAGCACTAATTAAATCCAATTGATGATCAATGGGGAGCACACTGGTAGGGGTTCATTAGCAACAACACTAGAAATTCTGGTAACCCTCTGGGAACCCAGTTAGCCAATGCTAACATAAGCTGGGAAGTAGACAGTGAGGGAGTAACTTATGTCATTCCATGATAATGTGAAAACATTGTCTCGGAGTTAGAGAAACACACAAATAACTAGCATTAGGTCTTCTGGTATTCTACTTTTCTTTCATCATGTTTTTCTTCTTACTGGGATTTGACCTGATGGGAAGGAGATGAGTTACAAGATCATAGTTTTTGAACCATCTAGGACCTTAGAGATCACTTATCCCAATCTATTCATATTTTAGATGAGGAATCTGAGCCACAGAGAAGTTGAAGGACCTGTCCAAGGTCATGTAGGTAGTAAATGATACAATTGAGATTTGAAACCAAATTATCTGATCCCTAAATTTAGAACTCTCCACTGCATTACACTTATTTTGAGGACCTCCATAAACATAAACGTTAAAATCTTCTTGAGAGTCTGTGTGGCAACACATAACAGGAAGGAAAGCCATATCATATAACCTGGGTCTTCTCTCAATCATAGAATTCACAATCCCAATTCAAGCATCACCAAATGCTGAGCTGGCGAGGAATAGAAGATATTTGTTTCAACAATCTGGCTAGCAGCTTCTATGGGGGTGTAAGATCCACCTACAGCCAGCACCCGGAAAGCTGCCAACAGCACAGGTTCTTTTGATCTGCTTAACTAAGGAAAGCAAGGTGAAGGGGTTGACAAGTTTACTTTAATCCAGCATACAGACAGCATTCACTTAGTTCAGGGGAAAAATCCAGCACTATGAACTTCAGAACAAAATACAAACAAATTACAAACATTAACAGACAGACCAAATACAGATTCATAGTTACCAACATCTAGGTTCATCCTGGGAGCTCAGAACAAGGGCTGGCCCAGAGTCACACGCGTCACCACTGCTGTGGGTAAGAAAGCTATCTTCCCTATCTCTGTAAGACTCTCAGGGTCATCCCCTGGCATAATGACAAAGTTGATCAAGTTTGCTCTTCCCTTCCCATCCACCCTCCCTAGGAAGGCAAGCAATTCAACACAGATCACACATGTATCATTATATAAAACACTTCCACAATGCTCATGTTGTGAAAGGCTAACTTTATTTCCTTCCATCCTATCCTGTCCCCCTTTATTCAATTTTCTCCCTTGACCCTGTTCCTTTCCAAAGGTCTTTGCTTTTAGTTACCTCCTCTCCCTATCTGCCCTCCCTTATATCATCCCTGCTTTTTTATCCCCTTCCTTTTACTTTCCTGTGGAGTAAGATACCTAACTGAGTGTGTATGTTATTCCCTAGTTTTACCATATCTTAACCACATTACTTGTAAAACTCACTTTTTTTCTCCCAAAGTATCTGCAAGCATGGCTGGATCCTTCTGGTCCTACTGCTTTTGCCCACTTTTCAAATTTGTCCAGCCCTCAACTGAAAATTCTCAAAAAGTTGCAAAGTACTTTCCCATCCTCATTAGCACATCTCTTTTAGAACAGGAAAAAAAATTTGAACAGAGTGTGATGGGAGCGTGGTATTTCTTACACTGGAAAGCAGCCAGAACCCCATTCTACCATTCAACATCCCTGCCAAAAGCAGTCAATGAGTCCAGTGAGTACAAATGGTCAGGGTCTGTTGTTGTTGCTTTTTTATGGGCTTTCTATGGCTTTTCCAGTAGGACCACAACCTCCAAACATCCCAAAGTGGCAGAATAATGTGTCAACTGTTGGGTCACCAATCCCACTTCCTGCCTGAGCAGTTGGACTGGAAGCTGTCCAATCCAAGAGCTATGTATAGCAAAACAGTTGGACTCTAGTTAACTTGTAAGTGTTTTATGAGTTCTCTGTTAGGGCTGGATTCTTCTTCCGTTGGTGAATTATCAGTCAGGATCCTAAGTGAATTTAAAGGACTCAGAGCATTACGGTGAAAAAGAAGTAGAGCAAGAGAGGGCCCATGTTTCACCTAAAATCTATATTGTCTTCAATCAATAAACATCAATTAAGTGCTTACTCTATGCCAGGCAAAACAAACAAACAGTTTCTTCTTGCAATGAGCTCACAATCTAATAGGGCTGAGCACATACTTGAGAGGCAGTGAGAAGTTATAGGAAGATCACTGAATTTGGAGTTGAGAGTTTGGGCTCTGCCACACGCTACTCATGTGACCCTGGGCAAATCACTCAATTTTTTCAAGCCCTAATTTCCTCACCTGTAAAGTGGAGATTATAGCTAAAGACGGTGCCTCTCACACAGTAGGTGCTTAATGAATGCTTGTTGAGTGATTTGACTATAGGATCATGGATTTAGAGCTGAAATGGGCTTTGGAGGCCATTTTGATCCACTTTACAGATGACAAAACTGAGGCATAGGGCTGTGAAACTTGGCCAGTGTCACACAGATAGAGGGAGAGGCAAATACCCAGGGGCTCCCACATCAGCATCATGTGGCATCTCCAACGTGAATCACTTTGTTGTTGTTGCCTAAGATGCCATCTACATCTCACACAAAGTTTTCCAGTCACATGTGGGAAAATATAAAAGCAGAGTAACTGTGATCTCACCTTTCCCTCCAGGGGAGGGAAAGGCATTCATGAGTCTGGTGCCTGGATGCTGGGAAGGAGGAATCATCAATGACTTTGAGTATCATTGGAAGCAGAGCAAGGCTTTCATCATTTCCTCTGCCTGTCTGCAGCTCTTGGCCTCTGGGACAGAATCCTCTGGAGCAATGACTCAATACACACTAACCTACCAAGTCTTGACTCAGGCTCACCACATCTACCTGTTCTAGCCTCATAAAGGAAGCCCAGGGAGCTGTATCTAGACACAGCATCTCTAAAGGGAGAATGGAGCATTTTGTCCAGCAAAACAATGCATATAAAATACTTCACAAAACTTTAAAATGTTCTATAAATATGACCTGTTATAACTGTGGTTATCCATCTGAATCTTCTCATCCTAGTTCAATGAAGTTCAGATAGAACTGGTCTTGGGACAGACTTTCTCCTGCTTTTTTTCTATTTAATATTCTATGAATTCTTGCACAGATGGATACAATGACTTTTTGTCATTGAAGAAGAGTGGGATCTAAGCCCAGATTCTGCAGAATGTAGGCTCCTTGAGGGAAGGATCTGTTCCATTTTTGTCTTTGTATCACTGGCACTTAGCTAGCACATAGAAGGCAGTAAATAAATGCTTGTTGGTCCATAAATTGATTGATGGTAGGTTCACAAAAAGCATCTACAAACTCAAATAGAAACAGGGCCACTAAACCATACATACAGATCCCTGCAGGCCACATAGTGACTTAGAAAAGCACAAATTAACATTATCTATGTTTTATTACATTTCTATTTATTTTGTTAAATGTAAATTAAATTCCCAATTACATTTTAATCTAGTTCAGTCTCTTTGAGTATTTTGGCTACGCATTTAACACTTCTGATCCACATGACCACACCACTAGCAGACAGGATGATGAGAGGAATAGATAGAGATGTAATATATAGACATAGGTAGATAGATAGAGATAAAGATGTCCCTATCTATATAGATGGTCCTAGTTGTTTCCACATAGTATTTTTTTTTCTGGCTGTCTATGAAGTGTGTTCCAAAAATCTTACTGTAGTTTTAAACTTTAATAGCTATAAGTATTTGGTTTTTTTATTTAAAATGTTTTTAATTGTCTATAAATCAATACTATTTCCGTTGTTGCTGCTGTTTTGAACAAGGCTGGAAGGCACATTTCTCAAAGTTTGGTACTAATCACTGAGAGATATTTAATATTTGATTCAGGGCGATTTAATACATATTTTTAAATCATCAATTGTGGAAGACACTGTGTAGTGAGCTGGGTGATGGGGATACAAATGTCAAAATGGAAAATGGGATTTGTCCTCAAAGATTTTTAATTCTGCTTGCGAGATGTAACAAATACACACATGTTTAATGCATATTAAAGTAAGTAAATGCACAATAATTTTAAGATAGAGAAACTATTAATAATTAGTGGGCAAGGGAAGAATCATTCTATGAGAGACACATTGATTTAGATGTGGAAGGGAGCTTAGAGTTCAAAGCGATAGGCAGCTAGAAGACCCTGTGGATAGACTGCTGGACCTGGAGTTAGGAAGATCTGTGTTCTAATCCTGCTTCAGATACCTATTATTAGATAGATGTGTGATCCAGGACAATTCTCATCTATATAACAGGGATTATTGTAGTACCTTCCTCCCAGGGTTGTTGTGAGAATGAAATAGGATAATATTTGTAAAGCTCTATAAAATGTGTGCTGGTTTTATTATCTTAGGCCAACTACCTCATTTCACAGATGAGAAAACTGAGGTTAGTAGTAATTAAGTTGCTTGCCTAGGGTCATACAAGCCATAAGGTCCATACTTTGAACCCAAATGCTTTGATCTCAAATTTAGTGTTCCTTCCCTGGAAAACTAGGTGGTGCAGTGAATAGAGCACCAAACCTGGAGTCAGGAAGATCTGAGTTCAAAGTTGGCCTCAGACACTTATGAACTGTGTGACCCTGGGCAAGCCACTTAACCCTGTTTGCCTCACTTTCCTCATCTGTAAAATGAGCTGGAGAAGGAGGTGGCAAATCACTCCAGCATCTTTGCCAAGAAAATCCCAAATGGGGTTACGAAGGGCCGGACACGACTGAACAACAGAAAAGACTTCACAAAAAAAGGTGCCAACTGAGTTTTTGAAGGAAGCCTTTACTAATTCCAATCTGCTATGCAACTTCCCCAATAACAAGGCCTTGAGTTGTCATCTGGGAAATCATGTAGCAAACTAGTGGAAAATTAAATTTTAATTGACACATTTTAAGAGACTGGAGACACTTTGTGGCATCGTCACCGAAAGCTGACCTTTCAAGAATAAACGTATTCCCAGATATCAGTGTGATGGAAACACTTTTAAGGAAAGAGAAACTAATAAGATGGCAGCTGGTATGCTGCACAGGTATTTATAAAATATTCCCAGTCCCAGAAGATGGCTTCTAGTACATTGGGTGGAGTCACAGAGTCCACACAGGATGAGCATCTCAGAAATGGAAGGAGGCATCTCAGAAGTCTAAGCTTCACCGGTCAAGAAATCCTGTCTACAATAATCCCTAGTCAATGGTCATCTGCTTTCATTTGAAGACTCTACAGCGATTCAAAAGCAGTCACCAACAAACCAACAAACAGGACCATTTTGTGGCTACCTCTGTAAATTTATATACTCTTAAAAATACCCTATCCCCAACAGAGGCCAGGGTCTCATGTACAATCTTATTCTTTTTCCTTCTTGGTATATTGAAATGTTTGTATTAGTTGACAGCTAAGTTCATATTAAAAAAGACAATCATTTAAATACCAGTACTGAAGTAACATGATCAGTGTTATTATCCATGATTGCTATGGAACTATATCATGTTAAGCATTTACTACGTGCTAGAGATGAAAAGAAAAAGCAAAAACGATATTTTGCCCTGAAAAAGTTTATATTTGAATGGAGGAGACAACATGTAAAGACAAAGGAACATACAATTTAATAACAATAATGGCCCTTAAGAGCAGCTAGGTGGTGCCATAGTGTGTAGAGTGCTGGGCTTGGAACCAGGAAGATTCATCTTCATGAGTTCAAATGTGACTTCAGACACTCACTAGCTGTGTGACCCTGGGCAAGTCTACTTAACTCTGTTTGCCTCAGTTTCTTCATCTGTAAAAAGATTTGGGGAAGGAAATGGCAGACCACTCCAGTATCTTTGCCAAGAAAATCCCTAATAGGCTCATGAAGAATCAGAAACATCTGATTAATGACAGCAGCAACCCAGGGCAGTTGTGAGAATAAAATGAGATGATGCTTGTAAAATGCTTTGGAAACCTTAAAGAGCTTTATAAATGCTAACTCTTATTATTATGCACATATTCACATAAAGCATATACATATACATGCATATGGATCTTCCTCTACCAGTACAAGTCTTTATGTCTATATCTATATCGATGTTAGAACCAAGAAAACCCCAAATGGGGTCACAAAGAGTCAGACACAACTGAATAACAACATAATCATGCACTTAAAACATATCTCCTTTGATTCTCATAATAATGTGCTTTTGTTATCCTTGGTGGGTTTTTCTGGAGGGGGGAAAGCAAGGCAATTGGGGTTAAGTGACTTGCCCAAGGTCACACAGCTAGTAACTGTCAAGTGTCTGAGACTGGATTTGAACTCAGGTCCTCCCGACTCCAGGGCCAGTGCTGTATTCACTGCACCACCTAGCTGCCTCTGTTATCCTTGTTTTATATATGAGGAGACTGAGGCTGAGAGAGGTCAAGTGACTTACCTAGCATCACACACCTAGTTGGAGGCAGGATTTGAATTTGGATCTTCCTTATTCTAAGCCCAGCACTATACACTGTATCTTCTAGCCGCCTTAGTGGGAAACCATCAACACTTGGTTCATCTCAGAAAAGTGGTCTCCTACCATCTAGTACCTGACAGGGTCCGGAGACTCAGGACCAGATTTCAACAAAGCCTTATAGCCAAGGTGGTAAGACACAAGTTACAATACAGTTTAGTAGAGATGGCGCTGGTTGATCAGCTGGACCCAAAGAGCACTCATTAATGAGTTGATGTCAGCTCTTGGACAGAGGCCTGTAGTGGAGTGCCCCAGGAATCTGTGCTGCTGTTTATCATTCTTGCCAAAGACTTGGATTAAAGGAAGGGGTTATCCAATTGACGGATGGCACAAAGGTAAATATCAGAGCCAACATGTTGCATGATAGAATCCTCAAGGATTTCTGGAGCATTGAATTTAATCTAATAAGATGACAATTAATAGGATGAAATAAGTCTAATAAAAGTTCGAAAATCTGATCTACAATTAGTTGCGAAGATATAGATAGATAGTAGCTTATCTGAAAAAGACCTGGGGGTTTTAGTGGACCTGTTCAAGTTCAGTAGGAGTCAACAACAGGCTTGTTTTTCCCAACCATAGCAACACAATGTGTGTGTACATATGTATATGTATGTATGTATGTATGTGTAGGCATATATGAAATCTTAGGTTTCAGTAACACAGGTTTCCTTTCTCGAATGAGGGAAGTGATTTTTCCATTGACACGCTACCCTGTTATTAGCAGAGATTACACCAAACCTCGTCAGATGGGATTTAATAGGGATAAATGTAAGCCTTTTTAAAAAGAAAATGAACACCACAAGTACAAGATGGGTGGAGTGTGGCTAAATGTCAGTTCACCTGAAAAATTTCTCAAGTGTTAGAGGATTCCAAGCTCAATGGTAGCCATTATCAATGTGAGACAACAGTGTGATTTGGCAGCTCAAAAAGACTAGAAATCTAAGGCTACGTTAAGAGTAATACAGTATCTGCGATTGAGTCAGAACCATCTTCTGCCAAGCACAGAGAGGGGAGGGAATAAGTGCTCTATTC